>NC_041740.1:22780949-23080949 GCF_004115215.2 Ornithorhynchus anatinus | reverse complement strand
GCGAGTTCCCCGTTGAAATGCTTCCGGGACGGTTTCGGTCCCGCTGGCCCCGACCGCTGGGGCCGTCCTTAGCGGTTGCGCCCTTTCATTCGGTATTTAGCGAGCGCTTTACCGGGCGCGGAGCGCCGTACCGAGGGCTCGGGAAGTACGGTTGGGCCCTTCGAGCCAAAGTCCCCCCCCCCCCCCCCCCTTCCCGGCACCGTCGGAGGGGGCGAGGGAGGTCGCGTCCACCGTCGTCGAGAAGATCCGCCCCGGCCGCCCCTCCCGCACGTCCGCCGTCCCGAGTCGACGGCGCCGTGCTCCTCGGTAAGCCTCGGGACCCCGGTCTGACCGGTCCTTTCTTCTCCCACCACAGGTTACCGGTCCCAGGCCTTCGGTGGCTTCCGCCCAGTCCATTTCGGGAAGCCTTCACTGTGGCCGTCAGCCGGAGAGGAACCCTCAGCCGGCCGACCGCGCCGCGGAGCTCTGCCCTCCCCGAGAGAACCTCCCCGCGTCGGGGACGCCAGAGGGCGAGCCCCGCGGCGGCGGGAGCGGAACGGAGCCGGGACCTCAGCCGGATCCCGTTCACCGGGCCCGTCACACCAGGGAGCGGGGCAGATCCCGCGATTTGGGTCCGAGGGAACTCCCCGGGCCCAACTCGCCGGTTGCGAGGGAATCCGAGATCTTCCCGGGGGATCCCGGAGAGGGAGGCGTCCTTCTGGGCGTGGATAATGACGAGGAGAAGCCGGATCCGGGGCGGGGTTCCGCCGAGATGGCCGCGCTCTCGGGAGCCTCGGAAGCCGTAGGGGGGCGGCCCCCCGCTCCCGAAGCGGCGGAGCCGAGGACCCTCGGCCTGGTGCCGGATCACGACGCGGACCGCAAGCCGATGAGGCCGCCGGCAGCCGGGGCCTCGGAGACCTCCCCCTCGAGAGGCGTCGGGCGGCGTCCCGAGGGACGGGTGGACGAGGGGGCCGCGGTGCCGCCGGACGGGCTCCGAGAGGGTGCCGCTGGGAGCCGAGGCTTCCCGGCCCCGCGGGGGGACCGCGCCGGGCCTACGGAGCGAGAGGGCGAGCCCGAAGACGCCGCCCCTCGGAATGGAGACTCGGCTCCTTGCGTCTCGGAGAGCGAGCGGTCTCCGCCCTCCCGGAAGGACCCGGTCAGGGCACCCTCCGTGACCAGACACAGCCGGATCCCCGTTTTAGCCCAAGAGGTGGACTCCGGCTTCGAGGCGGCTTCCCCGGTTTCCGCCAAAGAGAAGCTGCTCCTGAAGAAGGCCCACCAGCCGGACCTGGCGAAGCCGTTGGTGGAGAAGAGGCAATTGCGCTCTTTCCTCGGCGACCTCTCTTCAAGTGCCTCCGACAGGTTGCCGGAGGAGAGGTCGATGGCCGTCCCGGCTCCGTTTTCCGAGGAGGAAGTCTTCACCCCCTTCTCCGGATTGACCCTCGACCCTAACTTAGGCAGGTCAGCGGAGGACAGCCCCCTGCTCCCCGTCAGTCCCCAGATCAGAAAGAGCAAGAGCAAGATTCCGAGGCCCGTGACCTGGGCTAGCGCAGATCAGGTCGGCGGCTCGGCCTCGGCTCCGTTCCTCCCTCGGCCTCCGCCCGGAAGGCCCCCGTCTAGGCCTGGAGTGGAAGCTAGGTAAGACTAGCCGGTGGGTGGGACGCGTCTCTGGTTCCGGCGGGAGTATCCCGAGAGAGTGCAGGATGGATTTCGTTTTCACCTCAGTCGCCCAAGTCATCCCCCAAGCCTGTCTTCCGCTCTCCCGTTCGGGGATATCCGGCCGGATGATCCGGCCGGTCCTCGGAAGCCCCAGAAGCCTCTCGGGCGGATGAGCTTCCGCCCCCGCGCGAAGATCCCCGTCGTCATTTCGACGGGGCTTCCGTTGAGGTGTTTTCCCCTCCTCGGACCCCGCCCCCGCCCTCCCCCGCGGCCCGGGGACGTGTCCATTTCCCCGGCGCCTCTCTCCCGAGCCCTCCCTCCCTCCCTCCGTCCCGGCGTCGGCCGGGCAGCGGGCCGGCCGGTCCCCGCCGACGGCTGAGGGGATCGACGGGAGACGGGGTCGGGAGGATCCCGCCGGCGGCAGGGGATCGGGAGCCGCTCCGCGGATCGGCGTCCCGACACGCGAGTCGCCCGGGGGCTGACGGGGGGAGGGCCGCCGGGCCGTTGGCCCCGCCCCAAAGCGAGCCGGCCCCAGCCGTCCTGCGGCCCCCGGCCCAGCCGGAGCGGGCGGTGGAGCGGGGAGGCGGACCCGAGCCCGGCGGCCTGCGGAGTCATCCGCCCTCTCCCGCCGGCCTTTTTTTTTCTGGCGGCCGTCTAACGCGGCAGCTCCCTCGGCAGTCCGTGCCGCTTATTTGGCCAGGGCGCTTGCTGAGCGCGCGCCACCGACCGGCCGTGTTTATCGGGCGCTCCCTGGGGGCAGAGCGCTTGGAGGGTACGACCCGGGAACGGAGGCGACCCCTGCCCGCACCCGCCTCGCCGTTCTCCGGGTGCCAAGCACTGTTCTGAGCGCCGGGGCGGATACGGGCTAGGTTGGACCCGGTCCCCGTCCCACGTAGGCCTCGCGGTCTCCATTCCCCTCTTACGGATGAGGTAACTGGGGCCCGCTGAAGTTCAGGGACTCGCCCGAGGTCACGAAGCAGACAAGCGGTGGAGCGGGGACTGGACCCGTGATTCCCCAACCTGCTGCAGGGCTGGGCTGGGCTTGTTCGGCCTTGAGCTCCCTGCCACAGAATTGCCCAGGCAGGCAAGCCGGGCAACCAGCTTCCCCTGCCGGGCCAGATCTGCCGCGCGGGTCCCGTGGAACCCTCCGGGAATTCCCGTTTGACTCGGGATGGTGCCGGGTTTTCCTGGTTTAAAGCTGAGATCCCCGGGGGCCTTAGGGACCTCTCCCAGGCAGCCCTACCGGAGAAGGGTCGGCAAGAGCCCGGGCCCGGCCGGCCGAGGACCTGACCCCGGCTCTGCCGTCTGCCCGCTGCGTGACCTCGGGCGAGTCACTTGGCTTCTCCCTGCGGCGGAACGGGGACGAAGTACCCTCTTCTCACTCCCCCTTATGCCGTGAGCCCCGTGCGGTGCGGGGACCGTGCCCAAGGCGATTCGCCCGAATCTGCCTTGGAGCGGTGCGTAGCGAGTAGCAGGATGACGGCGATTTGGCCGAGGGAAGCGCCCGAGACCGCTGGGAGCTTGTCGCCCCGCGGCACGGCTCGGGAATCCGCTCGGTTGAGAAAAGCAACAGCCGTGCCCTCCCGCCAGCCTGGGGAAACACTCGGAACTCTGTGGGGCCCCGCGACAGGACCGGGCCGGGGGGCCGGAGACGTCCGGAGTAGCCGACCTCTCCGTCGGCCAACCTAACGGGCTGAGATTGAGCGCCGTAGAGCAGCTTCAGAGGCGGGCCCGAAGGTGAAGTCGCTCCGGAGCCGCCGATCCCACCCGCCTAGGGCAGACCCCACTCTCTTTGGGGCGGGGGGGGGGGGACCGGGTTCGTTACGCACCCACCATCGGTCCAACACCGTTCTAAGTGCCGGGACAGGTGCGGGTTAATCTGGTCCGACACCGTCCCGCGTGATCGTAGGTCTCCCGGGTCGACTCCGGCCGAACCGGGAATGCGCTCGTCTAGCCGCTTGGCCCAAATAGGCGAAGCCGGGGAGAAGACTCGGGGGGACTCAAGAGGGAGTCAGGGGTCGCCTCGGGCGGGGAGGGCCCCCCCGCCCCCCACGCCTTCAGCGGGGGCGGCCCCGGGAGCCCTTTCCCGTCTCCCGCGGGGGATAGGGGTCGACGGAGGCCGCCGTAGCGGCCGTTTTTTGGCATTCGTCCTTTTAACTGGGGATTCCTGCCGGCTGCGTCTAGATGGGAGATAGAACGCGACGGAGCCGTTTTCACGTGTGGCCCGGAGTTCTCCGCGGAGCAGAGACGGGAGCACCCCGAGCCACGCGGGGCTGAGGCCGTCTCCGTCCGGAGCCTCCCCGGTTTTTCCCGGAGGTCGATTTCCTTCCCGGGGGGCGGGGGGCTCCAGCCTCCTCGATCCGGCTCTCCTGCCAGTCCTCCCGCCGGAATTCCTACGACTCCCGGTTTCGCTCGGCCTCTCGGAGCGCGCGGATCCTCCGCCACCCGAAGCGTCTTCCGGCTCCACTCGGAAGGGGCCCGGGCCTCGGCGTCGGTCAGACACGGTTCTCCGATCCTCTGCCGTCTCCCAAGTGAGAACGGACTCAGGGAGCTAGATGAGATCGGAAGGCAGAATTCCACGGGACGGAGCCCTTGTCTTTAAAACACGGAGGCCCCCCCCCCCCCCCCCAGGGTTTCGCATATATACGCCGTTGAATTGAATCATGGAGGTAACTCTCTTTTGTGTCCTTCCCAGGCTACGCAGGTATAAAGTCCTAGGGAGTAGCACCTCAGATTCGGACCTTTTCTCCCGCCTGGCTCAGATTCTTCAGAACGGATCTCAGAAATCCCGGAGCCCGACCCAGTGCAAGAGCCCGGGATCCCCCCACGGCCCCAAAACGCCTCCCAAGAGCCCCAGTCTCCCTCGCCGGAGCCCTAGCGCCTCGCCGAGAAGCTCTTCCCTGCCCCGTACTTCCAGTTCCTCCCCCTCCAGGGCGGGGAGGCCCCACCACGACCAGAAGAGCGCGGCCCCGCATCTGGGGCGGAGCAGATCGCCTCCCGGCCATTCGGTCTCCTCGGCGTCCAGGAGGTCCTTCCAGCAAGAACACTGCTGTAACAAGGCCGGCAAGAACAGCCTGAAGGGATCCGGCGGCCCCTACCATCACTCCGGCGGCCCAAAAGCCCCCGCGGGGAGATGCAAGTCGGTCAGTAAACTCAGCAGATAGGAACCGGGTCCGTCTCGGAGACCGGCGCCGCGTCCACCCCCTTTTCCGTCTCCCCCTCCCCCCCCCCCCCCCCCCCCCCAGTGCATGTCGTGTCCGTGTTACCGTGTCCGCGCGCGCGCGTGGCCGGACCTCAGCGTCGCTCTTCATCCGCGAAAGTCACGTGCTCTCCGTGACGGGCGAGACGGAGGTGAGAGGGTGGCGGAGAACGGAGCGGAGGGCGGAGAAGAAGCGCGAGGGGCCGGGCGGGACGCTAAACCCACCGCGTGAAACACCTGAAGGCTAGCGAATCCTGAAGAAGCGTCATCTCCCGCGGCCTAAAAACCAATGCCCGAGCAGAGTTTGGAGGACGCAGCGTAATTATTCAAGACCCCGGCTCAGAGTTCTCGCACCAACCGGGGAGAACTCAGCGTTTTCATTCCCCTCTGGCGGCGCGTATCGGCTCTGCCGCTTTAGCCCGTTTAAGCAGAGTGTTATCCGGAGGTCGGCGAAGATGTATTTTTCACTCACTCGTCCAGCTGCCCCGCTCCTCCTCTTCCTCCTCTCCCTCCTCCTCCCTCACCGCTCAGGTCGTATTCACGAACCGTAACGTCGGAGACTCTACGAGCCCAGCTACCGAGAACCCGGAAACTTTGTCTCCGAGCCGACGACGTCTCGGAATGGGTCCCGTCTTTCGGGAAGCCGAGAAGCGGAAGGGAGGGGGTTAAAGAGCGGATGCCGCGGCGCGGCCTGCCGGCCGCTCCCTGGGCCCGAGCCTCCTGGCCAGCGGGATGGCCGACGCGCCTCGTCGCCCGGCCCGCCGGGCGGGGAGACTCGCCTCGATTCAGAGATCAGGAGTAGCCGCCGGAAGCTCACCTCGCCTCAGAGAGAATGCCGAGGAACGGGCCCCAGAGTGGGCAGGGTGGCGTCGGAAATGAGCGCCCGTAGGTTTGTGGGGGTGAAATAGGAAATCCCCGTCCACTCCTGCTCTAAGAACCGAAATCTTAGCTGCCTGAGCGGAAGGCTAAATGGAGTTCAGGGGATCCCGCCTAGTTGTTCAAGGCTGAAATTCAAAAGTCTGGAAGCGCCGAAGCGGCGTCCGGGTTTCGAGATTCCCGTCGGTAAGAGTCGGCCGTCGAAGGCTATGAAGCGGGAAATCAGGATGGCGAGCCGGTGTGCTCCCGGGAGGGCCCGTCTCCTCGCCCGACGCGAAGGACGTCGGCCTCCCCGCGTCGGCCTCCGGGCCGTTCCGGGGCTCGCGAGGCCGCAGAAGGTTTCTGTGGGACGCTCCCCGTCCGTCCCCGTCCCCCCCCCCCCCGCCACCGCCACCCGAAAGGGTTCACCCCCAGATCGGCCACTCTCCACGCTCCGACACCGAGCCTCCCCCTCTACGTTCCCTACGACGTCGGGGACCCGAGCGGGGTTAGATGCGTAGACCTTGCCCGCGCTCTTGGCGTTTGCCTTCCGGAAGAGAGCTGTGCTTTTTCTTCAGTGGTACGTTTCCCGCCAGATCGAGCGACCCCTGACCCGGACGGGGACGATATCCCCACGCGACCGGCTCCCGAGACCGGAAGCGTCCCGAGCCTCCCTTGTCCCCCCGGGTCCCCTGGCGGACTCTGTCTACTCCCGGCGTGTCTGCCGTCCTTCAAAAGAAACGTAGCGGAACGTGAAATCTGAGTTTCTGTCGGGGTCCGAGCACTACGAGAAGAACGCGGCGGGTCGACTAGCAGATCTGCGGTTCCTAAAGCAACTCTGACGCTAGCCGGGTCTCGGCCTTTGTATCATACTGTATAATAGCTGTGAAACGGTATTCGCATGTCTTCATGGTAAACGATATAAATATTTATAAATATATATATATAGAGAGAGAGAGAATATATATCTAGGTATAGGCACCTATAAATTCATTCACCCCCGTTCTCCGTCCGCGATTCGCGGAACCCATTTGCCGGAGTTCCTTTTCGGCGGCAGGCCGCACCCCTGCGTTTTCGTTTTCTAGAACTGTTTTATTAGCGCGGGAAGCCTCGGTCAGGGAAGATCCCTAACGTCGGCCTCGCCTCGACGGGCCGGGGTCCAGGTGCGCCGGCGGTGACGTCTCCCCGACGGGTCGCCTTCGCTCTGTTGTTTCAGGAGGAAGAGAATACCCGAGAACTCCCGTTCCCTCGGTTCACCTGACGCTCGCACGGCAGTCGCACCCCCGCGGTCCAACCCGCCACACGGGGATGACGCTCACGGAAGGGTTGGGGGAGGGAGCTTCTCGTCCGCCTTGCTTTCCTCGGGGCTCTGTAAGAAGGCCGAGGTCACGTACCGCTCTCGTACCCCGGCGCCATTCGTCTCCCCTTCCCGTTGGCCAGAGGCGAGCCGGCGGCGGAACCTGTCCCAACGAGCGGTGACCGTTTCCGAAACCACTTGCCGATAGCGGAGTCCGGGGGCGGGGGTTGCTTCACCCGCAGCCGCCCCCTCCCCCCCGCCGAAACTAAGCCCCGAGTCGGACGGCGCCGCGGAGCGTCTCCCTCGGCCCCGATCTTTCCCCTGAGCCTCGCCACTCCATCCGAGGAGCCCCGGCCTGCTTCTTACCCGGTCACCGGGTTTTAGGAACCCGGCCGTCGGCGTCAAAGAACGGGTTCGTCTTGCATGTTGGGAAGAGGTAACCGGAAGCTACGCTTCGGCTCTCTCTCCAGAAGAAGATCGCCATGTATTAATACGGTTTCTCAACAGATATACCCCGTATAGAGTATAGGATTTTGTATTGTTTGGAATGCGTTGCACTGATCACTCGTGTTTTCAATATAATGGAAGTCATTCGAGGTAGCGATAGGGAATCTGGTTCCCGCACGGAGAACCCTCTGCCTCGGGAGTTACGAGAACGCCGCGTTTGTCTCCGGGGCCGACACGTTGCGGCTCGGAGCGGGTGACCGGTTCGGTCTCGCCGGTCCCCAGACCGGCACTGCTTTTGAAAGGGGAGCAGCGTTTCAGGTTAGACGGTAGCCGAGAACCAGGAGGGACTCGACTAGAAGAGGGTGGGGCAAAAACCCAAACCCGGAGCTACAGCCGGGAGGCCGCGGAGCCTCCGGTTCCTCTTGCCGGAGAGGACGTTCGCGTGGGGAGTTAAGCCCCCGTGCCCTACGGCGACGGTTCTCGCTCCCCCCCCCCCCCCCCCGCCCTTCGATTCTCTTTCCTTCTCGCTCCCCCCGCCCCCGCCGCGGCCCCCGGCCCCTAGCGCTTCCCGGGCTCTGCCTAAGGGGTCGGCCTACCGGTTCGCGGTCCGGCTTGTATCCTCTCAGCCTGAATTGCTCTCTCCCGCTCGGAAATCCAAGTGGCTTTCGGTAGGGCCCAAATAGCGCTTGGCCCACCGGGGAGGCGCGCGGACGTCGACCAAGGGGGAGATTGGGCCAGATCAGGTTTAATCCCCCCCAGGCCGCCGTCTTTAATGAGCCACCTCTGTCATTCGAGAACGCGCTCAGAATCACCCGGACAGAGCAGGTTAAGAAGGGCGCCGCCGCGCCCAGGCCGCGCGCCGTCGACGGCAGTCTCCCCTTTCCGCAAACGTTGCCCGGGTCGCGACGCGCTCCCTTGATCGGTAGAAGTGACGGTTGAGAATCCCGTAGCCACCCTCCCTTCCGTGTCGAACTGGCTGCTCTCAGACCCGGTCCTTACCAGATCTGAAAGCCGGGAACCCGACGAGTCTCTCGTACGTAACGGCCGTGGCCCGACCGCCGAGAACGCCTCCGGAGAGCGCGTTTGTTTATCACTTTATTTATTTATTTATTTATTTATTTATTTATGGTATTTATGTATTTATTTATTTTTGCCACGTGTCCCGGTGAGGAGAGCTCCCGAGGCTCCGCGCCGCGGTCGTTTCCCAGCGGTCTTGCCCGGAACTTGACGGAAGAAATTGGCGTCGGTGAGAGGTAGACACCGGGGTGGTTGGCACCCAGATGAACGATCCCACGTGAAACGACTCGGAGTGGAGGCTTTTCCTCGGTGAGACGAGAGGCCCCTGGGGTCAGGCAGCCGCGTTCCCGGGCCGGGGGGTGGGGGAACGCCGGGTCCGTACGGAGCAGGAGAAACGCGCGCCCGTCCTGGCTGTCTAGATACTCTGTGAAGTATCTCTGCGTACGTGGAATCTCTCTAGGGGAAGCGATCGTCAAGTAGCAACGGGCGGGCTAACCTAGTTTCCGGTGAAGGTTCAGTTTGTTTCTCCCGAAAGTGGCGGGTGGGAGCAAGAACGATCTCCTCGGTCAGTGCCGCATCTGTGGAAACCAGAAGAGTGTGTTCATAGAAGTGTCCCGCCGCGGGGGGAGCCCGCGTATTACAGCTTGGCTCCGACGGGCCCTTTTCCTCCACCTGAAGAAGAGGGTGCTGGTCCTAGCCGGGACGAACTGGGATCGCCGTTGTCTGCGGTCCCGGCGCCGGGGGCAAAAGCATTCCGTTTCCACTCCGGCCCTGTCGTCCCACGGATTCCAACTGGCCGTCTTAAGAATCCCCTCTAAACTCTCCCCGCCATTTTGGGTTTCCGGTGGATGCGTGTTCTGTCGGGAAGGTGAGCTTCGCTCATCTTCTCCGGGAAGAGGGAATCGTTCTTCTGGGTGTCACCGTAGCCCGGGTGGCATCGTTCCTTCCTCTTCTCCCTAGTCCGCTCTGGGGCCTCCGGGGCTCAGAGTACGGGTGGGATCACTCCCCACCCGGCGACACCCTTTGCGGTTGAGGTCCAAGGTGTCTGTCGCCGGAAGACGGGGCCGGAGAGTTCCGAGCCGTTGGGAAAACAGCAGAGATCGGTAGAGGAAAAGGCGAAGGGACCAAACCGCCCGTCTGATATTGTAGTCCCCGTCCTCTCGGCTCTGTCTCCGGCGTTCGCCGCTGACGGTTTGGGAACCCCGGCTCTTCGCCGGCGGTTCTGCTCCGGCCGCTCCCCTGGAACAGTCGGGTGTCGCCCGTTCGGGCCGTCGGGCCTTCCCGCAAGTTCCCGGCCTACGCGGAAACGAACAGGCCAGCGGGACGCGGCCAACGTAGACCGTCTGCGGAAGATGAGATTCGAAAGGTCCCAGCGACGTTCAGTGATTTTGTGGTACAAACCCTCTTCTGGTTCCCTGAGTCGATCGGTTATCGGTCTAAATCGGTAGAAGAGGAACGGTGAAATCCGCCCGCTTCAGCGTCCCCCCAAAGCCGTTTTACAACGGCGTCCTCTCCCCCGCACGGATGTCGCGTCCTCCCGATCTCTCCCTGCCCACCCCGCTTTTCTCTTCTTTTCTTTTTTTTGGCTCGGGCAACGAGGACACGAGATATTGGCAAAAACCCAAATGCTCTGTATCAGCCGCTGTATATAGAGGTGTAATTATTTATTTAATTTTCTCATCTGTACCATATCAAGGCTTTGTACAGTGGTTTAGTTTCTGTTTTCAAATTATTTTGTATTTTATTTTTATAAACTAGTAATAAAATATTCATTTGGCATGCACACCCCGGGTCTGGCTGCGTGTCTGGGCGGAGATCCGGAGCGGGAGGTGGCTAGGCGTGGGGCGGGTTGGTCTCTCCCGAGTTCCGTCTCCCAGCCGGCGAGATCCCGGACGCCTCCCCGAGGCGCGGGGGGGGGGGGGCGGAAGAGCGGAGCGAGCCAGCCCGAAGCACCGCTCAGATTCCCGAAACCCTTCCGGGACGGCGTTGGAGCCTCTCGGGAGCGAGCTCACCCCCGTCACGCGGCCGTGTAGAGCGCTCACCGTGCGCAGAGCCACGTAGCCACCGCTCGGGCGAGGATAGCGGGAGGCGGCGGACGCGTTCCCCGCTCGTCCGTGCTCGCCGGGGCGGATCCAATCCTTCCAGCAACCTCTGGGAGAACGCCGATCGTGAGGGAGGAACCGGCGGGACGGTCGGGCCTCCGCGACGCCCCCCTGCCGGGCGGGGACCCCGGATCCTCCGAGGCGCTGGCCCCGGCCGCTGGGAGTCCGTGGCCGAGTTGCACTTCCCACGCGCTTAGCACGGTCCTCTGCTCCCGCTAAGCGCTCAGTAGGTACGATCGGACGAACGAACCGATACGTGGGAATCTTACTACATTTAGAGCTAACGCCCCCCCCCCCCCCCCCCCGACGACTCCCCGCTGGCTCCGTAACCTCCCCCGTCGTCAGGTGCCGCGGAGTCGTTTCCGATCCCCAGCGACTCCGCGGCCCCGTCTTCTCCGGATCCGCAACCTTTCTGACGGTTCTCCCGTTACCGTCTCTCTCCGGCTTGCCGGTCTGCCTCTTCCGCCGTTTCCCCGGACTCCTCCTAGCATCGGCGTCTTGGCTGTCCCGGTTACGAAGGGAGCCGGGAAAACAACCGAGAGCGGCGGGAGGCCGACGCTCCCCAGCACCCTTTCCACCCGCACGGGGGCGGGTGGGCGTGGGTCACCTCTTGGAATCCGTCGAATGGTATTTATTGAGTACCGACTGCGAGCGGAACGCTGTTCTAAGCGCTCCGAGGGGTGACTCACTCATTCGGTCGTATTAATGATAGCAATGGCGGTATCGGTTCAGCGCTTACTATGTGCAAAGCACCGTTCTAAGCGCCGGGGGGGGGGGGGGGGGGGGCTACGGGGCGATCAGGTTGTCCCACGGGGGGCTCCCGGTCTTCATCCCCGTTTTCCAGATGAGGGGACCGAGGCCCA
The DNA here is from genome assembly GCF_004115215.2 of Ornithorhynchus anatinus. Taxonomy (NCBI): domain Eukaryota; kingdom Metazoa; phylum Chordata; class Mammalia; order Monotremata; family Ornithorhynchidae; genus Ornithorhynchus; species Ornithorhynchus anatinus. Next base: position 23,069,531 of record NC_041740.1, on the reverse strand, counting down.
GAGAAGCGAAACGACTCGCCCGCGGTCGCGCAGCTGCCGGGCGGCGGAGCGGGGATTCGAACCCAGGACCCCGGACGCCCGAGCCCGGGCTTACCGCGTGCGGAGCACTGCGCCGAGCGCTTGACCCGGGCCCGCGGGGAGGTGAGCCTGCGGGGAGGGAGGGATCGGATTTAGCGAGCGCTTTACGCGACGGACTGTGCTAAACGGAGGCGTGCGGCCCCCGCCCGCGGCGCGCCGACGGTGGCGTGGCTCGGTGGAAAGAGCCCGGGCTTGGGGGGCCGGAGGTCATGGGTTCGAATCCCGGCTCCGCCGCCCGGCAGCCGTGTGCCTGTGGGCGAGCGGCTTCACTTCTCTGGAAAATGGGGATGAAGACCGTGAGCCTCCCGGGGGGCGACCCGACGACCCCCGTATCCCCCCCCCGGCGCTTAGAACGGTGCTCCGCACGTAGTCAGCGCTGCTTAACGGATACCGACGTTATTAATCGAGGGAGAGGCGGTAATAGAAAGAAATCGATTACAGATCTGTGCCCGAGGGCTACGGGGCGGAGGGGGCGGTGAATAAAAGGAGACGCACGGTGCTCCGCACGCAGCCGGCGCTCAAGAAACCCGATGGAGGTGCGAGGGCGACGCGTTAGGGAGGGGGGTGAGGGGAGTAATAATAATAATACTGTTGGGATTTGTTAAGCGCTTACTTTGTGCAGAGCACTGTCCTAAGCGCCGGGGTGGGTACAGGGTCATCAGGTCGTCCCACGTGAGGCTCGCAGTCTTCATCCCCATTTTACAGATGAAGGAACTGAGGCCCAGAGAAGTGAAGCGACTCGCCCACAGTCAGCTGCCAGAGGAGTGCCAGAGGAACCGTCCGGCGGGCGCGAGGCAGCGCGGCTCAGCGGCAAGAGCCCGGGGCTTTGGAGTCAGAGGTCGCGGGTTCGAGTCCCGGCTCTGCCACCCGGCAGCTGGGTGACTGCGGACGAGTCACTTCGCTTCTCTGGGCCTCGGTGACCTCATCTGGAAAATGGGGATGAAGACCGTGAGCCCCACGTGGGACAACCCCATTATCCCGTATCTCCCCCGGCGCTTAGAACAGTGCTCTGCACGGAGTAAGCGCTTAACAAATACCGACGTTATTATTATTATGAATAAAGCACGTCAAGCCGGATCCTCTGGTCTTGGTACGAGGCGACACCAGGGAGGGGGGAGGGCCGGGGGGGGTCCGGCGGGCCTCGTCCTGATCCCGGCTCCACCGCTCCGCCCGCTGCGTGGCCTTGGGCAAGTCACTTCACTTCTCTGAGCCTCACAATCATAGTGATGGTACTTGGTAAGCGCTTACCGGGTGCCAAGCACTGTTCTAAGCGCTGGGGTAGCTACGGGGTAATCGGGTTGTCCCACGTGGGGCTCCGTTTCCCAGATGAGGGAACTGAGGCCCAGAGAAGGGAAGTGGCTCGCCCAGAGTCACACAGCCGCTACGTGGCGGAGGCGGGATTCGAACCCACGACCTCTGGCTCCCAAGCCCGGGCTCCTGCCAACTGAGCCACCCTGCCTCATCTGGAAAGTGGGGATTGGGCCCCACGGCGGGCGGGGGGGGACAGGGACGGGGTCCAACCTAATTTGCCGATTACTGATCGTGCCGGTATCGGTTGAGCGCTTACCGTGTGCCGAGCACTGTTCTAAGCGCCGGGGGGGAGGTACAGGATAATCGGGGCTGTCCCACGCGGGGCTCCCGGTCTTCATCCCCATTTTCCAGATGAGGGAACTGAGGCACCGAGAAGCGAAGCGACTCACCCCAGCGCCCAGTACAGCGCTCGGCACAGCGTCATAAGAGGACACAATCGCGGTATTCGCTAAGCGCTCACCGGGTGCCAGGCGCTGTCCGACGCGCCGGGATGGATCCCGGCAGATTGGGTCGGGCCCAGTCCCCGTCCCAGGTGGGGCTCCAAGTCCCAGTCCCCATTTGACAGATGAGGGAAGTGAGGAACAGAGAAGTGAAGCGACTCGTCCGAGGTCACACAGCAGACGAGTGACGGACCCGGGAGCGCTGAAGAAATGCCACGATGATAATCAGCGAGGCCTGCAGAAGGCCGCTGCGGGCAGGGATCGTCTCTCTTTACGACCGAATCGGACTCTCCCCGGCGCTTAGTACAGTGCCCTGCCCCACAGGAAGCGCTCAATAAATACCACCGATTGAATGAACCTGGAACTTGGGCCGGCCTGGGTGGTCGGGGGCCCGCTGGCCCCCTTCTAGACTCTAAGCCCGCCGTGGGCGGGGGTTTTCTCTCTGTATTCCTGAATTGTCCTTTCCCTGCGCTTAGTACAGTGTCCCGCCCACAGGAAGCGCTCAATGAATACCACCGATCGAATGGATCTGGAGCCCGGGCCGGCCTGGGAGGTTGGAGGTGCCCGGTGGCCCCCTTCTACGCTCTAGGCCCGCTGCGGGCAGGAATTCTTTCTCTTTATTGCTGAACTCTACTTTCCAAGCGCTTCGAACAGGGTCCCGCACGCAGTAGGCGCTCAGTGAATACCACTGATGGAATGAAACCGGAGCCTGGGCCTGCCTAGGTGGTTGGCGGGGGGCCCAGTGGCCCCCTTCTACACTCTAAGCCCGCAGTGGGCAGGGATTCTCTCTCTTTATTGCTGGATTGGACTCTCCCCAGCGCTTAGCACAGTGTCCTGCCCACAGTGGGCGCTCAATAGATGCCAGCGATTGAATCGATCTGGAGCCTGGGCCTGTCTGGGTGGTTGGGGGCCCGGTGGCCTCTTTCTAGACTCTGAGCCCGCTGCGGGCAGGGATTCTCTCTCTCTCTCTCTCGCTCTCTCTTCCTGAATTGGCCTTTCCGAGCGCTTAGTACAGTGCCCTGCCCACAGTAAGCGCTCAGTAAATATCACTGCTCCAAATATCAATCTGGAACCTGGGCCCGCCCGGGCGGTTGGGGGGCCCGGCGGCCCCCTTCTCACGTGGGTATTTGTTAAGCGCTTACTCTGTGCCGAGCACCGTTCTAAGCGCCGGGGTCGATACAAGGCGATCAGATGGTCCCCCCGTGGGGCCCGCGGTCTTCGTCCCCATTTTCCAGATGAGGGAACTGAGGCCCAGAGAAGCGAAGTGACTGGCCCACGGTCACGCAGCTGACAGGTGGCGGAGTGGGGATTCGAACCCACGCCCCCGACTCCAGAGCCCGGGCTCTTTCCACTGAGCCACGCTGCTCCTCTGCTCTAAGCGCGCAACGGGCAGCGAATTGGCCTCTCCCCAGCGCTTAGTACGGGGTCCCGCCCACGGTAGGCGCTCAATAAATACCACTGATTGACGGGCAGGGACCAGCCGTCTCTCTTCATCGTGGAACTGTCCTCTCCCCGGCGCTTAGCACAGGGTCGTGCCCCCCCCCGTAGGCGCTCAATCAATACGACTGAGCGCCTGACTGTGGGGAGAGCCCGGGTTGGGGAGTCAGAGGTCGTGGGTTCCAATCCCGGCTCTGCCCTTGTCAGCCGGGTGACCTCGGGCGAGTCACTTCACTTCTCCGGGCCTCGGTTATCTCATCTGTCCAATGGGGATGAAGAGCGTGAGCCCCACGGGGGCCGACCGGGTTAGCTTTAGTTTAGAAGCAGCGTGGCTCGGTGGAAAGAAGCCGGGCTTGGGAGTCGGAGGTGGTGGGTTCGAATCCCGCCTCTGCCCCTGTCAGCCGGGCGAACCACTTCACTTCTCCGGGCCTCGGTGACCTCATCTGGAAAAGGGGGGGTGAAGGCTGCGAGCCCCACGGGGGACCACCTCATTCCCCCGGCGCTCAGAAACCCCTTCCGACGTTATCACGGACGGGGTCAAGATGGTGCCCTGAGGGCCGAGGGGCCGGCGGGAGGCGGCCCCTCAGGGCCTCCGAGCCACGTGACGGACGCGCGTGACGGGCCCCGCCGGCCCGGGCGCGCGCGCGCGCGGGAGGGCGGGTCCGCGTGGGGGAGGCCGCCGTCCTCACGGAGGGCGCGGCGGGGCTGCGGGAGCCGCTGCCGCCCGGTGGCCCGTCCCGTCCCGTCCCGTCCCGTCCCGTCCCGTCCCGTCCCGTCCCGTCCCGTCCTCCCCGCCGCCCCCGGCTGGGCGTCCCGCGCGCGCGCGCGCTCGCTCGCTCGGTCCGTGGCCCCGCCCCCCGTCTGCGCCTGCGCGTGTGGCGGGGGATGGCGGCGGTTTTGGAGCTGGTGCTGCGCGGGGAGGTGACGGCCGAGGCGGCGGTGCGCTGGCTGGCCCGACCCGACGCCGCCGCCGACGACCAGGTAACGGCGGCGCCCCCCTCGCTCCCTCGCTCCCTCGCTCCCTCGCTCCCGCCCTCCGTCGCCCCCCTCCATCCCGCGCCTCCCGGCCGCGCGTGTCTCCGCAGGGGGAGGCCCGGGAGTGCGGCCCGCTGCGCCCGCTCCGCCCGCTGCGCCCGGACTTCGTGCCCTTCCTGCTCAACTTCCTGCGGGACCAGAGCGGCCGCCTCCTGCCCACGGGGCCCCCGGCCCCCGCCAAGACCCCCGCCAAGGCCCCCGCCGCCCTCCCCGCCGCCGACCCCGCCCCGCCGCCGCGCCGCGGGGGCCGGAGGCGAGGCCCGGGGCCGGGGCCGGGCCGGGGCCGGGCAGGGAGCGCGCCGAGCCGGCCGCCTTGGGGGGCCCCGCCCTCGGCTCCCCCGCCCGGGCCCCCAACCTCGACAACCTGGAGGAGTTCCCGCCCGTGGGCTCCGCCCCCCCCGCCGCCCCGGGGTGAGTGCCCCGCCGGACATCGCACACACGCACACACCCGGGGGGCGGGGACGGGGCTTCTCCGGCCCCACTCTGGGGCGCCGACGTAATAAGGGGGCTGATGGCGGGGGGGGGGGGGGGGAGAACAGAGGGAGAGAGAAAGAGGGGAGAAGGGAGGAGAGGGAGAGGGAGAGAGAAAGAGGGGAGGAGGGAGAGAGAAGAGGGGAGGGAGAGAGAAAGAGAGGAGAAGGGGGAAGAGGGAGAGAGAAAGGGGAGAGGGAGAATGGAGGGAGAGAGAAAGAGGGGAGAGGGAGAATGGAGAGAGATAAGGGGAGAGGGAGAATAGAGGGAGAGAGAAAGAGGGGAGGGGGAGAGAGAAGGGGGGGAAGGAGAATAGAGGGAGAGAGGGAAAACAGGGGAGAGGGAGAATAGAGGGAGAGAGAAAGGGGAGTAGGGAGAAGGAGGGGAGAGGAAGAGAGAGAGGGAAGGAAAGGGGTGGGGGGGAAAGAGGAGACAAATGATGGCATTTGTTTAGCGCTCGCTCTGTGTCAAGTACCGTTCTGAGCGCTGGGGTAGATACAGGCCCATCAGGTTGTCCCACGGGGGGCCCACCGTTTGAATCCCCATCTGACAGATGAGGGGACCGAGGCCCAGAGAAGTGAAGCGGCTCGCCCGGTGTCACCCAGCGGACACGCGGCGGAGCCGGGATTAGAACCCACGTCCCCCGACTCCCAAGCCCGGGCTCTTTCCGCGGAGCCAGGCCGCTTCTCTCGGCTAGATGACTTTACTCCCCGTATTGCGGATGAGGGGACGGAGGGAGCTTAAGGGATTCGCCCACGGCCGGCGTGTGTCGGAGCTGGAGTTCGAGTCCGGGTCCTTCCGACCACCGGGCCCGGGCTCTCTCCCCGGGGCCCCGCTGCTCTCTGAGGAGCGAGTTCGAGGGCGGGGCGCGGGCCATGGGGCGGAGCGGGGACCGAGACGCCCGGCGGCGTCCGGTACCTCGGAGGCAGGGGGACGGGTAGGGGTCAGCGGAGGTGGGGACGACGGGGAGGGAGGCCCTGGGGACGTTCCCCGATACCCGAAGGAATCCCGTGGCCGCCCTCAGCAGGACGAAGCCGTCCCGCCGGATCAATCCTACACGAGTGAGCGTGGAGCGACCGCTCTCCAAGCCCAAGACCTGCTTCACCTCACCCCCCATCGGCCGGAGCCCCGGTCCCCAGCCTCCCGCTCGGAACACCGACGCCTGGGGGACCGGCTTCTCTCCGGGCTGCAGCAGCTTACAGGAGGAACGAGAGATGCTCAGGAAGGAGCGGTAAGGGCAGGGACGGCGCGGGGGGCTGGAGCGCAGTCTTCCCTGGGACGCGGTGGGGCCGCGGGACGCCGTGATGCCGGCCGTCCCCTCGTGAGGGCTCTACGGAGAACGGGGGCTCTGGGGGAGGTTGTCCGGCTCATCCCCCCCCCCCCCCCCAAATCCTCTCAGGTCTAAGCATCTGCAGCAGTCGCCCTCCCCCGCGGGCCCCGTGCCGGAACCCGGTCCCTCGGCCCCCAGCTGGACTGGGGGCGTCCCAGGAGAGCCCGCTGACCCTACCAGGGTTTCTGGCCGGCAGCAGCTGGAATTGGTAGCCCTGGTCTACTCGTCCTGCATCGCCGGTGAGGGAGGGAGAGCCCGTGCGTCCGTCCGGTGGCCGTGGAGCGGGCGGGGAATCGGAGTAGGGTCGGAGACTAAACGGTGATTCCGCCGGACGCTCCCCTCGCTTCAGAGAACCTGGTTCCCAGCCTGTTCTTGGAGCTGTTCTTCGTCCTGCAGCTACTCACCGCCCGAGGGATGGCGGAGGCTGAGGAGGAGAGACTAGACTCCAGACCCGGGGTTCCAGGTGAGCGGTAAAGCTGAGCTCTGCCGGGGTCCGTGCCTTGGTCGGGCAGCGCGGGTACGGCGGGAAGCGGCTCGGCCTGGTGGAAAAAGCCCGGGCCGGGGGGTCGGAAGGCCCCGGGTCCGAATCCCAGCCCCACTGCTCGTCTGCCGTGTGGCCTTGGGCAGGTCGCTTCGCTTCCCCGTCCCTCAGTCCGTCCCCCCCCCCCCCCCCCCCCCCCCCCGCCCCTGTAAAATGGGGGTTAAGGCTCTGAGCCGCACGTGGGACCGGGAGAGTGGATCTTCCCGGTGCTCGGCACGTAGCGGGCCCTTCGCTGGTGCTGTTAATTTTATTCTTATCGGTGGTGGTGTTACTCTGTGGAATACACGGTCCCAGCCCCGTGACCGTCTCCGGGGTTCTGGGGAAGAGGGAAAGCCTGAGGGGATGGGGAGCCGGCCTGAAATCTCCAGTCTTTCTCCGTAGGTGTCTTGGAGAGGCCGCTCTTCCAGAGTATCCACGACTGCGTGTTCTTTGCGGTGCAGGTCTTGGAGCACCAGTTCCAGTGAGTCCCTCCTCCGTGGCCTCCTGGGCCCTCTGCCCACCCACGCCCCTCAGGACGGGGCCCGGGGATGTCGGCTCACCCCCAGGAGGATTTAAACTAGCATTCGTCCCACGTCGGGGTCAGCGGTCCCCGCCTGCCCCGTGTTTGTGCCGTGAACGATACATCCCGATCCGGGCTCCCTGTCGGCTTCCGCTCTCCGTGACCCGTCCTTCGCCGCTGCCCGCCTCTCTGCCGCGCGCCCCCGCCCGACCCGCTCGCTCCGTTCGCTCTTCGGTTTACCATCCCAGCGCCGCCTCCCCGTTTCCCTTGCCCGGCCGCACGGGTCCGCACGGGATTTCTGGCGGGGTTCGGCTTCTAAACCCCGTAACTCTCCCTGGCCCACTCTGCTCTTCCAGGGTCCTTTCGTACCTGGACAAAGGGACGTTGAAGCTGCTGGCCGAGAACGAGCGGCTGCTCCACTTCTCCCCGGCTCTGCAGGGTCGACTTCAGGCCGCTTTTGAGGAAAGCACCGCCAAGGTAGTCCCGCTAGCCTTTACTTCCACATCCAGCCACGAAGATGGTGCCCTTTACTTGGGTGGGGGCCGCCGGCCGCCCTCTGGACGGTGCCCACCCGCCCCAGTTCGGATGGCTTCCGGCTCCTCCAGCCCCTGTTCCTTCTCTAGGTGTCTCTGCTGACGCCCCCCTCCGCCCACGCTGTCTCCTTTCAGCCGGAGACCGACAACCGAGCCAACTTTCCTAATGACCGGGCTTTCCACACCTTCAAGAAGCAGAGGTGACCGGGGAGGCGGGGTCGGGGTTCAGAGGGGTCAAACTGGAGGGGTAGATCAGCGTCCGAGTGTACGGACAGAACCCGAAAGGTCCCCGGCCGTATCCAAGCGCAGCCCTCGTAAGGGCAGGAGTGGAAGGAACCGGAAGCGTGACCGACAGGGTTCGCATCTTCACGGCCACGACGACCTGTATTAAGTGTGTACTCTGTGCTGAACTCCGGCGTGAGGTGTATGATAGTCCGGATCAGACACGGATGGGCTCGGAGGGAAGGAAATCGAACGCGGAGAGGTTTAGAGGCTTGCCCCCGAACGGGCAGAAGGCAGACGACGGAGCTTCGTGAAAACCCGGGTCCCTTTAACTCCCAGTTCTGCGTTCTTCCTGTTAGGCCGCGCTGCTTCCCCCAAAGAGTAGCAGTCAAATGAGAGAATTCTCTCTGGATGGCGCCCGGTCTATCCGTCCAGAGGGTATCGTGAGCCGCAGGGCGGTGAAATGTCCCGGTGGAGATGGCCCTGTCAGTAAGGAAGGGCGTGGGTTTGGAGGAAAAGATCAACGTGACCTAGGGCAGGGAGGCCGACTGTGTTCGGAGCGGTGCTTGGTGCTCAGTCGATCAAGATTGAGCGCCTGGGCGAGCACCACGCGGCAAAATTAGCAGAGGTGTTCCCTGCCCACAACGAGCTCACAGTCTATAGAGAATAAATTCTGGATGTCTTTAAAGTGGCGGTCCGTTGACTCAGAGCACGGGCTGCAGCGGAGGGTGTTAGGCGAAGGGTCGCGGTGGGTTCGGCTTGGTGCCAGCCGAGATGGCGCAGTTTTCCGAGTCGCTTATCGCCCGTTGGGAGGTTTCCCGCAGACAGGTGTGCGGCAGACCGGGGACTGATGGGGGCTGGGAGTTTTAGCATCTTGGGCTAGACGGGCTAGCCCCCCCCCTCACCTCTTGGGATGGAGGGGATGACGGGAGACCCGAGGCGGCCTGGAGCGGGCACGGTCTTTCAGAGGGTGGGCTCCGGGGAGCCCCTGTCCAAACTGGATGCGATCCCCGGCTTGTCTCTTCCCAGGGATGTGTTTTACGAGGTCCTTCGGGAGTGGGAGGACCGGCACGAAGAACCCGGCTGGGATTTCGAGAGAGGCCTGGGCAGCAGGATCAGGTAGGGGGCTCCTTCTCTCCTGGCGGGCCAGAAGGGCGAGGCGGTTGGACGACGAAGGGCTTTATTCTTTAGCCCTCAGAACCTCTCCCCACCCCCCGGTCACTCCCCAGATTCTTCCCTCACTGTCTCCCACTGGCCCCTTGCCCGCGTCTCCCGGAGGTGCCCTGGGGAGAGGGGAAGAGCTTGTGGTCAGAGTTTTGGGCCTGGCATCGCCCCGGTGAGGCGATGAGGTATAGGGTCAGTGGGTCACAGCGGCCGGGCCGGAGAGCCTCTTCCTCCCTCTGCTTTCGGGGGGCTTTCCAGTCCGTCGGGAGCCGCTTCGGGCCTCTCGGGTGCCAGGTTCTGCAACGGGGCTTCCCTCGCACCTTCTGGCTTAGTTGGAGGGGTCCGGAGGGGAGGTCTTAGCCTCTGGGGTCGGAGTGGATCTAAAGAGCCGGTCCGCGTTCCGAAAGTCTCCCCGCCTGCGTGTCTTCCCCTTCCACCCCCAATCCGTCGCCGTGGCTGGTGCTCAGTCAGAACTGCCCTTGACATTGCCCCCCGGAGGGCGGGAGCCTGCTCTCTTCCTTCCCTTCGTCGCTCATCGGCTTCTCTCCCCCTCCGTCCACCCCTCCGGTTGGCTCCGTAGGAGGAGTCGGCCACAGCCGTTGAGCAAAGATAGATTCGGTAACGGAGACCCTCCCCCTCTCCCCACCTCGCCTGTTCCACCTTCCCCCCGCTTCCTCTGTTCTTCCGCCCCCAGGACCATGATGATTCAACTCTCGGCCGCTTCCGGCCACAGCCACTTTGCTCGGCTCTTCCAGAAGCAGCTCCTGCAGGTGATGGCCGACCCGCCCCCCTGGGAGAGCGGCGGGACGCTAGAGAGGACCGGGTGACCGGAGAGGGAAGGGTCTGGGGGCGCGGGGAGGAGCAGCCCGGGAGTTGCGGGGGGCAGGAGCCGCGAGGGGTGGGGTGGGGAGCGGCCCGAGGCCCCGTGATCCGTCACCGACCCCCGCGCCCGCTCTCCTCCCCGGCCAGATGTGCCAGCGCCCGGGCGGGTCTGGGGGAACCGCCTGGGGCGAGGCACCCGACCCCGACGTGGTGAGCGTGCTGGGAGCCGACAAGCTGGGGCGACTGCGGCAACTGCAGGAGCGCCTGGTGGCCCCGCAGAGCGGGGGCGGGCCCTGCCCACCTCCCACCTTCCCTGGATGCCAGGCCTTTTTCCGGGACTTCATCTTGAGCTCGAGCAAGTGAGTGCCGCTCGGTGACGTGCAGGAGGAGCTCCTCCGGGACCGACGTCCACTGGGGCGCCCGGCTTCCTTCCCGTCCCCGCCTCTCCCCTCAAAGAAAGAGCAGAATGCCCCAGGGGGTCAGGGGAAGAGAGAGAGAGAGGACTCGAGCGCCCGAGGGACGCCGAAGGGACAGGCCCCGTCGGCCGTCTGAAGGTTAGGACGCCTCGGCCACTGGCTTTTAGTGCCCCGGAGGCCCTGGTGCAGACCGGCATCTCCTCCCTTCTGGTGGAGCAGGTGACGGGGCAGGGGAGTCGTCGGTAATACCCGAGGGCTGACCTCGTGCGGACCAGCGTGTTCAGCGCGCACGGTAGTGGCGAAGGCAATCCCGGCCCTCCAGGCGTTTACACCGGCTAGTGGGGGAGACGGGCACGGAACGATCTGCAGTCGGGCGGGACAGGAGCCCGGTGAAGGGGTACAAGGGGTGGAGCGAGCGCTTTAAGGGCGGAGTCTAGAAACGGGCAAGTGCCCCGCGGCGTCTTCCGATGACAGGAGGAGATTGGTTGGAGGAGTGGCGTTTCAGGAAGGCTTGGAGCGCGGCGGGACGGCCGTGGTCCGGTGGGTCTGAATGAGGAGAGAGGAGTTGGGCGCCGTCCTCCGCGCGGAGTCGCGTCCCTCGTGTGTCTCTCCTGTCGCTCGCGTGTTCTCTTCTCCCCGCGGGAACCGCTCTCCTCATTCCCCAGAGCCTTTCTCTCTCTCTCGGCAGCTTTCAGTTTAACCAGCACCTGGTGGACAGCCTGAGCCTGCAGATCCGAGAGCTCAATGACCTGCCCCTTCCCCACCCTGGGCCCACTGAGGAAGGGGAAGCGGACGTGGATCGGCAGGTGGGAGCAGCCCGGGGGCGGCGGGCGCGTCTGGCCGTCGCGCGGGGAGGGGGGGACGCGCCCCTCGGCCTCTGGGCCCGGGTTGCGCGGCCGCGGTTTCTCGAGTCCCTTCCTCTTGGCACCTCGGCAGGATGAACGGAGGCAGTTTGCCGCGGTGCTCCTCAGCTTGCGGCTCCTGGCCAAGTTTCTGGGCTTCGTGGTCTTCCTCCCCTACCGCGGTCCCGAACCGCCCCCAACCCGTGAGGTGCAGGATTCAGCCCTGGCCCTCAGGAGCCAGGTGAGCCGGCCGGGGGAGCGGGATGTGGAGAAGCGGCGGGGGGCCTGGCCCTTTAGCCCTGCCCCCTCGTCGGCTCTGTGAAGCCACTTTAGTTCGCCGGGCCTCAGTTCCCTCATCTGGAAAATGGGAGGGGGTGAGACCGGGAGCCCCCCCCGTGGGACAGGGACCGCGTTGGTCCGCTGCAGTGCCGAGCACACACCGAGCGGAGAGACGGACGGCCGGCGACTGGGTTGGAAGCAGCGGGGATCAGTGTGGGAAGAGCCCGGGCCTGGGAGGCAGAGGTCACGGGTTCCAATCCCGGCTCCGCCGTTTGTCGGCCGTGTGGCTGGGGGGCGCGTCGCTTCACTTCTCCGGGCCTCAGTTACCTCATCCGGAAAATGGGGGTGAAGACCGCGAGGCCCACGGGGGACAACCTGCTTACCTTGTATCTACCCTAGTGCTCAGCACGTAGTAAGCGCTCAACAAATACCGTAACTATTATTGTTCTCCGTTACCTCCTCCGGAAAACGGGGACTGAGGCCGAGAGCTCCACCGGGACAACCTGATCACCTTGTTTTCCTCCTCCCCAGCGCTTAGAACGGTGCTCGGCACACAGCGCTCAACAGATGCCGTTGTCATTATTATTATTAATAACGGGAGAGCGGGGTCATCGGCCCCGGTTCGGCGGCTGCCGTTCCTCTGGAGTACTTAGGAGCCGCGGCCCCGTTGCGCCGAGTCGGGGGTCTGCCGGTCCCTTACCCCCCCGGTCTTGATTGGGGACCCCCTCCCGCCTCTCCGCTAGACGCCACCAGCTCTGGACGTGCTGACGTTGCTGAGGCAGGGCCTGCGGACCCGCCGGGTGGTGCTGACGGTGCCCTGGCTGGCCGAGTTCCTTTCCCTGGCCGACCACGTCGCCCCCCTGCTGGATTATTACCGGACCGTCTTTGTCCTCCTGCTGCAGCTGCACCGGCAAGTTGGGTCTGGGCGCTCTGGGAAGGGTCGCTGGCCGGCCGGCCCGGCGGGAAATCGGCTCCCCTCCCCACCACTGCCCTGCTCCGGTCTCGGGAGTGGTCCGGGGCGGGGGGTCTTCGGCTGGCGGCCCTCCGCTTGGGCCGAGGCAGCGGATGGGCCTGGCTCTTCGCCCGGGATGCCCGGTGGGGCTTCCGAATCCTCAGTCCGCTGCCGGGCCCGCTCCCTCCTCGCCCTCCTTCCCTCTCCTCCGCCCCCCCCGTCGTCCCCCGAACCTCGCCCCGACGTAACCTCTCGCCACTTGCCCCCTTCCCACGTAGGCGCCTGATCCTGACAGAGGAGGCCGACGGGGAGATGAACGTCCTAAACAAGTTGCTGCTCCTTGCGGTGCTGGGCTGGCTCTTCCAGGTCGGGTCCGAGGTCACAGGAGGGAGGCCGGAGAGGGGACCGTGGCCGAGGAGCCGGGAGTCGGGCGGGGGGTCCGGGGGCGACCGGTTCTCCCGAGACGTGCGGGTGCGGCGGTTGCCGAGAGGGAGGTGGCGGAACCCCCGGGGCCTCGGGGAAGCCTGGACGGAAGAGCTGAGAGCGGCAGGGTGGCGTCTTCCCCTTCCCAGGTCCCCACGGTGCCGGAGGACTTGTTCTTCCTGGAGGAGGCCAGGCCACAGGCTGGGGAGTTGGACCCAGTGCCCTTAGGCCAAGGGCTGGTGAGCGGCGGGGCCCGGCCCAAGGAGTGGGGAGGGAGCTGAGCCCCAGGGAGGGCCTCGGGGGCCGGGGCACGTGACGTAGCGGGTGCCCCGCACCCCTGAGCCTCTCCGCTTTTGGTCCCAGGACACTATGCCCGTGGTTGATCAGCAGCTCCTCTACACCTGCTGCCCTTTCCTTGGTGAGTGTCCCGCCCCACCGTCTCACCGGGGCGAGCGGCGGCGCGCGGGGGTGAGGAGGATGGCATCTGTCCAGCCCTTACCGTGTGCCAGACGCTGTGCTAAGCGCCGGGGCGGCCCCGTGGGGCCCACGCGAGGCTCTCTCGCCCGTCCCTTCTCTGCGGGGCTTCTTGCTCCCACCCGGCTTTCTCCCCCGCTGCCTGAAGACCATGGCTCGCGTGGAGCTTCCCACCTCCCTCGGGTCCCCTTTCTCCGCCGGGCCGCCCCGGCTCCGGGGAGCTCGTGGGGTGGGGTGGGCCGGTGGGCCGGGACCCAGGGGTGGACGGCGACCTGGGAGCGCGTCCCCGCCGACCGGCCTCGTGTCTCCATCCCAGGGGAGCTCCGGAAGCTGCTGGCCTCTTGGGTGTCGGGCAGCGGTGGCTTCATGAGAAAAATCACCCCCACCACGGCTGAAAACCTGGGTTCTCAGCGCCCCCAGACCTACCAGGGAGTGCAGGTGACGGGGGCGCGGAGGCACACGGACCGGGGACGGGCGGGGAGAAGAGGCCCGGAGGGGATAGGTGCCTGACCTGCGTTCCCACCGCCCCCCCGCTTCTCTCCGCCTGCCCACAGGCCGAGCTGGCCCAGGCTTTCTTCCACAACCAACCGCCCTCCCTGCGGAGGACCGTGGAGTTTGTGGCCGAGAGGGTCGGATCCAATTGTGTCAAGCACATCAAGTGAGTGGCGGGGGGGGGGGGGGGGGGCGTGTGGCGGGCCGGCGGGCCGGGCTCCGGGCCTCCTGGGGGTGGGGGACGTTCTAAGGCGGGCGGCCCCTCTGCCCCCACGCCCCCCCGTTGCCTCACAGGGCCACGCTGGTGGCGGAGCTGGTGAGACGGGCGGAGTCGCTGCTGCAGAAGCAAGTGCAGGAGGCCGAAGACTCAGCCCGCCTGCTGGAAGTTGTGTGTGCCCAGCTGTGCCCCGAGGGGACGCGAGCTCTGGCCCTGGGGCGCAAGTAAGGGGCCGCTTCCCTCCCCCCTGCCGTCAGACAGTCCCCCCGGAGCCCTGTCGGCCTGCGAGCTCTGGGCCCGCGGACCCGGGTTTCTCCCAGCTGCCTCCGTCTCCTCCTCCTTCCCCGTCGCGTAGACTTAGAAGAAGAACCCTGAAGGCAGAGATTCAGGGTGTCAACGCAGGCGGAGCGTAGTCTGTCCGTCCTCTCTCGGCAGCCGCGAGGCTGACCGAAGGCCTTGGCGAGTGAGTGCTTTCAGATGGGAGGGCCTTTCCCCGAGAACGCCCCTCTCCGGCTCTCTCGGTCCACCAGCCCGAAATGGGGACCGGGCAGCTGTCTCGGGAGCTAGTCGGGGACTTCCGATCGCCGGCCGCCTCAAATCCCGCACCTGGGTGCCCGGAACCATCCCTCCCTCGTCTGCCCCCTCTCCAGGTTCTGTCGGCAGAAGGGTCCGCAGGCCATTCGGGTGTTGCTCCCGGAGGAGACCTCCGAAGCTGTACGTATGGAGCCCCGGAGCCCCGACCCCGCGTCGACCTGCCGGGCTGGGGGAGCCGAGGGCGGAAGGAGAGTGGAGGCCGGGTCACCCGTCTGTCACGCTGTGGGAAACTCCAGAAGGAAAAGACCGTGTTCCCCCAGGGTCCCTCTCCCCGACCTCCCCGCCTTCCCCAGGGGCCCCTCGTCCCTCTCCCCCCCTCCCCAGAGCCCCCGTCCCTACGGCCTCTTCCCCTGGCTCTGAGGCCCCACCTGTCTTAGGTCTTACACAGCGCGGAGGACATTGCGGCGGAACTGGCGACAGAGAAAGCCTGCGCCTGGCTGTCGGCCAACGTCACAGGTAGAGGGCCCGAGGCTCAGGAGAGCGGCGGTGAAATCCGGGGACGTAGATGGGTTATGGTTCCTTGGGAAGCTAAGGAAGAATCAGGAGGGAGGGACTTGTGGTCAGTCACCAGGACAGCTCCGGTGACCCGACCTTTCCCCTCTCCCCGGCCCTCCTCTCTCTCCTTCCCGCTCCGTCTCCCCTCCTTGCAGCGTTGATTCGCAGGGAGGTGAAGGCTGCCGTAGGCCGGATGCTGAGAGCCCAGAGCCAAACGGTGGCCACCCAGAGAGAGCAGAGGGGCTGCTCCTGCACTTGTGAGCACCGTGCTCCCCTCCCCTCCCACCTCATCTCCGAGATCAAAGTACACGGCTTTCCCCCCCCCTCGTCCCCGCAGCTTCCCCCCGCCCCCCACCCCGTCAACCCCGGCGCCTCCCTGTTACCTCCTGCTACTGGGCTCCCGTTCCTCCTTCCCCTAGATTCTCCCAGTTTTCCTTCCCTTGCGGTTAGGGGCAGGGAACGGCGGGGGAGTGAACGATCCCTCCCTGAACCCCTAATCCCCGTCGGTGGCAGGGGCCCCCCTCGGTTTGGTCAGCGCCTTCTTGGGCTGGAGTTCCCCCGGCGGTCGATTCCTTTCCGTTGGCGGTAGACTTTGGAGATCCCCACCGGTCCCAAGAAGTCAACTTGGTTCCAGGTGCCTCCCGGGGCCCAGACCTCGTTGGTGGGCACATGAGACCCCCCACAGAACAGAAATCCAAGCCCCTCAGTTGCTCAGAATTGCCCCAGACCTCCGTGGCACCTGGGCTGTGGAAGACCCAGGCCCGCCGTCGACCTTATGGGGCCCCGGACAATCCCGCTGCCCTTCGCCCATCCCTCAGCGGAGTTGGTGGGCACTCGGGGTGGTTCTGGACCCCAGGGAATAGAAGATCAGACCAGCCTGCCGTAGTGAGAGGTGGGCGCGTCACCGGCGCGGGGCTGTGTTCTCGGAGTTGCTGCCCGAGAAGACTTAGTCGCATTCTGCCAGTCGGGCGTGGGTAACCTAGCCTGGGAAAGAGACTGTAGAGGAGGCTTGTGAAGAGAAGGTCTGATGCCAAGCAGGGAGAGGCCCTAGATTTTTGGAGCAACGGATTGGGAATCCAAAATGTTCCCCGTGGCTAACGGGTGCATCGATCTGAATCGGCGTTTAACGCCGTTAAAAAGGGTCGGTCAGCGGCTTCAAGCTGGGCGGGAATTCAGCCAGGTAGCACCCGGTGAGGAGTGGGCTGAACCTAAGGCTCGCCTCCCGTTCAGCTTCACTCACCGTGGGAGGGAATTCTTCCGGAGGTGCCGAAACCCCGGAGACTCGAGGGAGGAGAGCAGAGGAAGCCAGCGGGTCTCCCCCGCCCCGTCGTTCCCAGGACCGATCGCTCTCCCTCCCACCCTGTCCTCCGAGGGGTGTGAGCGCTTTCGACGCTTCCGGGGGGAGTCTCCTCCTGCCGACTCTTAGGAAGCCCTAGGGATCCGCCGGGGCAGGAGGGACACCTCCAGGGCCGAGGGCGGGAAGGTTTCCGGTGACCTCTTTCCCGCCAGCCCCAGGGTGTCAGAGAGTTGCGCACGGGCTTCAGACCTGGGTTCTGGGCCTCCCCCGGGGGCCCGTAAGAACCAGCATTTCTAGCTCGCTTCCCGTGGGGAAGCGGAGCGGCTCCAGAGGTCAGCAGTCGGTGGCGTTTCTTCAGCGCTTACTGCGTAGAGCACTGCATTGGGCACTTGGGAGAGTCCAGCGTAAGAGAGTCGGAAGATTAGTTGCGTTTAAGGGTAATGGGTTAAAGCTCGGGGATCTGGAGGGGGGAGAAGGTGGAGCGGTGGCGGAGTCAAGTTCCATCCTCCCCTCGGAGCAGGAGCAGCTGGATTTAGCAGCAGCGAGGGAAGGATTTAGCTTGCGCCTGGCAGAGTTTCGAGCTAGGAAGAGGTTGCCGTGGGGGAGGCGATCTCCGTCTTCCCTGGAGAAGTTGGTAACAGCCAGAGGGACCCAGGCGCACCTCATTTGGAGGAGGTGACGTTCTTCCCCCTGGACTCACCCTAATCCCTCAACTCCCTTGGTTCTCCCCCTCTCCCCCTTGCTTCTTGAACACGTGCTCGACTCGGGCCTATCCCCCGCCCCGGGCCAAAGCCATTGGGAGAGTCATGGGGCCTTTCCCTGGGCCTCGGGCGCTCCCTCCCTCGCTGAAACGGGCTCCTCTCTCCCTTCAGGATGTGCTCTCTCTGGCTGTAGGACCCCGAGATCCGGGGGAAGAGATTTCCTTAAATCATCTGGACGGACTCCTGGGACAGCTGGGCCGGGCTCTGCGGTGCCGCCAGGTGAGGGGGGTTGACGTCCCGTGGCCACTGGACGCAGCCGTCTCGCGTCCGGGGCTCTGTGCCGGCCACTCAGCCGACCGACCGGGTATCGAAGGAGCCGGTGGTGAAACCCAGGTTCTTGGCTCTCTCCCCAGTTCCTGTGCCCCACCTCTGAACAGCAGCTGGCCAGGTGCTCCGTGGAGTTGGCCTCGTTCCTTGGTAAGCCCCCGGTTTGCTCAGCGGCGTCCCCAGACCGGCCCCTGTCCCGTCGCTCCTAGGCCCATCCCGCCCTGTCCTCCAGGGGACGTACGCCCTTTCCACCTCTCTCGTGATGATGGGACAGGTCGCGTCCCGCTGGCCCGTGAGAAGCCCTGGGGATCTGGTGGGGGCCGGAGGGACGTCCGCGGGGCCGGGAGCATCCCCCCTGTACAGCCGGACACCTTCGGTCTGTCCCCAGTCGCTTTCCGTATCCCAACCCGGCCGAGAATGGATGTGGGAGGCTCCCGGAGACTTCTACAGAGGCTGCTCGTCTTGTGGAGCGAGGACTTCCGGGTGCCCGTCCCCCTGCAGTCGCTGCTCAGCTCGAGAAGCGTAGGGCTCCTCGTGGAGCCACAGCCCCGACAGGTAAGTCAGATCTCCGAACCGAGGGGTGCGAGAACCGGGCGGGGCCTTCCCCCGCCGCTCTCTTCCCCGAACTGCATTCGTCTTGGCAGTCCCCTGGAATTCAGTCCCGGAACGGGCTCTCACCCTGCCGGGTCTCAAACACCGTCGTCTTCTCTCGTCCCCAGAAGGTGACCCGGCTGGTGACCTTGACGATCCTTCACCCCGAGCTTTAGCAGCTCTGGAGCCTAGGTTCCTCTGCAATAACAATAACAACACTCGTTAAGCGCGTACCGCGTGCCGAGCACCGGGGTGGAGTCAAGCTGGACACAGTCCCCGCCCCATATAGGGCTCACGTTCTTAAGCCCCACTTAGATGAGGTAACCGAAGCCCAGAGAAGTTGTGAGTTGCCCAAGGTCCCGCGGCAGACCGGCGGAGCCGGGTTTAGAACCCGGCTCCTTCCGACCCCCGGGCCTGTGCTCTACCCGCTAAGGCCCGCTGCTCCTCTCTGCAGTGGGACTCGCTCCTGTTCCTGCTCCGGGAGCTGGTGGATCAGGGCCTAATGGGAAGGAAAGAAGTAGAGATCTGCCTGAGCGACCTCCACAAGACCCCCTGGCCTCGGGTGAGGAATCCCGGCCCCTTCCCTACTGAGGTGGGAATTCGGGGGTTGACGTCGGGCCCGTCGCCCCCGTGCCCTGGGCTCAGCCTGTTCTCCCCGGGCTCCCCTCTTCGGGGTAGGTGGTGAGAGCTGAGGTCCCATCTGGGAGCCAGCGAGCCCCGGGACGGGGGGTGGTTACGTCGGGGAGCCGAGGCTCGAGGAGGATGCGAGCGGGAGGAGGGTTCCCGCCGTCGGGGAAATTTTCGTGTCGGAGTCCCCGATCCTCTCCACTATCCTTGCGCTCTCCCTCACCCCAGGACTTCTCCGAGGAGCTGGCCAAGCTGTGCTGCCTGTTCCTGGCCGAACCTCCTGCCCCGGGACCGCGGCTGAGGACTTGTGAACTGGTGGCGTCCCCTCAGGGGACGGTGCTGGCCCAGAGTTAGAGCCGGCTGCCGGCTCTGCCCCGAGCCCATTTCCAGAGCTCCGAGCCCGGCCTCTTGTCCCCGACTGGGAGGAGGGAGGCCGGGCCCCGCGCCGGCCCCCGAAGGAGCCGCCAGACCGGCGCCGCTGCGGGGGGACGGCTCTCCCGGTTCTGGTGACCCTCCCGGCGGTCGGGTCTCTCGTCTCAGACGGGGGAGTGTCCACGGGTGCTCGGTCCCTTCCTCCGAATCGCAAGCCGTGCAATAGAGAGGATCCGTTTCAAGACGGGGCCGGCGAGGGTGCGTCGCCGTCCGCCGAGGGAGAGGACGGAGCTGCCTTTATTCCCCTGGCTCCTTTTTTTAACGGAAGCGCAAGGGAGGCGGGGTGGGAGGGACGTCAGCTGGTGACTCCGCGTTAGGCCGATGATCTGAAGGGGACCAGCCCGCTGCCCTCCAGGGTCACCCGCGGATATCGTGTTTTTAGCAAATGGGGAGAGACGATAGTCTTCCTGCTCGTTTTTAATGGAGAATGGAGAGGGCTAAATCCAGCTCTCTGGGAGGCCCGTCTGTCCTTCCAGCTGGAACTGGGCCAGTTTTTCCTGGCTCAGGGGAAACCATGCCTCCCCACCCTGCCAACCAGTTGCAAGGAGCTCGGGACGGGCCGTTATCCCCGCCTGGAGCCGAAGCCAGAGCCGTCCTGGCCCTGGAACTCTGAAGAGGAGCATCCTGGATTGGATGGGGCCGTGGGAACTTATTTTTTTTTAAATAAAATACCTGTTTGCCAAGGACCTGCTGTGTGGGATCGTCGTTTCTGGGGCAGAGGTTTCCTCGGAGCCTGGTTGAGGAATGGTACCTTCCTCAGCCCCTGACCCGGAAAGCCGCCCGCTTTGTCCTTGCCCTTCGGAGCTCTGCAGGGGAGAGTCTTCGAGCAGGAAACACCCCACTTCCTGGGCCCGGCCTCTGAGCGGGCGAGAACCTGTCACTCTTACGTCTGGGGCTCGCTCTGGCAGAGGGGTTTTCCTTTAGCAAGGGGACCCGAAGGGAGTCCCTTGCTTGGCCTGAGGGAGAAGGGGGTCGGCTCGGGCCCCGGGGCGAGGCGGCCGTAGCTCCGGCGTTGGTCTCTCCGGCTCCCGGCCCCGTTCCCTGATTCTGCCTGCTTCTTCCTAGTCCCTGAACCCAGTGGGGGTATATTGTTCTTTCAGGGAGTCCCAGTCCCAAGGCAAGAGGGAAAGTGTCCAACCCCGGACTTGTCGGGTGAGAAGAGGAGCTGGAGGGCACGGGTGAGAGACGGTGAGCCCCCGGGCCACGAGGGAATGAAGTCAGGAGCGTGGGCTGGATCCCCACAGCCCAGTGACTAAGCCACCCGCAAGGGCGAACGGACGATTTAACTTGCAGCGGGTAAGCCGCTGGGTGGGGCTGAGCTCCTGGTGCGAGGCCGAGCCGGGAGCAGCGGCGGGGAAGGGGCGTGAGCATCTCCTTGGCACAGGCGTGGGCGGGTCCCAAGCCAGCGTCGATGGCCGAGGCAGGCCCCACTCGGCTCCAGAAGGGAAGTCGGTCGAGAACGGACGCGTGGTTGGGCAGCGGGCTGCGGCTCGGCCCCGGGCTGGCCCAGGAAACCAGCACGAGCATCCCCTTCCCCTCGTTGGTTCATTCAGTCGGATTTATCGAGCGCTTACTGTCCGCAGAACACCGTACCGAGCGCTTGGAAAGGACAATTGGGCAGCCACTGTCAGGCCCCCTAAAGGAGCTGCAGCACTGGGGAAGAAAAGACCACAACAGAAGAGTTTTACCGCCAGCTGGGACTGCGTGTCTTTTTTATTACAAATGTATCCAAAAATAGTCTAAAAGAAGATTTGTTTTTTAAACTCCTTCCTTCGATCGGTAATAAATAATAACCAGGCACCCGAAACTGCAAAAACTTGTAGAAAAATCACATTTTGGACTTCCTGTCCAGTACTAAATAGGCCTGGAGCCCTCGGCTATCGGCAAGGTCTTCTCGCTTCCCCTCCGTGACCTGGGAAGAGGGCTGAGGTCGCAGTGGGAAATAAGCCCGGGCAGTTGGATGCCCCGAGTCCCCGCTCCTGGTTCCCAACCTCAGGCAGCAGCTTGGTTCCCTGCTGGGAAAGAGGGGCTTCTGATCCAGGTGTTAGAGTGGGAAAAGCGGGGATCGGGCTAGGAGGGGCCCGGAACTGTGGGGCTGCCGTGAAGTGTGGCTAGAATCGGCCTGGGCTAATGCCGTACCAAGTCGGAAAGCCAGCGCCTCGATCCTGGCCCCCAGCCAAGGATGCGGGGACCTTCCCGATCCCCGCCCGGCCCCCCATCCCAACCATTCAGGCCTCCAGGCTTTCCACACCGTGGCTCCGGGACGGAGCCCCAACTCCTAGCGGAGCATCCGGATGTCTGGCCGAGTCTCTCGAAACAGCTTGGGAAGCACCCAGCTTCTCCGGGGAAGAGAAGAAGTCGTTCCCACCCAACCTCCCAGCAGCTCCCTCCGCTCACGGCCACCCTTTCTATCCCTCCGGCGGGTCGGGAGCCAACGGGAGATGCTCACTCAGTCCTCTCTACCCCAACCCAGGCCCCAGCCTCCTCTGAGGGTGCTCTGCACCCACTCAGGCTCCCCTGCCCGGCAAGAGGGGCAGGACAAGGAGGCGACGAGGGCAGCGAGTTCATCGGCTTCTGCCCCCTCTGCCCCCCACCGTATCGGGTCCCAGCCGGCTCCGGCAGAGCTGCTTTGGGTTCTGGCTCGTGCCATCGGGGCTGGGTCCTAGCCTAGGAGAAAGGCAGCCAGACCGGCTATCGCGAGCGGCTGGCATTTGACGAAGGAGCTCCGCGGCCGGGCGGGAAGGCCCGGGCCCCCCAGCTCCACCTGGAACGAGAGCGGAAAGGGAAGAGGTCAGCCTTCGGGCGGGAACCCCGAGGAGAGGCAGGATCGGGGGACAGACGGACGATACGCTGGTGGAGAGAGAGGAGTCGCGGGGTCAGGGCCTGTCTGCTCTGCTTATTTCGCATCTACTCCACGTTGGGCTTAGTACACCGCTCTGCGCAGGGTGAGCGCTCAAGAAATACAACTGACTGTAAGCGCTTAATCGATGTCATGATTATTAGGGCTGGGATTTGGGGCCCACGCAAGGTTTCTTGCCCGTCAGAGCTGGTTAGACCACTCGATTCACTGAGAAGCAGCAAGGTCTAGTGGATGGAGTCACTTCGCTTCTCTGGGCCTCTCATCTGCAGAGTGACGATTAAGACTCTGAGCCCCGCGTGGGCTGATTCGCTTGGCTCCACCCCAGCTCTCCGTTGCAGGGCTGGGCACGAACCACTTAACAAATACCACCCTTTTTCCAAGTTCCTGGAAGAGTGCGGTAGGCTGAATTAAATCGACGTGACCTTGGCCCTCAAGGAGCTTACGATCCAGCAGGGGAGGGGCACGTTGAAAGAAATCACAGGCAGCGGGAGCGAGAGAATGAGACGTGGACTGGGAGGAACAGAGTCAGCGCAGGGGGATGCGATGGGCTAAGCGAAGATAAGCAGAGGGCAGAGACCGGATCCCGCGCCCCTCGAAGCCAAGGGTTTGGAGTTTCTCCTGGAAACCGAGCAAACGGTCACCCTCCCTGGCTGCAGCCGTTCTCTCCCCGCTCTAGCCCCTGTGATAGACCCCGGACGCTGGCTCGCCGCAGTCCAGCCCGAAGGGTTAGACCTGGCACTCAGGCGGTGTCCCATGGAGAACGTCCAAGTCGGTTCTTCCCCCCGAGGCGCTCGCAGAAAACTCACCTGGGTCAAGTGGATGACCCTGGTGACGTCCCTTCCGTCCACGGTATCGGGCTGCAGGAGCCAAGCGCTGGGTAGAATCTCTCCCCGCACCAGGCCTCGGCGGGGCCGAGGCATCGAGGGGTCGGAGACTGACCGCGCTGCCGACACCGCCAGGGAGCCCTGGGGACGGGGGGACGGTGCCGGGAGCCGACCGGGCAGCGGCTCACCTCCCGCTGGAGCGATCGGAGGCTCCAGCCCACATCCCGGTCCCCTCCCGCCCGGATGGGGTTACCTCTCTGGCCTCCACACTGACACAGCAGAAGTCCCGGGGCTGCTTCGAGAAGCACGGGGAGGTGCTGCTCACCAGGTACACTGCCAAGGAAGGGGAAGAGGACACTGGCCCGGATTCCAGGCTCCTGCCCCGCCCCGCTTTGGCCTCGGTCTTCGCTCGGCCTCCCACTCCCCTCCGCACCTCCCTCCCTGGCTCCGGCGGTTTCCAGCCCGCTCCGGGACCCCACCAAGCAGCGGCCCCGGCCGCTCCTCTCGTCCCTCCGATCCGTGACCCCCGCCTCTCCTCACCTGGCCACTGCCGCGCGGTTTCCGGCGGGCCTACGCTGTCCGGACTCCCGCCCCCCTCGACCCCGGGCTCACCCAACTGGATGGAGCCGGTCACTCTGCGGTGGAGCTGGGCGATCCGGACGGCCTTGTCGTAGAGGGGCCGCAGGGTGGGGTCTCTCACGGCTGCCCACACGCACGGCAGGGGGAGGGGCACCACCCCGGCCCCCAAGAAGCTGTGCCGGGTGGAGGAAGGGAACGCCTTGTAGTAAACCAGCACCTCCTGCTCCTCACACTGATATCTGGGGAAGGCCGGCAGGGCCCCGAGGGGAGAAGAGTTCAGTCTTGGAGGAAGAGGCTGGCCCCGGGTTTAGGTTGGGGTCCGGGGGGCCGCAGGGGGACAAGATCGGGTTTCCCCAGGGGGCCGCGGGGAGGGGAGCCGGTCGGAACTCACTTCCAGCCTGCGGCGACCCGGCCCCGGAAGAGGTTGGGGAGGTGGTTTGAGCAGGCCTCCATCACCTGGGGGAGAAAGGCCAACCCCGATTTCACTCCCGAGCCGGCCTCCCTCCGGCACTAGAGAACGTGGCCGGTGGTGGCAAGAGTCCGGGCTCTGGGGGTCGGGGTGTGGGTTCTAATCCCCGCCCCGCCGCTTGTCTGCGGTGTGACCTCGGGCAAGTCACTTTGCTTCTCTGGGCCTCAGTGACCTCATCTGGAAAATGGCGAGGAAGACCGTCAGCCCCACGGGGGACAACCCGATCACCTCGTAACCATCCCGGCGCTCAGAACGGCGCTTCGCACACGGTAAGCGCTTAACATGATCATTATTAAGGGCCGGGGGGGGGGGGGGTGACTCCACTCACCTCTGCCGTCACACTGGCCAGGATGTGCTGGGTCAGGTCCTGGTAGAGGGGACCGGGGCTGGACCGTCCAGGGCGGGAACTCCGGCAGCCCGGGTCAGGGCTGCGACTTGGGCTCCCTGGCTCTGAGACGGGAGGAGAAAACGGCCAGAGACGGGACCGGGTTGCGGCCCAGCAGCCGGGGCCGGGGGGGGGGGGGGGAACCCCGTCCCCGCCCCCCCCCCCCGGACCCACACTCACCCGAGGCCAGGGGCGCCCCGGAAGGCGTAGCCCCACGGTGGTCGTTCCGCCTCCCCTCGGGGCGGTCCCTTGCGGAATCGGAGCTCAGCGGGTCCGGATCCCCCTGCAGTCCAGAGAGTGGTTCCCGGGGCTGGAGGCAGGGCAGGGACTGGGACACTGAGGGGGATCACGACCTAACGGAGGAGCAGGGCTAGTGACGCCGGCCAGGACCCGACCACCGCCTAAACTCTGATGACCGTGTCCGGTGTGGCGTGTTGGGGGTGGCTCGGAGGAGACGGGGACCGGGGAGGGAGGCGAAATGGAAGAACCGACCAGCCGGGTAGCTTGGAGAGAGCGGACCCTCCGTAACCACCACCGACTGATAACCGACTCGTGACGGTAGCTTTTTCATTCGTATTCTCTTTCCCTTCTCTCCCTCTCTCCCCCACCCCCTTCTCCCTCTCCCATTGCCCTCCACCCCAGTGGCTCTTCCCCTCCCTCTTTCCCCTCCACCATCCAGGTCCGATGGGAAGCAAATTCGTAAGCTTGGTGAGTCGCAGCCCAAGACGGTAAGGGTGGCTGGGATGATCCCAATCAGAAAGGGAAGCGTGCAGTGTTACAGAACTGTCTTTAGACCGTACACAGGTGCCAAATCAATGGGGTTAATAGGACTGGCCTTCCCTGCGCCCCGGCTGGATCCCCCCGAGCTGTCCGGGCTGGACCCCCCCGCCCCGCGTCTCTGTGAGCCCTCCCTGTAGGGGCCGGGGCTGGCTTCAATCTGATTACCTTGTATCTACCCCAGAATTGACTGCTTAGAGTACGCGTTTAATAAATTCCACCAGGAGGATCTGAGCGGGGCTGGAAAGAACCCCGGAATTAAAGTCTGTCTCCTCACCTAGAAACCTAAGTTCCTCTCATACCTGCACACCTGAGGACTCAACTGTTCAACAGATGACCTGAGCTGCCCGTGTAGACAGTAGAAGCCTAACCTGGCTCCACCCGCTTGACCCTCGTCCCCCGCCCTGACCTGGCCCACGCCAGTTACCCCGGACCCTCACCTGCCGCCCCCGGCCTTCGACGACCTTAAGCTCACCTGGCTTTCTGGTGGGGGACAAGGGCCGGACCAGGCCACGCTGCCGCTGTGGTAGCCGGAGGTCGGGCTGGAAGGGAGGGTGGGGCCGGAGCCGGTAGCCAGGGAGCTGGAGCTGACCAGGGCACGCAGCTTTGTCTCCTCCTAGGAAGAGTCGGCATCGACCACAGTCCCCAGGCCCCTTCGTCTTCACAAGCCACAGACGGGCCCGTATGTTGCCTTAGGGCCCTAGCCAGGACTGCGGAGCAGGAAATCTGAGCCAGAGCCACTCACTTCCACGCCATTCCTGAGCCTAGACCCACCCCCGGCCACTCCCTCGCGGTTCTCGTGCCTAGACGGTAAGCTCACCGTGGGCGGAGAAAACGTGCGTATATTGTATCGTGCTTTCCCAAGTGCTCAGTCCAGCGCTCTGCACACGGTAAGCACCGAATAAATGCGATCGAATGAGTGAACGGACCCACCCGCACCCGGTCCCTTGCCGTTCCTGGGCCTAGAGCTGCCAACCGCTCTCCCCTCCCCGACTTAAGCACCCTCCGCAGCTGTGAGACCATCTGCCGGCGGAGACGCCTCTTCTCCCGCTCGGCCCGGGCCCGGGCAATTTCCACCTCGGTCTCCCGCCAGGCCCGCCGGTGGTCCAGCAGCAGCAGCAGCTCCACCTCAGATGGGCAGGGAGCAGAGCTTGGCTGGGTCTCCTGGAACCTGGTGTGGTGGAAGAGGGAGGGGAGGAGGGGGGACTGGCTCCGTTGATCAGGAAACGACCCCCATCGCGCGTCACCTCCCACTCCCGCGTGACCCCTCCCCTTCCCCCTTACCCAGTTCTCCTCTCCCAGTTCCTCCCGGCTAACCCAGCCCGCTGGCCTCTTCCGTGGGACGAAGGTAGGAGGGGGCCGAGCTGGTCCCCGTGGCCGCCTTCGGGCCCCCCGGCCAGGGAAACAACCGACGCCTGACCTTCCTCCGCCCGACGCGAGCCCGTCCTTGCCTGGTGGTGGCCACCACGTCCTTTCTCAGTTGCTGCAAGTAATCCCGCCGTTGGCTGGGTAGCTCGGCGTCTCGGACCATCCCCTGGGCCGGCTGAAGGCTCAGGTCCTTCTGGGGGCTGAGGCTCTGGGCTCTGGGCCGCCGAAATCGCTCGGCCCGCTCCCTCCGCAGGGCCTCGATAGCCTTCGCGTGCCTGGACCGGAATGGAGGTGGTCGGCCCGGCAGCCGGGAGGTCAGGCTTGCTCACCGCCCGACCTCTCTGGGACTCAGCCCAGGCTACCAGAGATGATGGGAGGAAGCCTTGGCTCCGAACGCCTGCCCCTCCCTCCCCCCAGCCGATCTGATCTGATCGGCGCTCCACTGTCCGTAAAGTAGGGAACCGAAGATCCAAGTCCCCCGACCGTAACCCCTCCGCTCCACTTCTACACTGACGGAGGTAGGGCTGGCCCCGGAGAGACACGAGGGGTCCTCCCCACAACTCTCCCTCCCTCCCAGGTTCCCCCCAAACCACCGTGGAAATAGCGGGGGGCGTTACCGTCCGTACAGCTCCTCCCGGGCCAGTGGGGTTGGACTGGCGGGGGCCAGGGCTTCCCCCATGCCGCTCTGCAGAACCTGCAGCAGCGCGTCCGTCGCCCCGAGCCCGTAGTGCAGCTTGGCTTCGGCGAGCTCCACGCTGAGAGCCGGCAGCAGGGGGCTCACGGCCGGCTGGATGCCCGCCCCAACCCGGGCCAGCTGCCTCTGTGGCCGGGGGGTCTCCTGGCTCCGGCTCTCAGGTTCTCCCAGGGAAGCTTCCGGGCCCTCCAGGGGTCCCCCAGCTCCGCCCCTGGGGGAGCTGCTGCGGACCCCCGACCAATCACTGAATTTGTCGTGGACGGGAAGGTCCTTCAAGCTGGAGCACTGTGGCCCAAGGCCCCGTCCTGATGTCCTCTCTGGGCCGCCATCACTGGCCGGACCCAAGCCGGGGGCTCCTTCCCCCGTTCCGGAGGAGGAGGAGGCAGGAGGCCTCCAGGAGCAGTGGCTGCCTGGAAGGGGAGGGGACACCGGGGCCTCATCCCCAATGGCTGGCTGGCTCGACCACCGTGGGGCTTCCTCCCTGCTGGCCGCCAGGGCCGAGCAGGTCCCAGGGCCCTCTGAGGTCACGGGAAGCAGAAAGCAACTGGCGCTCCTCCTCACGACTCCACTCTGACCCTCCAGGGGCAATGGACGACAGGGGCCCTCTGAGAGGGTACGCGCCGGGGGGCCGTAGAACGGCCGGCCCCGACCGTGCCGCTCCAAAGGGACCTGGGGCCGGCCCAGCCGAGCTGAGAGTGGGATCTTGGCTGGACCGGGGCAGTCCGAGGGCCGCAGGCTCTGTTTCTCTTGGCAGGTCCGGACCCCAGCTCCACTCCGGTTCGCCCGTTCTCCGGTCGGGTCCTTCCGGGCAGAACTGTCCCCTCCACGTTCCCGGGCTCGGTGAGGGTTGGTCCCCGGCTCCTGAGGATCTCCAGCAGAGTTGGCCAGGGCCTCAGGCAGCCAAGGATAAGGACGAGTGGCCCGCAGGGTCAGGATCGGGGATGAGGCCCTGTCCACCAGGGAACTTCCTCTGCAAGCGCGCCGGGGCCCGGATCCCTGCCCCCGAGGTGAGAGACCCGGAGGCAGAGGGCCGCAGGAGCCCGAATGGCTAGCTACAGTGCTGGCCGCTGAACCCCAAAGCCCGTGAATTTGAGAGCCGGGCTCTGAGCCAGTAGCCCAAGAAACTAGGGGGCTGCAACTGGGCGAGCTCCATCCCGGGGAGCGATTCTCGGGTCTCGGGTCTCGGGTAGGGAGGCTCTGCTCGCTCTTCATCCGGTGGCCCGGATCCTCGGGCAGGCTCAAAGTGGTGTTCGGTGGCCCTGGAGAGTGGGGTCCAGTCTCCGAGCCCAGTCTCCCCCAGCCACTTCTCCCGTCTGGGGGGCTGGAGTCCACGGCAGATTTGCCCCAGCCCACCCACTTTCCACTCGGGCTCCCCTCTGCCTGGATCTGCCGGGAGAGGTTCCCCAGCGGTGCAGAGTTGGCGCGCGAGGCGTGGGAGAGGTACGGGGGAAACGCCTGCGTACCTATGCACACTGCAGCCTGGTCACGGGAGGACACAGGACCTGCCCCTGGCCTCTGGGCGGGCTCGGCGGGGCCGTTCCAGCAGCGTCTGGGTCGTCCCCGATTCCGTCCCGGGAGAGGCAGCGTTTGAGTACTCCGCTCGCAGGTGGCCGTCCTGGCCCTCCCCGAAGACATCTTCGCGACGCAGAGCCGCACGGCCACCTGCATCCGCTCAGGGTCAGGCTCTTCGGCTGAAGCCCTGGCGGCCGCCTCGGCTGCTTCTCCGGAAGGATCGTTGGGGCCGCTCGTGGCCTCCCCTTCACTCTGCAGGCCCTCGGAGCTGCCGGGGGTCCTGGAGAGCCCCCAGGCACCGGCGTAGGTGTTCAGGTGCGAGTGGAACGGGGAGCTCTGTGAGGTCGCAACGCTGCCCAAACTGGAACACCGGGTCAACCGCCGGGGCTCCAGACCACCGGGCACCTGGGCTCCACTGATAACCCCGACACTTCCAAACCCACTCCCGGCCCCACCCAGCTGCCGGCAGCACAGGTAAGGGGTAACGTCACTCCCGCGGAAGCGCGGCAGGTCCCTCTCTTCCCCAGAATGGGCCGCAACCCCTCCCTCGCAGCAGGCCGGTGCCGGCTTGCCCGGTCCGGGACCGTCCGGGGCCCTTCCTGCTCCTCCGTCGGGGGTGGGCTCTGCTGGGCTTGCCCGGGACGAAGAGGAGGGGACTGAGGCAGGCTCCGGGCCGTGGCGACTGGGGGTCTGGCCGCAGTCAGCGGCACCCCAGGCCTCCCTTGTTTCCTGTAGGGTGCTGTCTGCGGAGGCTGCCGGGGAAGAGTCGCCGGGTCCTACCGCCCAGAACGCCTCATGCCCCCAGGTGTCGGTGGCTGATGGGGAAGGAGGCTCCACGCTCATGCTGAGGTCCCGGAGGGACCCGGAGGAGGCCGGTGGGGAGAGTCCAGGCTTGCTCGAGACCCCTAGCCCGGGCTGAGGGCTGGAGTGACCTGGGGGGGCACGAGCCCCCTGCTCCTCCTGTCCCCCGAGGCCTCCCGGCCCGTCCACGGCCTGGAGCAGGACAACGGGGGCCCGGTGGGGAATCCGGCGACTGCCTGCAGACCGGAATCCCAAGGGTGAGGGGTTGTTCCTGTTCGATACAAGCTTCAGCCTTTTCCTCTTGGACCTCACGGCACCTCTGGCCCTGGAGTGGCGGGCCCCTCCGGCCGACCCAGCCTGAGGGGGATTTCGCCTCCCGCGGGGCCGGGGGAGCTGGTTCGGTTTCTGCTCCTGCTTCCAGGGGCTTCCGACCCGACGACGGTTGCTGTCCGGGGAGTCCCCTCTTGCTCGGGCTCCTGGAGTCGAGGTGCTGGGGCCCTCCCAGGGGGCAGCCTCCGAACTAGGGAGACGTTTGGCTCCATGGACTGGGGGACGGTAGCCGCTTCCGGAATAGATATGGGGAGAAGCCGCTCGGGGCTCCTGCTCTCCAGCACCTGTCCTGGGACTGGCCGCTTCTGAGGGGGGCAGCGACGATTCCTTTTCCTTACTGCTAGCGGTGTCTCCGGGGTCCCGTCCCTGGGGGATGGTTGGATGCACTGCTTCCCCAGGAAGCTCAGCAGAACGGCAACTGGTGAGTTTCCCTGGCTCCCACAGGCCAGGGCTGACCACTGGAGGGGAGTTGCCGGGGTACCTGTCCCCTTTATCGGAGTCTCTTCTGCTCCCGGGGCTGGTTCTCTGCAGAGGGTGTGAGCCGGGTGCCGCTCTCAGGGTGTTGCCTCTCTCAAGGCCGTGAGAAAGGGCAGTGGGAAGTTCCCTCGCTTCGCTGCCCTCCGATAGCAATCCCATCTGCGTGGCCGGGAAGCACGCCACAGGCGGGATCGGGCCTCCCGGGGTCCCTCGGGCCTCAGGCAGTGGGGAGTCTGCTTCTGGGACGTCCACTGGAGGTTCTACGTGCTGGTTCCCGACTGCCAAAGGAGACCGTAAAGGTTCAGTCCGAGTTCTAGATAATTGCCTGGCGGCGCAAGTTTCCTCCTCGGCTTCAAGCAGGCTCAGGGCTCTGCAGCCTCCCTGATCCTGAAACTTCCTGTGCTCTGGACCTTCCTCTGTGCCTCCAGGGCAGATACTGTCCCTTGCTGGGCTGGGAAAGGGCGGAGACCATTTCCCACAGGCCTCCGTCTGCCCGGACCGAACGTTTCCTTCCGAGTCCAACGTCGTGTCTGTCCAGAAAGCACCCCTTGCACTGAGGGCTCCGCTTGGGCCGGACCCCGCCGGGGCTGCAGCGGCCTGGTGGGAGGAGGCAGCCGGCCCGCACTCACGGGGCTGGGTTTCTCCCAGACAGATCACCTTGGCCACCTGAGGGACTGGGCTTCCGGCGGTGGGATGGTGGGCCGAGGCAGCATCAGGGACAGGCAGTGAGGTCGCTGTCCGTAGGGGACCTCCAAGACGAGCAGACCCCACTGGGCCCCGGCTCTGGCCCGGTCCGGCAACTCCGGCCCTCTGACCTCTGAGCCCGCTGCCCTCCCACTGGGGTTCCACAACGGCAGCAGCGGTCCCTCCCTTGGCCTGGCTCAGTCCCCGCTGGACCTCAACGGGGCTGGAGGAAAGATCCAGGGACCGGCGTCCGGACAGCGGTTGCCCTCTCCCGCCCTCCCTGGAAGCCGAGGATGCCAGTTCCTTCTCTGAAGCTGGAGGATCGTGCAAGGGTCCCGGTCCGGATGGGTCAAGATATCCTTTTAGCTTCTCCTCAGTCTTGAGGTCTCCATCCGGGCCTCCCCAACCCCAGCCTGGCACTGTCCGCCCGCCAGGGTTGGAGGAAGCAGGAGAGGTGCTCCGGGCAGCTCGGTTAGGTGGAGCCTCGGACTCCAGCGGGGAGCCTCTGGTCCCTCCCTGGATTACGTGAAGCCGCCACCTGGGCCCAGACGGGTCTCGGACGGGGTCTGCTGTAGCTCTGGGATGCTCAGATGGCTTCGGTGGCTCACTCTGTCCCCGAAGAATATCTGCCTGGACCCCGTTTTGCCTATAGCGGACGAGTGGGCCCCGGGACCCCGCCGCATCCCCCGACTCAGTTTCAGAGTGAGGCCTAGTGATGCCCTGGGCCAGGTGTTCCTCAGAGTGATTCCCCAGGGCCTCGTAGAGCCCGGCGCCTGCTTGGGACTTCCTTGAGCTCGCCTGGGCCAGCCCCAGGGGCTCAGGGGAAGCCTCAGGCAGCTCGTTCGCGGAGAGTGCTGCGGCTTCCCGCCGCTCCTCCTTTGCGCCTCCCCGGAATGAGAGGGGCTTGAGCTCCGGGGCTGGGAGGGCTTCGGTCCCCGGCGGCCCGCCGACAGGATTTCTTCTTTCTGTGTTTCCGACAACTGCTTCGCTATCAGCCTCACACACGATTCCACCTGATGGATCCCAGTTCCGCTCTGCTGCCTCCCGACCGCCCCCGTAGTCACGGCAAGAGAAGTTTCTCGTTTCCTTGTTCTCTCCCAGCAGGAGGCTCGTCTCGGCCTGCCCCCAAGCTGCAGTACCCGAGGGCAGCCTGGTAGACCCCTCCACTGCCTGATGGTCTTCTGCGGAGCCCCTCGCGGGAGGCCCCGGGGGGTTCTGACTTTCGGGCCTTCCCTCTCCTCTTTCCCTACGTTCCACGCCGGCCACTGCTCCAGCCTCTGAAGGGCTGTCACCGTCTGAGTCCAGATCTGGGTCACGGGCCGCGGCACCCGAGGGTCCGGGTGTTTCGGGGGAACTTACTTCTGGGGAGTCCAGGGACAAAGTGCTCTCTGAGTCTCCACGTCTAGGGTGGCCAACGCTCCCTTTCTGGGCCTGCAGCGGCCTTGCTGAGTCCTGATACTTTGGTTGGCCCCGCGCCCTGGCCCGGCCTGGACTCGGAGGCTCTCGGGACCAAGGAGCACCTTTATCTTCCTCCTGCGATCTCACTCTCTTCAGAGGGTCCCACTCTTCATCTCGGCCGCCTTGTGCCCTCAGCACACCTAAGGCTCCTTCAGAGTTAATTACCTTTCCAGGAAATGAACTTCCCCGAAATCCCATTTTGCCCTCCATCTCCAAGGGGTCTCCTGCCTCCAAGATCTCGGCAAACCGAGTCGCTGTCGGCCTGGAGTCCCACCCTCCTGGGGTCACTGGGTTTTGGGAAGCCCTCTGGGAGAACCGGGGCCTTTCACCGGTTCCCCCGGATCCCAGACCATCTTGAGTGACCACAGGGGACTCTGCTGGGTGGATGTGCTCACTCTCAAATTGATTCTGTTCTGGGCAGTCACCTGGGTTGGGAGCAGGTTGGGGTGATTTCTGGGTCTGCCGATCTCCGTGTCCGCAGCCGTCGTTCTCCTGTTCATCTCTGTGGTTACTGGTGTGTGTCTCTGGCTCTTCCTGGCTGCAGATTTCAGTCTCGGGCTGATCTCCGTGGCTGCCGCCGTCCTTCTCCGGCTCATCTCTGGGGCTACAGCTGCCGAGATCTGGCTCTTCCCGGCTGCAGTTGTTGGTCCCCGACTGATCTCTGCAGCTGCTGGTCTTGGACTGATCTCGTTGGCTGCAGCTGTCGGTCTCCTCGGCAGCCGTGGCTGCCTTGCCGCTTCGTGGGCCACCCTCCCCCTGAACCTTCTTGGCAAAGACGGACTGATCTCCGTGGGCCAGGTCACTCCTGAAGTCTTCTGGATTCAGAAAGAGATGAATCATTCCCAGATCTGCCCTAGCCCCACCCCCAGCCTCTGCCGGACCACCTGGAGGCGGAGCAGCCAAACGCGGCCCTCTCTGGATGGATCTGATTTCCCAAATGTCATTCTCCAGCTGCGGCAAGCTGCTCCTCAGTTTTGCCATTTCGTCATCATTTATTCTTTCGCTCAGAGAGGTGAGCAGGCTCTTTCTGGGGACGTTTTCTCCTTCTCTACCTTTTCTACTCTCCCACTCTTTCCCCAGGTCAGGTTCCTCAGGTGTGGTAACCTCTGCTGGGAACACAAATTCCACAGAGTTGCCCTTTGAGCCCAGAACCGCCTCGGACCCCGCCCTCGGGGGGGACGGGGTCTCCCTGACTGACGGGACCGGATGACTCTGGCCCCGGGTGGCTGGATTGGACCCTAGAGGAACCCTGCCATCTTTCAGGCCCTCATCACCGGGGCTTGTGTTGTGGAGGCTGAGGCCAAGATTGTATCCAGAATTCCATGTTTCCCCGGAAAGGGCTCCAGCCTGTGGAACTGGGTCATCAGGTGCACGACCTGCTATGTTCAAGGGTGGCCACTGCCCACCGCCGGCTGCGGCTGCTAGGGGACAGTTCATCTTCCCCGACTTGGAAGCAGTGGATGGCCAGAGGACCTGGACGGCTGGTTCCCCTTGGTGCCCAGGTCCTGGGTGGGTGAAGTTCTGAGTCGCATTGCCGGGTGAGTCATTTAAGTCACCTACTTCCTCGCTAGCGTCCTGAGGAAACGGCCTCTCCTGGGCCATGGAAAAAGACACAGAATGGTTGTATTCCCCCGGCCTTCCGTGGCTTTTTGAGGCTTCACCTGGCCCCTGTTGGACAGCCCTGCTAGATGGGCTACCTGGCAAGGACAAGGAAGCCTCAGAGCATTCCGCTTGTAAAAATGCTGCTGGGTCACCCTTCCAATCAAATTCCGTTAGAAAGGGACAGTCCCGGTTTGAGTCCCGGGCCACTTCAGGCGCGGTCCTGCCCTGCGGCTCTAAGGCCGACTCGGTCAGGGCGTCTTGACACGCAGCTTCAGAGGATGCCGTCGAAGGAGGCAGAGGCTGACTCCAATAGGGAGGATGAGGAGAGAGCTCAGGGTCCTTCACGTAGACTTCTCTCTCGTCCCTGTCTATTTCTTCTGCCGAGACCTGCCGGGAATACATCTTCTCCAATGGATGGGCAAGGGAGCTGCCGGAGCACAGAAGAACCAACTCTCCGGCAGAATTCTCCCCTCGCCGAGCCCGGGCCGCTGGCTGGAAGCCTTCCTTGGCCCACAGGAAGACCCCCTCCCTGCAGGCAGCTGTCACCCCCGCTGTCCTGCAGAGCTGAGCCCCTCCTCCCGAGAGGCCCTGCTTGACATCGAAGGCTTCTTGGATGGAATCTGGAACCCCATTTTCTGCTGGACACACTGGCGGCTCCCCCGGGTCAGGATGTCTTGCCTCCAAGGCCGTCGGAGGGTAGTCTCGAAGGCCAGCCTCTTGCGTCGCTCCCCAGAAAACAGAAACCTCATCTCGGGGTCCAGGGCCCACCCCATCTCGCTCGTGCTCTGCTCTCAGCTGCCTTACAGGGGACAGACGGAAGAAGTTGTTGTGGAAATTGGGGTCGCCGGTTGCTTCAGGTAAACCTGGAGAAGCACCAGAGGGGTGTCTCTCGGGGCAGCAGAAGTTTGGCCTGCTTTCTGCCAGGGCCCCAGGAGCAGAGGGGGACAAATTGAAAAGGCGCCCGGCCTGGGCATCCGGCCAGACTCTTTCCCAGCAGCCACCGCTGGGAGAAATCGAGGAAGCAGGAGCAGTGGCCTGGTGAATCCCGGCAGGACCGCAGGGATATTTGCGGCCATCAAGCCGTCTACTGGGGGTATTTCCTGCTTTCACGGTCAGTTTTGACCCTTCTCCAGCTGCCTTGGCTCCCCAGGTGGCCTGGGAAAGTCCCTTCCCCTCTCCCCTTCTCCCCTGAGGCAGCTGGGGGGCTTCTGGGAGCTGTCGGCAGCCAGGCCATTTCTTTAGTCCACCCAGCTTCCGCCAGCCGCTGGGGCCCTCCCTCTCATCCAGGTGGGCTCCCTGGGCACTGTGACTTGCCCGAAATGAGCCTGCCGCTCCCTGGGGGCCACCAAGATTACTCTGGGAGCCCCGGGAGCCCCAAGAATCTGTGTCGACTCCCCCTGCGATGGGACTGAAGAACTCCGGCATCTCTATCTGACGCTTCTGGCCGAGGGGCTGGGGCGACGGGGCCAGGTAAAACGAAGTGCTCATCTGGAGGCCGAGAGCCCCCTTGGCTCTCGTCTCTCTGGCCCAGGCCCTAGGGCTGGCCATCTCCTCCTGGCATACCACGGGCAGCTGGGGTCTCTGTCGGTGCCAGAAGATCTCTGCGGGGACCTCCTCGGGGAATTCAGAGCCAGGTTTCTCCAGCAGCTCCTCCACTGTCATCCCTTCTGCGTCAGACAAGCTATCTAGGGAGAAACTTCTCTCTAATCGGGACAACTCCCTCTCCGAGGCGTTGGGAGAGGCTGGCGGGGAGGCCTCAGCCCCGCCTCCACCTTGTTCACCGCTCGAGAGGGTGGGCTTCCCGAGCCCCTTGTCGGCTAGCGAGTCCTGGGAGAGCTGACTGTCCTCGGTTTCTGAATTCTCCAGCTCTGGGAACACCCGCTGTTCAGAGGAGCCCTCCTGATCTGACTGCTGTGTCTCCACCCGGGCTCGCGTGCACAAAAGGGAGTCTCCCAAGAGGGAGCTGCCCGGGTCAGAGGAGATGCCATCCCCACCTTCTCCAAACCAGGGGTCCGCTCCCCAGTCCCTGAGCTCTAAATCTGTACTGGGCTGCCTCCAGGCAAATCTGTGGAGCGTTGCCTCGTGAGGTGGGCTGGAATTCTCTGGCTGCATGACAGTCACCAGGTTTGGAAGCGACAGTGACTTGGCTGTCTCAGGCCAGGGGCTGGCTCCTTGGCCTAGGGACTCGGATGAGGGCCAGGCTTCCCAGGGGCAGGCAGAACCACCACTTGTGCCCCTTAGGGCCTTTCTGGTCAGGAAGGTCCCTTCTCTCTGGGGGTCTCTTTCACCCCGCCGTCTCTGTTCCAGAGGCCCAGGGGCTCCCGAGGCCCTGCCCGCTCGGGAGCCGGGGCTGACACTGTTGGGCTCCGCCCTCGACTTTAGCTCTTCTGCTGAACGGCTTACGGAGGGCAGGTCTCGGGGCACCATCTGGCCAGACCGTTTATCCTTATCTATTCGGCACAGCCCCGGGGCCCCTCCGAGGGAGCCCAGTGTAACCCCAGAGCTCAGGATGAGGTGGGCGTCTTGGGTGGGTGAGTCCCGTCTGACAGCAGTCTTGTGCTCCGGGGTGAACAACCCCGGATTTTGGGGGCAAAGTTCATTTTCCTGGAAGGAGTTGGTGTGCAGGTGAGATGGGGGTTTCTTTGACCGGGATATCCAGGAGAGGCCGTGGCCTGGGCCTGGGGAGGAGCAGCTTTCTCGCCTGCAGACACATGGGAGACACACACATAATTAAGAACGGTCCCCGACTTTTTCTTCCTCCCCACCACCGCCCTAACTCAGATCCCCACTCCAGCTGAGGTATGGGTGACTAGGCCAGCCCAGGCTGTTAAACCGGGGATGAGCTCAGACAAGAGGTTCCCCCACCCACAGAAGACAGCAGGGGACAGAAGGTTGTATCCCAAATCAAGCGGGCTGGGCACTGTACCTCAGGGAATTACTCCCGCACCTGGCTGGAGCCCAGGCTGAGGAAGGCCCCACGGTGTGGGGAGGCAGGAGAGATTTAAAAGATGATTAAGGTGAGCAAACGGGACACTCTTCTATCAGAAGCCCCCACAAGGAGCCCACAGCTATCGGAACTCAAGAAGCTGGACGAGGGCCGTCCTGGGGGCACAGAGGAAACAGCTCTGCTGAGGGCCGGTACCTCACTCTCCCGGACTTTTTACTGCTTTGAGGGGACAGCGATGGGGCAGCGGGTCCTGACCCAGACCCTCTTGCACTCGCCCAAGCAGTTAGTCCAGTGCTTCACACTCAGTAGGAAGTCAGTCGGGGAGGATGACGAGGTGGGGGTTCAATTCCTGGTCCCTTTACCTGAAAGTGGGGGCCAGGGGCCAGCTGCAGGACCCCCGGGGGTGCTGGGAGCCAGTCCTGGGGCAAACGCTTCTCCTCCGAGGCCTAGTGATCACGGCGCCCGTGCTGGGGTCCAGCTCGGGGAATTGCCTGGCATTCTTCTTCCTGAGCCAGCCCAGGGCATCCAACCATTTCAGCCTCCTCTGGGCCTCCAGCCGCTTCTGCTTCCTGACAGTCTTCTCCGGCGGGGATTTCACTCTCCTGCACCGGGCGCCGGGGTCGGCTGACCTCGGGGCGTCCCCCCGCAGCAATGGCAGCTGCACCAGACCCTTCCGGTCCCGGGCTGCAGGGCAGGAACGGGCTGGGGGCCCCCACCTGACCCGGTTTTCTGTCTCGTTGCTGGCCCCTGGCTCAGTCTGGGCCTCAGGATCCTCGGGCCATCGCAGCTGCAGGGCTGTCAGCCAAGCCTGCTCTCTGTTCAGCCACTGCTGGTCTGGGGACCCAAGAAAAAGGCAGTGTTAGAGCCTCCAGCTTGCCACTGGGGTCCTGGATTCCAACAGGGCCCGTCTGGCTCCCTGCAAAAGGATGAGACTGGGGCAGTGGGTTTTCCCCTCGGGATGGGGAGTCTGAGGGTCCCTCGTGGGTATGTGTCCATGTGAGAGCAGGAAAGGTGAGATGAGTGCTCTCCCAAGCACTTAATACAGTGCTCTGCACATAATCAGTGCTCAATAAATACTACTGATGGTTTCAGTGGGGGTCGGTTCCGGCTCGGGGCACAAAAGCGGACCACGTCTGCTCTAGGTGGCGTTCTCTAAAGTTAGCACGTAGCTTTGATGTCAGAGGAGATGTTTGGCTAATTGGAGCCTATCTCCTCTTTCCGGTGAGACTGGGACTGGCGGTAGCCATGGAAAACGAATAAAAAGACACCTACTATCCTTGATCTGCTTGCTGATGAGAGTCTGGTCCAATTCCACCTCCCGTTCGACTTGGCCCGGCCCGGTTCGCCTCAGTTGTCTCAAATCCTTCACCACGAGTTGCTGCCGAATCTGTCCCCGGAGTACGACTTCTTGTTCCAGGAGCTTCGGCTGGGGCTCTCCAGGCTCAGCATCTGACTTTATCCTAGCATAGAGAGGGAGAGAGACCCTAAGGTTCTCAGAAAGAATCTGGCCTTATCTCAGGGCCTTTGGAACAGGCCTCCAGAGTTGGTGAAGGGGGTCCAGATAGGACGAGCAGGCAGGCCCTGGTCACTGGGAGGTCACAGAGCTTGGGGGTAGTGTGTGTGTGTGTGAGGGGGAAATGATATTCTCCCAGCGGGAAAAATCACTTCGATCCTGGACTTCTCCGGACCAGTTCAAATCTTAGGGCCAGGAACAAGACTCAATCCCGGCTCTGTTGTGTGGCCTTGGCCAAGTCACTTCACTTCTCTGGGCTTCGGTTCCCTCATCTCTAAAATGGGATTAAGACTTGTGAGCGCCATGTGGTACGGGGACCGTGTCCAGCCCGATTATATCATATCTACCCCGGCACTTAGAACGGTGCTTGGCACACAGTAAGCGCTTAATAAATACCACCGTTATTATTATTCTTATAACCTGCAACGGTGGTTTCGGAAATGACTTTAGTGGTGGAGAAAAATGAAAAAAAGCAGGAACAGGAATGGCAAATATGTAGCAGAGTGCTTTCGCTCTCTGAAACGGGATACTTGGAAGCCTGACAGAGTCCAAAATTTCCGAGGAAAACGGGTGGGAAATACTCTGTCTCGAGGACATTCTGCAGTACGACTGCCCCCGTTTGCCTGCTTTGGCCGATTCCAGCCTTTTTTGTCTTTACTGCTACTTGTTAAACGCTTACTATGTGCCAGGCATACTAAGAGCGTGGGTAGATACGAGCTAATGAGGCTGGACCCAGTCCCCATCCCACCTGGGGCTCATAGTCTTAATCCTCATTTTACAGATGAGGTAACTGAGGCACGGAGAAGAGAAGTGACTTGCCCAAGGCCATTCAGGAGGCAAGCGGCGGATCAGGATTAGAACCCCGATCCTTCTGATTCCCAGGCCTACGTTCAATCTACTAGGCCACGCTGCTTCTCTTTCACTCACACACACGCACATTGATCTGCACACCCTCATTGCTCCCGCAGATTCGACTCTATCGTAATTTCTTTGACCTCTCAGCTGCCTCGGTCTTTGTGGACCACGGCCTTCTTCCGGTAAAGCTACCTAACCGTGGTTTTACCGGCACAGCTCCCGGCTCCTCGAAACACATCAGAGACTAAGCATTCCTCTCCTCCATTAAACAGAAGTTTCTGACCCTAAGGCCCTCATTCAACCCTCTCTTATTTAGACCGTGAGCCATACTTAGACCGTGAGACCCCCGTGGAACGGGGATTGTGTCCAACCTAATTAATTTCCACTTACCCCTGCATTTAGAACAATGTTTGACAAGAACCAATGCCATAAAAACCCCCCAAACTCTCTCCCTCCTACTCATCCAGTCTTCTTTTCATTCACTCTGGCTCACACTCCCGATTCTTCTCAAACTCACCTATTCACTGCGCCTCATTCTCATCTCTCCCACCTTTGACTACTTTTTCACTGCCTTCCTCCTACCTGGGACTACTTCACCCTGACTGTAACTCTCCGTTGTCAAAGCCCTTCCAAAATGACTCACATCTCTTCCAGGAGGCCTTCTCCAGATATCTCTTCTTCTCCCCAAGCTATACAGTTTGATTTTATGCAGCAATTTTATTTCCTAAGCACTTTCACATTACCTAACTTGGTTTTGTCCCACCACATCCCCGTGAGATGGTCACAGGCTACGCCCAGCTACCCCCTCAGTACACACTTATGCATCTATAACGGTTTACACACTAAAGTACTTATCTACACGCCCATTTTCCATTTTTCTTCTCGTATCGTATCTTCCTTGCTTGACTATAAGCTCCTTGAAGGGATCATGTCTTCTAATGCTACCGTACTCTTTGGATCACATAGTACAATGTTTTGCCCACAGTAGGCGCTCAGTAGATACTACAGATTGGATGACCCTCTTTTCCTACCTTTCCACAAGCGTCCGCCCACCCGCAAATCCACCGAACTTCTCCACCTTAAAAGCTTTCTGAGAAAAACACATTCTCTAGGAAGCATTCCCTGACTAAGCCCCGCCTCTCCGATGAGGCCATCTCCTCAACCTCCCTTAGCAACTCAGGGACTTATCTGGATTTATTCCCCTTACTTTTCATTTTTCATTGATTTTAGCCGTTACCAGTTATGTTTTCCCTCTTGTTTCCATTGTAGGCATTTAATTTGTGCTGTTTATCCCATTACATAGCAATTTTCTGGAAGCCAGGAACCATGTCTTCTACTTTAGACTGTAAGCTCATTGTGGGTAAGGAACATATCTACTTACTTAGTTGTACTGTACGCTCCTGAATGACTGGCACAGTGCTCTGCACACTGTAAGCACTCAATAAACACCAGTGATTGATTCCTGCATGCTCCCAAGGCCCCAGACAGTAAGTATCCTGCCCACAGGAGGTGCTCAGTAGAATGTACGGCATAACCCCATATTAGAGTTGTTCTTCGTTTCGAAGAGATGCCCCTGACGAAGATGGCACCCACGAGGGTGGAAAATCTCGCACACTTGAAACTACGTCCGTGAAAATTAAATAGGACACCTTTTCTGCCCTCTTGCTATTCGGTGTCCATTCAGAAGAGAACTTCCCACCAGCCGGATATGTGGTTTGCCTTTTTGCAACCAAGAGTGAATCAACAGCATTCACGGAGTGCTTACTGCGTTCACAGACCTGTACTTTAAGTGCTTGGAGCACATAAGTAGTGGTGATGAGCCGCGCTGAGCTATCCTCACTCTTTCACCCGGTCCCTCTATCATCCTCATCATCGTAAACAATGGAATTTATTAAGCGTCTACTATGTGCAAAATACTGTATTCGGGAGAGTACCCTACAACAGGTAGGGGTAGACTGATTAGACTGTAAGCCCGTCAAAGGGCAGGGACTGTCTCTTTCTGTTGCCGACTTGTACATTCCAAGCGCTTAGTACAGTGCTCTGCACATAGTAAGCGCTCAATAAATACTATTGAATGAATGGACACCTTCCCCTCTACCTCCAGCAGTCCACATTTGGAGAAGGCCGGGAGGGGAATGGTGCCATCTGGGCTCATGGAAGAGGAACTCTCGGAAATCTCAACAGCAGCTGACGCCATTTGTCGTATCCCATTCCATAAGCCATCATTTAGTATGGGACTGAGAGTGGCTCGGGGAGGGTTGGAAAGTGTCTTTCTCACTTTCTTCTGAAAATCAGGAGAAAAGCCTAAAACTAGAAAGAAGAAGGAGAACGAAGCACACCAGCAACGACAACAAAAATACACAGTTGTCACTGATTCAACTGGACTGACCAGAGCTGGGAAACAGCAAGAGCATCAAGGAAAAGTATATGTAGCAGGTAAGGACAGGATCTCAGGGGGTGGCATGGAGACAGCAGACCTTTGCCCCTGGGCTGACGTGGAAGGCTTGATCTGTTTTGCAATTGGCAACCTGAATAACCAGCTCATGTTAGACAAATGACCTCTCCAAAAAAAGGTGCATCCAGAGCCCGCCCCAATGCGCCATTCTTCATCAGCCTGCCCTAGCTCCTCAACTTACCACCCAGCCAGGCCAGGTGCCACAAAGGATGTCAGATTTCATTCATTCATTCATTCAATCGTATTTATCGAGCTCTTGCTTTGTACACAGCACTGTACTAGGGGCCTGGAAAGTACAATTCAGCAATAAAGGGAGACAATCCCTGCCCACACTGGGCTTACAGTCTAGAAGCGGGGAGGCAGACATCAAAACGAGTAAACAGGCATCAGTATAAATAAATAGAATTATAGATATATACACATCGAAAAAAGTAAACAGGCATTAATAGAAATAAATAGAATTATAGATATGTACATATATGCACAAGTGCTATGGGGCAGGGAGAGGTGGGTAGAGCAGAGGGAGAGTTGATGCGACGGGGAGGGGAACTGGAGCTGAGGAAAGGGGGGCTTAGTCTGGGAAGGCCCCTTGGAGGAGATGAGCCTTCAGTACAGCTCTGAAGGGGGGAAGAGTGATTGGCGGATGTGAGGAGGGAGAGCGTTCCAGGCCAGAGGTAGGACGTGGGCCAGGGGTCGACGGCGGGACGGGCGAGAACGAGGCACAGCG
Organism: Ornithorhynchus anatinus; assembly: GCF_004115215.2. NCBI lineage: Eukaryota > Metazoa > Chordata > Mammalia > Monotremata > Ornithorhynchidae > Ornithorhynchus > Ornithorhynchus anatinus. The sequence goes on along the minus strand of NC_041740.1, from coordinate 23,027,172 downwards.
AGAAGGTTAGCAGCTGAGGAGCGGAGCGTGTGGGCTGGGCTGTAGAAGGAGAGAAGGGAGGTGAGAAGGGGCAAGGTGATGGAGAGCTTTGAGGCCAACAGTGAGGAGTTTTTGCTTGATGCGGAGGTGGACAGGCAACCACTGGAGATTTTTGAGGAAGGGCGTGACATGCCCAGAACGTTTCTGTAGAAAGATAATCCGGGCAGCAGGGGGAAGTATGGACTGAAGCGGGAAGAGACAGGAGGATGGAGAGGTCAGAAAGGAGGCTGATGCAGTCATCCAGTCAGGCTAGGATGACAGATTGTACTACGCGGTGGTGGTTTGGATGGGGCGAAAGGGCGGATCTTGGCGATGTTGTGAAGGTGAGACCGGCAGGTTTTGGTGACGGGTTGGATGTGTGGGGTGAATGAGAGAGCGGAGTCGAGGATGACACCGAAGTGGCGGGCTTGTGAGACGGGAAGGATGGTTGTGCCGTTCTCAGTGATGGTTTTCTCACCGCCACCCAGTGTCCCGAGGAGAGGAGGAATGAACTGGAAGTGACATTTATAGATAGAGTCGAGCTGAAAAAGTGAAAAACCCCCAACCTGCACTACACAAGCTCAAAAGCCAAGAATGTGGGGACCATGATGGATCCACCGGAAGGACATATTAAAAAGATAGATGGCTTACAGTACTTACTGCCCTTACAACTCAAACACCTGTTCTGCATCGCGTAGGCATCTAGTAAGGTGCTCCCACTTGGCAGACATCCAGTCTAGCACTTGGCATATATAGGTACTCAGAACATTGAGTAATCAGCACATACAGGAGGAGCTTGGGAGAGGGTTCTGCCCATGTAATAGGAGCTCAGAACACAGTGCTCTTCACACAGCACCCAAGATGATGTTTTATCCACTGGAGGCTTGCCGCACAGTACAGGGTCCGAGTCCAGTACAGTGCTCAGTAAATGCTGTTACGGAAGTACAATGTCCATGCCAACATCCCCAGGGATCGAGACTTCTCCACTGAAGGCCAGAGAGGCAGATTACAGCCAGCCAGGTATGCCAAGAACTTGGCAGCCATGCCCTTCCGCCCACTGGTGAGGGAGATGTTCTCCTAGTTGGAGGGAAATCCCGGGACTCGCTGTTCCCTTTCTCTGAGAGAATTTCACCCCTAGGTCATATCTCACAAGGAAATCCTAGACGGCAGGAGCAGACAGGCAACCTCAGGGAACAGTGGAATGGTACTAGAGATTCACAGAACTCCTGCATCTCCGGGGGCAGCCAGCCCGGGGCGGGTCTCTGCTGAAATCAACAGAGGAGGGCATCATCTGCGGGAGCTTTCTCCCCTCTGGGCTCGGGGAAGACGTCTGCTTTTCGATGAAGCTGTTGGGTCAATGCTTGGAGAAGCAGCATGGCCTAGTGAAGAGACCACGCGCCTGGGAGTCGGAGGGCCTTGGGTCCTAATCCCAGCTCTTCCCACTGTTGCCGTGTGACCTTGGGTAAGTCACTTAACTTCCCTGTCGCCTCATTTCCTCGGTTGCAAAATGGGGATACCTGTGCTCCCTCCTACTCTGACCGTGAGCCCCGTGTGAGACGGGAACTCTGATCTAATTAACTTGCTCCCACCCCAGTGCTTAGAACAGTGTTTGACACATAGTATTTACAAAATACCATAAAAAGAAAGGAACAGAATTTGGGATTGCAGAAGAGCAGCACCACAACCCCCTGCTGCCAGGCCCACCGTGCCGATAAACAGCTTCCTAGGACTCGACCCTCCCTAAGAGAACAGAGCCGGTGCTTCTTGGCAAGTTCCTGGGAGGAAATGGCTGGTCCCGGCTTTAGCCTCCCCGAGTAGCCTCTAGACTCAGACTTCCCTGGAGGGACGGGGCTGCCTCCTGACCTTCTAAATGTCTGCATCTTTGGGTGCCTTCCTTGTGCTCTCTCCTTTCCCTCCCAGGTTCCCAAACCCCATCAGCCACGTCACCGAAGGGTCCCCACACCACAGTCTTGAACCCCAGACGTGAAACAGTCAGAGGGAGCATCTGGTTAGCTGCTTGGGAAATAACCTCCGGGCTGCACTGAGACATGCCTGCAACCAAAGATCTCTCTCCCTCCGTTTCCCTCTCTGTCAACACACACATACCACCACCCCCAACAGAGTCAATAAAGCATCTCTTGCACTAGCAAATACGTCAAATATGGAGCAAGCAGGTGAAAAAACGGTACCAACCTCAACACACAGCCAGCAGGGATCATAAGGGATATCTTCCAAAAAATGGCAGGGAACTTGGGGAGCGGCAACCAAGATTACCGCTCCTCTGGGAGCCCAGCTTCTCCTAGTCTGATCCCTGGATGCCTTTCCCCTCCCTCTTCCCTGAGCCTTGCCCTGCCACGAGATCTGGTGAGTTTCCCCATGCGACGCAGCAGCAGCAGCCACAGCGATACCCTGGGCTCTCGAAACCCAAGGTGAAACACACCACAGACTAAATCCAGAAACTCCGACTGCAAAGCTACCATTGGTTTCCAAGGACAACCTGCCCCGTGGCCCTAGCCAATTCATGCCGCAGGGCAAGGAGAACGCCATCTTCCCAGGAATCTACTGTCCGTTGTCAGCTCCCTGCCAGTGCTTCCAGCTTAGAGAAATCAGGCAGAGCCTTAAGGCTCCCAGCCACTCCAGCATTCCTGCCAAAGAGCAGATGAGGCAGCCGTCCGATTCACGTCACAGGCCCAGGTTCCCAGTCGGTCTGCAATATGCATTTTTCTGCACTGCTGCAGTTCCCCTCCCCGGCCCCTTGGCCCCAGCACAGCCTCGGTTCCCGCACTGTGCACCTCCCCCGAGAGATGGGCAAGGTCAACCCTGCTGACAAATGTGCAGATCCTCACTGGTCACTGTTGGGGGGGCGGGGTGCTCCATCCCTTCCTCCCTCCCTTTCTGCCCGGGAAAGGAATAGCCCGTGACAGGATCCTAACGTCAAATTATTGACTCTGAAGCTGGAGTTTGAAAAACGGCAACCCAGTCAAAGGCAGATGCAGAGTCCCTGTATATGGGCTCTGGGAGAACTGGTAGGGGGGACCAGGGGCAGAGTGTGGTGGGGAAAGACAAGCAGACGACAAATACATTAGTAATGGCTTCTCTCAGCCCCAATCTCATCTCTCCAAAACGCAGAACGCTAATAAGATGCCCGACCCTGGCCCTCCAATGAGTAGGTTGTGTCTTTACCAAGTCCAGAGAGCCCTTTCTGCTTACCCAGAGAGGAGCCCCCCATTCGCAGCACCGAAAAGGGCAGCATTGCCCTTCCCCCTTCCCCGCTCTCTCTCCAGGTTGGGTAAAATGGCCTGGCCCAGGTTTCTAGACAGCCAACGGGGCCTCGGTCACTGCCAGAGTCAACCGGCAGATCGTCTTCCTCAGCTGCTGCCCACGAAACAGGCTTAGCCCTGGGCCTGCAGAGAAGTACGCAGCTGCCTGAGGGGCCATAACGACTGCTGCCTTGGATAGCTCTCAGTTCCCACCTCCGCTGAACCAGGTGGACTCTCATGAGGCCAAGAAACATGGGAGATCAGACCTGCTGCTCCTGCGAGAGGCAGCCTTCTGCGATTGGTTTCCCCATTGGCTTCTCTCCCGCACTGCTGGCTCTGTTGGCTTTCCCTGGCCCAGTCCTCTGGCCCAGGCTGTCTCCTGCTTGCCCAACTAGTCAGGTGAAAGGCAGACTGTCCTTCTCAGGGGCCGCCTGCAGAGGAAGAGAGGGTGGGGCTGGTTTGGGACTCCCGTACCTTTCCTTTCGCAGCCCAGAGGTCCCTGGCCAGGTGATCTTGCCATCCAAGTCTTGCCAGTCCAGAAAGCCGTTGCCACTCCAAGGGGAAATCTCTCCCACCTAGGAGAAGGGGACAAAACAGAGCGAAGTTCTTCCTCTTGCCTGAGGGTCACTCCAGGGCAAAACCCCCAGAGCTCATCTCAGGAGGGGCGAGGATGGAGGGAGGAGGTTAGGATGGGACTAAGAGGCAGGAATGTGGAGAGGATTGGATAGGGTTAGGGGACTGGACAGGGAGAAGGAGGGAGCTGGGATGCAATTAAAGAGCAGGCCGTGGGGACTTGGAAAGGGAATAGGAGGCAGGAAAGGGCAGAGAAGGATCAGAAAATAGGGAAGGAGTTGGGACTGAATTTTGGGGACAATGCAGGGATCGTGATGGGCCGGGACAGGGCTGAAACAGGTGATAGCATTCCTAGAAGTAGATGGAAAACCCCAGAACTCACCAATCTCCTTTGTCGCAGGATGGCCGCTTCCGCTGGGTGATTGAAACGGAACTTTTGGGCTTTTCCCAGTTTTATAATGTCACCTGCAGGGAAAAGTTCCCGAGTCTCCACAGATAATCCCAATGTGCCAGTTCTCTCTCCCTACCCTGCCTCTGGTGTTCCCTCCACCTCTCTGCTGCACCCCACTGCTTCCTGGGGGAGAGAGAGAAGGGTGATCCTGGGCCCTCCACGGCCAGCACAACGTGGTACTCGGAGACTCTGATAGACAAGCTTTTGGAGACTCCTCAGTGGCCAGCCCTCTCCCCACCTCTGCCGCTCCTCCATCCCTGGGTTTTCAGGTAGAGTACTTTCACCTACTAGAATTAAGAGGATAGGGGAGCCCGAGGTTTGGGATCGCCCCAGGATGCTCTCTTCAGACCAACCCAGAGATCGATGCCTACTTGTTTTGTTTTGTTGTCTGTCTCCCCCTCTAGACCGTCAGCCCATTGTTGGGTAGAGATCGACTGTATTTGTTGCCGAACTATACTTTCCAAGCGCTTAATACAGTGCTCTGCGCACAGTAAGCGCTCAATAAATACAACTAAATGAATGAATTGGGAGTCACTGTCCTGCCCTTAGTAGGCACCGATTCAGGATCTTGGAGAAAACTTTGCCCAAGATGCCCACCCAATTCTCATAGGTTGAAGGGTCTCCCCACCCTTCTCCAACCACCCCTGGACCTGCCTTAGTTGGGCCAGACTGGAGGGGCACTGGATGTCTGGGACCACCCATCGCTTGGACTGAGTCTGGGAGGTCCAGATCGTCCTGGTTGGACCGAAATGAGGGAAAAGGCACTGCTAGTCCTTGGACTGGGCTCTGCACTGCAGATCACAGCGGCACGTATTATCATTTTTTTTACCGTTTCTGTCAATAGTTAGCACTCCCTCTATGCTATGCTCTGCCTGAGAGGTTCAGGGACAGTGACTTACAGGCACTCCCTGGCCCCCACAGGGGCATAATCTATGGTGGGGCGAGAGGTGATGAACTTCCAACAGACGCATATGGCGAGAATAAGATAAATTACAAGAATAGATACATTATCCATGTAGGTATTGTGTATATTTTGTGTATATAGGGAAGCAGCGTGGCTCAGTGGAAAGAGCCCGGGCTTGGGAGTCAGAGGTCATGGTTCGAATCCCGGCTCTGCCCCTTGTCAGCTGTGTGACTGTGGGCAAGTCACTTCACTTCTCTGTGCCTCCGTTCCCTCATCTGTAAAATGGGGATTAACTGTGAGCCTCACGTGGGACAACCTGATGGCCCTGTATCTCCCCCAGCGCTTAGAACAGTGCTGTGCACATAGTAAGCGCTTAACAAATACCAACATTATTATTATTATTATTGTTATTTTGTAATGATCACATTTATCGAGTGCTTACTGTGTGCAGAACACTATACTAGGCACTTGGGAGAGTACAGCGGAGTTGTTAGACCCATTCCCTGCCCACGGCCAACTTGCAGCCTAGAGGGGGAGACGGACATTAATGTAAATAAATAGATCGTGGAGACGCACCTTAGTGCCGTGCGGCTGAGGGAGGGGTGAATAGAGAAAGCAAATCGGGGTGAGGAAGAAGGGAGGGGAGAAAAGAGGAAATGAGAGCTTAGTCAGGGAAGGCCACTTGGAGGAGATGTGACCTTAATAAGGCTTTGAAGGTGGGGAGAGTCATTTTTCTGTCAGCTTTGAAGAGGGAGGACATTTCAGGCCAGAGGCGGAACATGGGCGAGAGGTCAGTGGCTGTGAATAGGTTTTTTTATTAATGATAGTAGTAATAATAATAATGATATTAAACGAGATCGAGATAGAATGATTAGGTTGGCGTTAGAGGAGCCAAGTGTGCAGGCTGGGTTGTAATAGGAGAGCATCTGGGTGAGTTACGAAGGGATAAGGTGATTGAGTGCTTTAAACATATATACATAAACACACGCATACACATATATTATATACATATATATGTATACAATTACCATCAGATGATAGCATTGAGCATAAATTCAGTGCTAGGAAACTGTCTTCCAGAACTAGGTTGCATTCATGCTTACAGTCAGCATTTACGGATATATCCGTACTTTATTTTAATGTCTGCCTCCCCCTCTTGCAGGCAGGGAGCATCTAGTATTCTGCACATTATAAGCAGGCAATAAATGCTACTGATTGATTGACCGAACAGTCTGAAGACTCTCAATCGGATTTATTGAGTGCGTACTGTGTGCAGAGCACTGTACTAAATGCATTAGGAGAGTTCTCAGTCCCTTTGGACTCAGTCCAAAGGGACCCTAAGGTCTGGAAGGAGAGACAGACTGTAAAATAAATTGTGGGGCTGAGGGTGGGTTAAATAAAAGGTACAAATCAGAGGGTAAAGGCGCTGCAGAAGGGAGAGGGAGTAGGGGAAATGAGAGTGTAGCTGGGGAAGGCTTCTTGGAGGAGATGGGATTTTAATCATTATTAGATGTTTCCCAGAAGTGCGGAACTGGACTCTAACGCCTGTACTGTGCCGTCTTGTTGCATCTTCTAGCATGGCCGCAGAGAATAAACTACACAGGATCAGGCCCTCTCCACATCCCAGCTTTACTCCATTGGCAACATGGGTTTTCTGTCCAATCTCCACAGTCAGCGGGGCCATGCCGAGGAAGAATCGGGATCTTACGGAACTTTTCAGAGCAGCCAAATTTACTATGCGATTTCCAGCATCCAGTTCTATTGACTTTTGGGACCAGCTACTCCTCCTGGCTAGAGAGCTGGATTTAAATGACGGAGAGACACAGGCTTCCATTTCTGGGGGGCAATGGACAGAGTGAGGAGCTGGAGTTAGCCTGCTCCACCCCTTGGAGTTGGAAAAGGCCTAGGGGAGGAGCAGAGATTTGCAGATGCACGTCTTGCCCCTGCGAGGAGGAAAGTGATGACACGGCCACAGCTGTGTTTCTGGTCCACCTAGGATGGGGGTCTTAATTAGAGGAGTGGAGGGGCCCTCCATGGCACGAGTGAGGGCTGGGTGTGGGTAGGTCCTCCTGCTGAGCTGGGGCTGGATGTAGGTGGAATCTAAGGGACACAGGTTGGGGGGAGGGGTAACTTTGGGATTCTTTAAAAAAATTAGACAATAGAAGTGGCATTCATAATGACGAGATGGAGCTTGGCACATTCCTTCAGCAAAAGTGGGCCTTAGCTATTGAAATTGCCAATCCCAGTGATTTTTCCCCATGCGTGGTCGTCACCTCCAGCTCTAGTATTCTAATCATCCAATACTAAAAGTGGATGGCAGATTGGCACCCCTATGACGAGTTGGTCTCACTTTTTTAGTAACATTTTCTTCAACTCAGTTCATCATTGAGGAGCTGTGCATGCTTACGATGGGGGCATAAGGCTCTTGATTTAGAGGCAGGCGTACCCCTGAGCGGATCTGCAAGGTCCGATATTAGCGACTATCTGATCTGAAGAGAGCAGGCCTCTCCCAAGGACGATGCTCTAAAAAACACCATTCATTGATTGATTACTCAAACACTGACTTGGGCACATAGTCCCTGTTCCTCCTTTATGTGATGATCACCACTCTGAATAGGGAAAGTCTCTAGCGGTCTGTCCGTACTATTTTTTGAGTGCTATCTCTGTGCAGAGCACCGTACTTAGCATTTAGGAGAGTTCAACGGAGTTACTACACAAGACCCCTTCCCTCAGGGAGTTTACAATCTATCAGAGGAGACAAAACTAGAGCCAATTACAAGGAGGGGGAAGCAACAGGGTTTACAGATATATAAGTTCGAGGGGAGGAGCTTAGGTGACGAATGGGGAATAGGGAAAGCAAAAGGGCTGGAACGGCAATTCATTCATTCATTCATTCAATAGTATTTACTGAGCGCTTACTATGTGCAGAGCACCGTACTAAGTGCTTGGAATGTACTATTCGGCAACAGATAGAGACAATCCCTGCCTAATGATGGGCTCACAGTATAATCGGGGGTGACAGACGGCAGAGCAAAACAGAACGAAACAAAAACAAGACCACATTATCATGATAAATAGAATCAGGGGATGCACAGCTCATTAACAAAATAAATACGGTAATAAATAATATATACAAATGAGCGCAGTTGAGGAAGAACGGGGAGGGGATAGGAAGGACTAATCAGGGAAGGCTATTTCTCTTTTGAGTAATTTTCCCAGTGTTTGCATCCAGTAGGGGATTAATAGAGACTATTACTGATGTTACTTCTGCTGCTGGGCTACTGATTCCATAGCCATCCACTTCAAGTCCCTTATAGGCCGGTGATTATTTCCATCATCACACAGCATCCCGATAGTCCACGATGCGATGATTTCTTTTCTAGGTATTAGTCTTTTTTCGGGTATTTGGCTCCGGCCCTCAGGCATACATCACGCATCAGAGTCTTTTGGTGAGCCCTGCTTAGTTTGGGTGAGGCAGGCAATTTGGGGAGACACTTTCTCAGAGACACTTTCTCGTTCCCTTCCCCACGTTGGGTGAGATACACAGGCCTAAACTGGGCTGCTCAGACATCAGGGTGCTGCTGAGTGGTGCTGCTATCTCTTCAGAAATTAAGCACTCACTAACCTGACCTGCCTAGTGTGTAATATCTTTTTGAGTACAGATATGAGGAATCCCACTGTCAACTCAAGTTAAGCTCATGTCGTTCTGCATTAGTGGTTATGGATTATTCCATCCCGCCATTTTCTCACCGTGACCCTCTCTAGCCAATAGCATGCAATGCATTCATTAGGGTTTGACTGCATTCTATGGCCATGGGGAACACCTCCTGGCAACCGCTCAGCAGCAGATCCTCTTGGGCCCTCATCCGACCTATCGTCAACTGATGAGTGAGACGCTAACATCCACTGTAATAATAATAATTATTATGGCACTTAAGTACTTACTATGGGCCAAGCACTGTTCTTAGCATTGGGGTAGCCTCAAGTTAATCAGATCGGACACAGTCCTGTCCTCTATGGGGCTCATGCTCTTATCCCCACTTTTATAGATGAGGTCATTGAGGCACAGAAGAGTTAAGTGACTTGCCCAAGGCCTCACAGCAGACAAGTGTGGAGCTGGGATTAGAACCCAGCTAATTAGATCACGTTTAACATCGCTACGATCCGCCTTTTCTTCTCCAACTAAACTGCTCTCACGTTAATACAATCCCTCCTCCTATCCCACCTAGATTACTGCAGCAGCCTCCTTGCTCACCTCCCAATCTCCTGTCTCTCCCCACTCCAGTCCAGACTTCATTCCGCGGCCCAGATCGTCTTTCAACAGAAACATTTAGGATGTCACCTCTCACTCCCAAAAATCTCCAGTGGTTGCCCATCTACCTCTGTATCAAACATAACTCCTCACCACCAGATTTAAAGCAGTCCATCACGTTGCCCCCTCCTACCTCACCTCACTTCTCTCCTTCTCCATCCCAGTCTACACACTCCGCTCCTCTGATGCTAACCTTCTCACCGGGCCTCGATCTCGCGTATCTCACTGCCGACCCCTGGCCGGCATCCTGCCTCTGGCCTGGAATGCCTTCCCTCCTCAAATCCGCCAGACAGTGACTCTCCTTCCCTTCAAAGCCTTATTGAAGGCACATCTCCCAGACTACGCCCCATTTTTCCTCAACTCCCACTCTCTTCTGCGTCGCCCTGACTCGCTCCCTTTGCTCTCCCCCTCCACCAGCCCCACAGCACTTATGTATATATCTGTAATTCTATTTATTCATATCGAAGTCCGTCTCTCCTCGTTCTGTGAACTCACTGTGGGCGGAGGCTGTCACTGTTCATTGTGATATTGTTCTTTCCCAAGTGCTCAGTGCTCGGTGCTCTGCACACAGCACTGAATAAATACGATCGGATGAATGAATAAACGAACCCAGGTCCTTCTGACTCCCAGGCCCATGCTCCATCCACTAAGTCACACGGCTTCTTGGCAGTATCAATCGTCGGGGGTTTACACTGGGAAGCCAAGTGTGGTCTGTGGCTGTGAAGGGGAAATCTCTACGCCTCTCGGCCACGGGGCAGGGATCCCACAAGGCGTGGAGTTTGCACTGTCCCCAGCGTTGGTCGGTCTTACCTTGTGACAGTCGGCAGGCGTCAATGACTTCTTTGCCATTGACGGCACAGCGGGCTCCCTGAGCAGGCTGCAGTGTAACCTCACCACAGACGCTGCGGATGGTGCAGTGGTTTCTCTCGATCCACTGACCCTGCAAGACTAGAGGAAGTGTTCCTGTTATCCTGGACTGGGGGTATCCACTTAAGGAAAAACCACCCTCTCTCCTGGGAGCTGGAATCCTCTGCAACGGGCCATTCAGGAATTGCAGCCCCACCCCAAGGAAAGAGCAAGAACGGTCCCCTGGGCTCCCAGGTGCTACAACATCCATGGACTCAAAAGAAACCCATCAGTCAGAAATCATTCCCTGAAAGAAGGTGAGAAGGTATTCACAGCAGCTTCCTTCCATAGTCTTCGGCTTACCAATATCCTGTTCCTGGTCCGAGTCAATCCGCCCGATCCTTGTGGTCCCTTCCTAATCAGACAAAACAGAAGCAATTTCCAAGATCCAGCTCCACGCCAAGAGGCAGGGAAAGCAGATCCAGGCCGTTCCCTCCAGAGCCCCTTCTCGGGCCAGGCCCCCATGACGGTCACCCTTCTCTTGGCAGTCTGAGAAGTTTCTCAAGAGTCAAACATACTCAAAAAGGCTGAACAGACCAGCCAACTCCCACCAGAGTCCCACCTTCTCCTTCCTTAAAATCCGATTGGATCTGTTCCCATTGGGAATTCCTGTCGGGTCAAAGATCCCTTTGGCTCTCCTGGGAAGCTTGGAGGTTCGAGCTGGACCAGCCAGGCTCATCCACATCCATAACAGAGACAAACAAGTGCTCGATTTTACCTTCCTTTGCTCAGATATGGGTTAGCAGGCCTGAGAGTCTAAAAAGGGCTTAGGTACAAAGGAAAAAAAAACCACCACACGTGGGGAAAGACTGAGAGAGAGACGGAGAGCACAAGCGAGCCAGAGAAAAAAACGAAGAGCGAGACAGAGACTGTGAGAGAGTGCAAGAGTGAGAGAAAAAGAACAAGAATCAAAGACCTAGAGAAATCGGAAAGGAGAGCAAGAGTGAGACACAAGGCCACCTGAGAGACAGGGTTCAAGACTAATTTCCACCTGTGTATTCTCTCCCAGCACTTAGTACCGTGCCCAATAGGTACTTAATAAATAATATTACTACTATTTTTGAGAGACAGGGAGCATTAGAGATCGTGAGAGAAAGAGACAGAGAGAGGAGGGAGAGGGAGAGAGAGAGAGAGAGAAAGAAAGCATATGCATGTGCCAGAGAGAGACAGAAATCAGTGACATCCATGCTTTGTGAGAGGCTGCTTCCTAACTGAATTCCTAGAACAAATCCCCAGGACATAACAGCAAAATGACAAAAATAGGAAGGGAATTCTCCACTTAATGATTCCCCCCAACACCACAGCAAGAATCGGCATTCTGCACCGCAACTCTGCCATAGAGAGACCACACTTCTTCACTCTGCTCAGATAAGTAATAGTATTAATGCATATTGAGCATCCACATGGAATAATTCTTTGGACTAAGCTCTTAGAACAAAATACGATCTCATCTGAAGGCTGAGGCTCTGCAACGTGGTGGGATACTAGGCACTGAAGTGATGACTCGGTTCGCCTCAGCTGCGACGATGTGGCCAGCCACGTCTATCGCCACTCCAACTACTCATCTCCATTATCGACCACCCACCAGGCCCAACTTTCTAAACCATTTGGATCCCTTTTCACGTTCCTTCTCTTTCTCCATCCTGACATGGATCCTCAGGAACTTCAACGTCCACACCAATGTTCCCAGTGACCTTTCCGCTTCCTCTCACTCACCAACTCTTCTGACCTCCTACTCCACCCCGCCCTCAATCACTCACCACCTTGGTCACACGCTCGATCCCATCATATCTATCTGCTGGGAAATCTCCAACCTCACCTATCTCTCCACTCTCCAGTCAACCCTTCACTCTGCTGCCTGGATCATCTGCCTGAAAAAATGTTCAGTTCATGTCTCCCCACTCCTCAAAAATTTCCAATCGTTGATCATCTACTTCCTCATCAAAAGCTTTATCTCGCTGATCTCCTATTACACCCCAACATACATACTGTTCTCCCCTAAAGCAAACCTACTCTTTGTACCTCAATTTCAACTATCCCAGTGCTGAACCGTCAGTCGGTCAAATGTATTTGAGTGCTTACTGTGTGCAGAACATGGTACTCCGTGCTTGGGAGAGTACAATACAGCAATACACAGACCCATTCCCTGCCCACAACAAGCTAGGGCTTGAAGTTCCCTCCCCTTTCACAACTGATAATCCACCACTCTTCTCGTATAAAATTTCGTCTCCAAGAGGCTTTGAGGTGCCTTTCCTGACTAACCCCTTATTTCCCCTATCTGCCCTCCCTTCTGCATCAACTACGTACTCGACTGTGTTCCTCGTAAGCTCTCTGAACGTTCATCCCAGACCCTCGGCACTTACGTAAATATCCATATACTCTACTACTTCCCCTTTCTCTAATTTATTTTAATGTCTGTTTACCCCTGTAGACTGTGAGCTGCTTGCCACTTAGCTGTGTGACTGTGGGCAAGTCACTTCACTTCTCTGGGCCTCAGTGACCTCCTCTGGAAAATGGGGATGAAGACTGTGAGCCTCACGTAGGATGACCTGATTACCCTGTATCTACCCCAGCGCTTAGAACGGTGTTCTGCACATAGTAAGCGCTTAACAAATACCAACATTATTTATAATGTTTACCAACTCTGTCGGATTGTACTTTCCCAAGTACCTAATTCAGTGCTCTGCACGCAGTAATACGATTGATCGATAAACAATAAACGGCTCCCCAAGATGACCTTTTACAAAACAACGTAGCCCATTCTAGAGGCGACCAGAGAGAAAAAGTACAAAGACAGAGTGAAGGCAAACCAGGGCTTGGCAACCTGCAGCTTGAGACAGGTCCTCGCCATTGCACCACCCAAAAACCTCCATGTGCTACCCTTCACACGCACAGCGTGCCTTCAGTTGGATGCCTCACCCCTTGGTTTATACGCCCACCCCGGGAAGCGGCACGGCAGAGCGGATATAGCACGGGCCCGGGAGTCAGGAAGTCATGGGTTCTAACCCCGGCTCTGCCACTCAGCCAGATATATCTGGATGCAGAAGCAGACGGGGCCATTTTAACCTGGGTTTCAAGAGTGTCAGTGAGGTTTCCCACAGAGCAAAGGAGTAGAGCAGGCTCAGCCAAAACTTCTTTCCCCATCAGATTCCTTGTCTGCTTAGAGCATCAGGAGGAGCCGAAGAAAAGTTAAAGCCAAGTTAGCTCCTTTCAAACACTGCTGGGTAGACATAGGGAAAACAAAGAATGACTTTCGGGAAGCTAAGTGAACGGGGCCAAGTGGACTGAGCCTCACCGTTGGACACAGGACCCCCGGCTCCTCTCCCCAGAGTCCAGGGAGGGGAAGAGACTTGGCTGAGATCATATGTGGGTTGAATGGGAGAGGTGAGTTGAGGATAATGAGCTTGTAAGATAAGAAGGATAGTGGTGGCGTCTACAGTGAATGGAAGGCCTGGGAAGGGAAGATGAGGAGTTCTGTTTCGGATACGCTAAATCTGCGGTGATAGCGGAATGTTCCCCAATGCCCACTGGGGGGAAGTGGCTTGCCCAAGATCACATGGAGTGTCAGCAGCTGAGCTGGGGAGGGAGCCAGGAGTCCTTAAACTCAAACCACCACTCCCAACCAACTCCCCCTCCCAAGGTATCAACCCAGCCTGATATTTAGCACAAAAGCAGAAGAGTCCGACTTTGCAGCAAGAGGGGCCATGTCAACATGGACACTTCGAAGCCAGCGACTCTTCATCACCAGGCCCTGGACCTTTCCCTCCTGGCCACTTAGGCCAGAGAGATGGACGGAGCCTTGTACCCCCAGGGGGCCTATTTCTAGTCCTCACCCTAAGGCGATAGAGCACAACTCCTGGGCTGAGCACGTCACTATCCAAGGCTAGCAGGTGAGGCAGGCTGGGGTCCGTGGCTTCCCCAGCCTTCTCCATGATCCCATCCACCTGGTACTGCTTCAGGAGGGTGTCCCAAGCGCTCCACATCTCAGCCCACTCTTGGGTCTGATGTCCTATCTGCAAAGAGACACAGAGAGGAATTAGATTTAGAGAAAGAGTACGACCAGTCTGGCTGTATTTGTCTCCTGCTAATCAAACGATGATGATAATATTTTCCAAGTGTCAGTCAGTCTCGTATTTACTGAGCGCTTACTGCATCCAAAGCACTGTGCTATGCCCTTGGAAGAATACAACAATAAGCTGACACATTCCCTGCCCATAGCGAGCTTAGAGTCTAGATGGGGAGACGAACATTCATGGAAATATATAAATTACAGATCGGGACATGAGTGCTTTGGGGCCGGGGGTGGTGAATACAGGGAGTAAATCATAGTGGGAGTGGGAAATTGATATCCATTTTACAGATGAGAAAACTGAGGTGCAGAGAAGTTCAAGTGACTTTCATACAGTCACAAAGCAAGCAATTGCCAGGGCTGGGATTAGAGCCCAGCTATCTTAACTCCCAGGCCTGTGAGGCCTTTCAACTAGCCCGTGCTGCTAGCCAAGCTTTAAGTTTTCCCACCACTGCAGCCCCCAGAAAGCCCACAGGCCTCCCCAGCCTGGGTGGAGGAACAAATGAGGAAGTTTGTCACTAGTGACTCCTCATGCCCTCGTGTTTTATTTCCAGCTCCTCACCCTACCCCTGCAAAAACCCAATACTGAGGGGCCTAGTTGAGAGAGCACAGGTTTGCGAGTCAAGGGATCCGGGTCCTAATCCCATCTCTGTCAATCACCTGCTGCACCTTAACTTCCTAATCTGTAAAATGGGAACTCAATATCTTTTCTCTCTCTCACTCAGACTGCGGGCAACCATGCGGGAGACGGGATTGGATCGCACACGACAGCATGGATCGGGGCAAAAGCATGGGCTTAGGAGTCAGAGGTCATGGGTTCTAATCCTGGCTCTGTCACTTTGTCATCTTGAGGGACTTTGGGCAAGTCACTTCACTTCTCTGTGCCTCGGTTCCCTCATCTGGAAAATGGGGATTAAGACTGTGAGTCCCAGTAATTTGGTTAAAATGTCTACAAATACTCCTCTGGCTGGGAAATAAACATCAAAGTTGGGAAAAACTGACAGTGGAGTAGTTTGTAAGAAATTAACATGAAATAGTTTGGGTTGACAGTGACTATAAAACACATTTTACTTTCAAAACATTTTGAAACTATTTCACCAACAAGCATTTCTATTATGAGACGAGTTTGGCTCACCAAGGCAAACTCATCTACCCCAGTGCTTAGAACAGTGCTCGGCACATAGTAAGCGCTTAACAAATACCATCATCATTATTATTATTATTACACGATAATACATGGCACACAGTATGCCCGTAACATACCATAAATGAAAGAAAATAATAGAATAATAGAACACTCTGCCCTGCCCTGTCCTTCTTCCTCCTGATGCTCCAGTATCCCTTCTAGACTGTAAATCCGGTGTGGGCAGGGATTGTCTCTATTGCTGAACTGTATTTTCCAAGTACAGTGCTCTGCACACAGTAAGCGCTCAATTAATACCACTGATTGAATGAGTGAATGAAGGAATGAATCAGTTCCAGTGCCAGCTCCTGGTACTTGCTGTGGCAGGAAAAGGAAACCTCAGACTCAGCCATGAGATTCTCTTCTTCCAGGCATCGGAGTGGAGTATTAAAGAGGGGAATGGAGGAGTTGTGGAGGTGGGTGGAAGGGAGGGACAGGGAATCTCAGAACTGTAGAATTTTGGACCTCAAGAGACCATCTTGTCCTTCTCTTGCCTCTGGGCAAGACCACTCTACCCACCAGAAAACCAGACTCTCCTGCTTTAAACAACTCCCAAAGAAAGGCCCTTTCCAGCCTCTCCTTTGTAACTCACCATAATGCCCAACATTCTTTATTAGAAAACCCAGATGCCCACGAGGGGCCCTTATCGTTGTGGTTTCCAGGACTCCGAAAGCCACAGATCCAGGACCACCGTGACCTGGGCCCGACCCCCTGCCCTATGGCTTCAGGCGTCCCGAGATACGTGAGCTCTCGGAATTACTGTGGGAGGCCATCTTCGTTGTTCTGGGAGAGCAGCAACCGAGGCAGAAAATGGGCACTGCTGGGCCTGGACAGTGGAATATCCCTAACTGCCTATTTGCTTGGGCTCGGGCCTTTTCAGACCCTTTTTTTAAATGGGATTTATTAGGTGCTTACCGTGGTATTTATCAAGTACTTACAGGACTACTAAGCACTGTTCTAAGCACTGGGTAAATCTGGGGTAGACATAAGTGAATCGGGTCATACACATCCCGGTCCCTCATGAAGCTCACGATCAAAGTAGGAAGGAGAACAAGCACTGAATCCCCATCTTACAGATTAAACTGAAGCATGCTGAAATTTAGTGGCTTGCCCAAGGTTACATAGTAAGCAAGTGGAGGGCCCAGGATTAGAACCCAGACCCTCTGACTTCCAGGCCCGTGTCCTTTTCACTAGGCCATGTCTCTGGCCTAGCGCTGTTCAGCATAAATGCAGGAACCCAGTAACATCTGGGTCATCGTAGTGAGGACCGGACCCCCAGGGTACTCAGACAGGACACAGCCCACCATAATAATAATAATATTGATGGTATTTGTTAAGCGCTTACTATGTGGAAAGCACTGTCCTAAGCGCTGGGAGGAGGGATACAAGGTGATCAGGTTGTCCCACGTGGGGTTCACAGTCTTCATCCCCATTTGACAGATGAGGGAACTGAGGCACAGAGACGTGAAGTGAATTGGCCAAAGTCACACAGCTGACAAGCGGCGGGGTTGAGATTAGAACTCATGACCTCTGACTCCCAAGCCTGTGTTCTTTCCACCGATCTACTCTGCTTCTCATGTCATCCCCTTCCCCCTGCACCGGCCCCCATCAGCTCACTCACATCCAACTCCCTCATCACCATCTCCTATCCCCGAACACTCCCTCCAGCCTCAGTCAAGTGCATTCTGTGGAATCCTCACTCCATTATGGGAAAGCTTCCCTTCATCCTTGGCCGGCTCCTGATCCAGTCACTGCTCCTCCCTGCCATTACTGAAAGCTGGCTCTCCCCTGATGACACAGTCTCCCCTGCTGCTCTCCCTAGAGGGAGCCTCATCTTCACCCATTCCCCGAGACTCACTGGGAAAGGGGAGGTGTAGGCCTCCTTCTCGCTCCCCGGTGCTGCTGCTTTCATACTATTCCATCCATTCCTTTTTCTCCTTTGAAATCCACATAATAATAATAATAATAATGTTGGTATTTGTTAAGCGCTTACTATGTGCAGAGCACTGTTCTAAGCGCTGGGGTAAACACAGGGGAATCAGGTTGTCCCATGTGGGGCTCACAGTCTTAATCCCCATTTTACAGATGAGGGAACTGAGGCACAGAGAAGTTAAGTGACTTGCCCACAGTCACACAGCTGACAAGTGGCAGAGCTGGGATTCGAACTCATGAGCCCTGACTCCAAAGCCCGTGCTCTTTCCACTGCGCCATGCTGCTTCTCATATCATTCGCCTCTACCACCCGCTGCAGATACTAGTCACGGTCATCTACCGCCTCCCACCTCCACCCCCACCCTCCAACTTTTAGAATCATTTTGATCTCTTTTTCCCATTTCTTCTCTCTTTCTCCATCCCTACATTGATCCTTGGGGACTTCAAAAGCCACGCAGATGTTCCTGACATCCCTTCTGCCGCCCGCTTTCTACCGCTCCTCAGTCAGTCAATCGTATCAAGTACTTACTGTGTGCAGAGGACTGTACTGAATGCTTGGGAGAGCGCAGTTCAACAAGAAACAGACACATTTACTGCCCACAAAACACTAATGGTCTAGAGGCAGGAAGACGGACATTAACAGAAATAAATTACAGATACGTACGTAGATGCTGTGGGGCTGGGAGAGGGGATGAATATAGGGAGCAAGTCAGGGCGACACAGAAGGGAGTGGGAGACGAAGAAAGGGTTTAATCAGGGAAGGCCTCTTGGGGGAGGGGGTGTCTTCAATAAGGTTTTGAAGGCAGGGAGAGTAACTGTCTGTCGGAAATGAGGAGGGAGGGCGTTCCAGGTCAGAGGCAGGACGTAGATGAGAGGTGAGGTATACAAAATCGAGGTACAGTGAGAAGGTCAGCATTAGAGGAGCAAAGGGTGTGGGCTGGGTTGTGCAGTAGAAGAGTAGCAAGGTGAGGTAGTAAGGGGATTGAATGTTTTAAAGTCAATGGGGAGGGGGTTTTGTTTGATGCGGAGGTGGATGGGCAACCACTGGAAGTTCTTGAGGCAAGAGGAAACATGGTCTGAACAGTAGAAAAATGATCCGGGTAGCAGAGTGAAGGATGGACTGGAGTGGGGAGAGTCAGGAGGCTGGGAGGTCAGCAAGGAATCCTTATCCTAACCCCCAACCCTTCATCGGTCTCGTACCAGCCCTGGATCACCTCCACAGTCCTTTGCTCCTTCGCATTTCTGCAGTCGAAAATCTAGACCTCGAGTAGACCTCATCCACAAGTTTATCCTTGTGTGCTTTACCTCTGCCCTCTCCTCGGCCTGGCAAGATGATTTCTCCATCCTTATCGATTCCCATGCCCGTCACCCTCACCAGGTGTTTCAGATATTCAACTCCCTCCTCAAATCCCCTGCCTCCCCCATCTCTTGCCCCTAATGACCCTGGTCACATACTTCATTGAGAAAATTGAAATCATCAGGCATGATCTCCCTAAAATCTCTTCTGCTCCTCTCCAGGCCCTTCTTTGACTCTCCCATCTTTCCAGCATTATCTCAAGAGGAGAGCTTCTGCCTTCTTTCAAAATCCACCTCTTCCTCTGACCCCATTCCTTCGCATCTTCTCATACCACTTGTTGCCCCCCTCTCCTTCCCTGACTGCCATCTTCAAATGTTCGCTCTCCAGTGACTTTTTCCCCACCGCTTTCAAACATACTCATGTCTCGCCATCCTAATTAAACTCTCCCTTGGCTCTCTCCAGATATCACCTCATCTCCCTCCTACTATTCCTATCCAAATTCCTTGAATAAGTTGTCTACACCTGCTGTCTCCAGTTCCTCTCCTCCAATTCTCTCCTTGGCCCTCTCCAGTCTGGCTTCTGCCTCCTTCACTCCACAGAAACAGCTTTCTCTACATTCACCAGTGACCTCCATCTTGCTAAATCCATTGGCCTCTACTCCATCCTAATCCTCCTTGACTATTCAGCTATGACACTGTCAATCCACCCGCTTCTCTTGGATTCATTATCTCACCTTGGCTTCACTGACACGGACCCCTCCCTTGGTTCTCCACCTATCTCTCTGGCCACTCATTCTCGGACTTTTTCGCAGGCTCCTCCTCTGCCTCCCACCCACTAACTGTGGGAGTCCCTCAGGGCTTGGGACCGGGTCCCCTTCTATTCTCCACTCCCTTAGAGAACTCATTCACTCCCATTGTTTCAACTACTACATCTATGCAGATGATTCCCAAATTCTCATCTCCAGCCCTGATATCTTTCTCTGCAGTCTCGCATTTCCTCCTGCCTTCAGGACATCTCTACTTTGATGTCCCATGGACATCTCACATTAAACTCAAATCAGAATTCCTTATCTTCCCATGCACACTCCGTCCTCCCCGACTTTCCCCTCACTGTGGACAGCACCACCATCCTTCTTGCCTCACAAGCCCACGACCTGGGCATTATCCTTGACTTATCTCTCTCATTCAATCCACGTTTTCACATAGTCAATCCACGTAGTCAACATGTCGCTAAATCTTCACAACATTGCTAAAATCTGCCCTTTCCTCTCCATCTACCATGTTAATCCAATCATTTAGTGTGGCTCAGTGGAAAGAGCATGGGCTTGGGAGTCAGAGGTCTTGGGTTCTAATCCCAGCTCCACTTGTCAGCTGTGTGACCTTGGGCAAGTCATAACTGCTCTGTGCCTCAGTTACGTCATCTGTAAAATGGTGATGAAGACTGTGAGCCCCACGTGGGACAACCTGATTCCCTTGTATCCACCCCAGCACATTGACAAATACCAACATTATTATTATTGTTATTCATCCTATCCTGCCCTGATTGCTTTATCAGCCTTCTTGCTGACCTCCCTTTCTCCTGTCTCTTCGAACTCCAGTCCATACTTCATTCCGGTGCCCGGATCATTTGGCTACAAAACGGTTCAGTCCACGTTTTCCCACTCCTCAAGAACCTCCGGTGGTTGACCATCCACCTCTGCATCAAACAGAAACTCCTTACATTTGGCTTTAAAGCACTTAATCACTTTTACTCCTCCTACCTTTCCTTGATGCTCTCTTTCTACAATCCAGGCCACGTACTTCACTCCTCTAATACTATCTTACTCACTGCACCTTCGCATCTTCTATCTCGCTGCCAACCTCTCACCTGTGTCCTGCCTCTGACTTGGCACACCCTCCCTCTGAGAGTCACTGTCCCCACCTTCAAAGTCTTATTGAAGGCACAACTCCTCCAAGACGCCTTCCCTAAATTCTCATTTTCCCTTCTCCCACTCCCTTCTGCATCAACCCTTGTGCTTGGTTTTGCTTTCTTTATTCACCTCTCCCTCAGCTCCACAGCAAAAATGTCCATAATCATAATTAATTAATGCCTGTCTCTCTGCAAACTCATATGGGGCAGGGAATGTGCCTACCAAACCTGTTATTTCATACTCTCTCAAGCACTTAGTACAGTGGTCTGCATTTAGTAAGTGCTCAATAAATAATAATAATAATAATGATATTTGTTAAGTGCTTACTATGTGTCGAACACTGTTCTAAGCACCGGCATAAATGCAAGCGAATAAGGTTGGGCACAGTCCTTATCCTACATGGTGCTCACAGTCTTAATTTTACAGGTGAAGTAACTGAGGCACAGAGAAGTTAAATGACTTGCCCTAGGTCACACAAGAGACAAATGGTGGAGCCAGCAATAGAACCCAGGTCCTTCTGACTCCCAAGGCCCGTGCTCTATCCAATAGGCCATGCTTCTTCCCTAAATATGATTTATTGATTGGTTGACTGAATAGGGGAGATTCAGGGCCCATGGCTAGGCCAGGCTCACACCCACCTCCTGCAAGAGAAGGCGGCCAGCACTGTTTGGCCTCATTCTCCCTCGGGGTCAGGCTCCATCAGCTCCTTCCTCCCATCTCCCTGCCAAAAAGAGCAATCTGAGGGCCTGCCCACCGAGTCCAGGGAGTGTTCACCCACTTCAAGGCTCTCCATCACCCAGAGAGCGGGGTGTAGCTTTCCCCTTCCCCTCTTTCTCCCTGGGTTTGGAAAACATCAGCCCCAGGGCACCAGGAATGAAGAGCCATGGGATAGGACCTTGTCTACAGGAGCATGACAGAAATTCTGAGGACAATGAAGAAGAGTAGTCCCTCTGAGACCACTATATGGCCTCAGGGAGTATCTGTGGCTACGCCCAGTATTTGTGGTTAAACCCACTACCCTCTCACCCACCATAACCTCTCTGCTCCAGTAGGCAACCTGAAACCCACCCCTCCTGTAGCCAGGGTGGCCACTGGAGGCACTCGAGATAGCAGACATTACAGTAAGTTTATTATTATTATGGTATTTGTAAGCTCTTATTATGTGACAAGCACTCTTCTCAGTGATGGGACTGTAAGATCGTTATGGACAGGGAACGTATCTGTTAGTTCTGTTGCATTATACTCTTCCAAGGCTTAGTACAGTGCTCTACACGTAGCAAGCATTCCAAAAATATAATTGATCAATTGGGATAGATCCAAGTTCATCACAGGAAAGTGATGTCACGTGCTCCACTTTGCAAAGTGGACCAACCTCACCTGAACTTCAAACTCTTGTTCTTTCCTTCATTCAATCATATTTATTGAGCGCTTACTGTGTGCAGAACACTGTACTAAGCGCTTGGAAAGTACAATACAGTAATAAAGAGAGACAATCCCGGCCCACAATGGGCTCACAGTCAGGGGATCCCTAGGGCCCCACTGGCACCAATATCACTGTGCTTCCATCCCAGGTCGGGATCAACATGGGTGCCGTGTTCAAACTTCAGAACTCAGTGGCAGATGGGGGGTGGGCACGGAGGGGGATGAACCCTTAAAAACAAAATACTGGAAATACAGGCATCCATACTGGATAGGGGACAGACCAGCTGAAAAATGGACTGTCTGGGTGAAAACAGGACAAATGCCCACTTTAAAAATAGTCCATCTACTCCACTGCCCTTCCCTCTGTGGCTTGGTAGTGGAAGAAATCATTTAAAGGTGCAGAGGTGAACCTGCCTGCCCAATCTCGGGAGAAAGAAAATGAACTAGGGAGCTCACTGAGCGCTCTACACCCAGCCAAATACACCCAACCCCCAGCACACCCACCTGTAACTCATTCTGGAGAACCAGTGCAGCCAAGCTTCTGTTCCTGCCATTGTAGAGGGGACTGAAGTTCTTCTGGACAAGAGAAGGATGCGAAGAGCTCAGTCTCTAGTAGCCTGAGGGGAGGTCCAGGTGTCTTCTAGGGATCATTATTAGGGAAAGAACTGGGGATTCCTAACCAAACCCCTAGGGAAGGAAAGGAGCAGAACTGATCCTGCTAGCTGCAACTCTCTGGCTATTGTGGACTTAGGGAAAGACAGGACAGGCAGAAATCTGACCAAGAGGCTCTCCTCCCCATGGCAGTATTTCTGGACTCCACAGAAGGGGCCCTGCTTCACCTCCAACTTCAGAAAGCCCCCTCTCAGCCACTGGTCTCAGGCAAAATGGGCCACCTAAGACTACAAGCCTACTGCTAGCATTGACAGTGCAGAGAGGATCAGTCTACTCCTCAGCCTCCATTCCTCCACCCATTCCCGGCTGCCTGGAAGCTGGAGCCTAACCATGGGAACATGCCCGCTGAGCCCAACGCTTCTCTGCTCCAGAGGTAAAGGTGGGCTGCGAGGGGGAGTACCGGAGGAGAGTGCGGGACCCTCCACGCACCATTTCCAAACTCAAAAGCATGGTCTTCAGGCAGTCGATCTCCTTACGCAGCTCTCTGATCAGTTTCACATTTGCATCCTGAAACAGAAAGAGTCAGTGAGGCTCAGGGTCAATGGCTTCTCCAGCGATTGGGAGTCATCAATTAATCAATCCATTTTTTTTACCCTATGCAGAGCACAGTACTGACCACTTGGGAGAAATACAACACGACAGTCCCCTACCCACAAGTTATTAGGGGACTTGTCCAATTGCAGTAGGAAGGGAAAAGGAGTTTGCTAAATAGAAGCAGCCTGATCTCTTCTCTGCCCAGGTCCTGCTATACAGTAAAATAAGAATCGCAAAACTCAACTTCAAGGAGATAACAGTGAACAAAAATAGTACGATGTTCTTTCAGAGCAAATCCACCAAGTCAGTGATAGGCTAATTCAAGGAAGGAAAACCCCAGGGGGCAAGTCAACTGAAAGGGCTGGGTGGGAAGGGAGAGGGAAGAGAGTTTGGAAGCCAGCCTGGAGGAATGGATTTCACCAGTGTTGAGGCTGGGGGATGTCCTGAGAGCAATCAATCAATAAATCTTATTTATTGAACACTTCCTCTGTGCAGAGCATTGTACTAAGCACTTGAGAGAATATAACAGAATTAGCAGACATATTTCCTGCCCATAATAGGCTTATGGTCCAGAGGGGGAGCAGACATTAATATGAATAAGTAATTTATAATAAATAAAGATATGTACATAGCGGAAAGAAGCGTGGGGTTGGGGGTGGGAAGAATAGCAACTGCCCAAAGAGTGAGGTGACGACAGATGATCACAGAAGGGAGAGCGAGCTGGGGAAAAGAGGGCTTAATCAGGGAAGGCCTCTTGCAGATGTGACCTTAGTAATGTGACCTTAGTAATGCTTTGAAGGTGGAGAGGGTGGTGATCTGGTGTACACGGAGGGGGAGGGACATCCGGACTAGGGGGATGACCCGGGAAAGGGAAAGGAAAGGGCAAGATAGATGAGATCGGGGCATAGTGCTGGTGCTAGAGGAGTTGAGTGTGCGGCCTGGGCTGTAGTAGGAGATTAGTGAGATGAGGCGGGGTCGGGCAAGCTGACTGTGCTTTAAAGCCAATGAGAGGAGTTTCTGCTTGATGCAGAGGTGGACGGGCAGCCACTGGAGGTTCTTGAGGAGTGGGGAAATGTGAACTGAATGTTTTTGTTGATAAATGATTCATGCAGCAGAGTGAAGTATGCACTGGAGTGGGGAGAGAGAGGAGGCCAGGAGGTCAGCGAGAAGGCAGATGCAGTAGTCAAGGTGGGATAGGCTGAGTGCTTGGCTCAGTAGGGCAGAAGTAGAGAAGCAGTGTGGCTTACTGGAAAGAGCACGGATTTGGGAGTCAGAGGACGTGAGTTCTTATCCCTCCTCTGCCATTTGTCTGCTATGTGACCTTGAGCAAGCCACTTAACTTCTCTGTGCCTCAGTTACTTCATCTGTAAAATGGGGATTAAGACTGTGAGCCCCATGTGGGACAACCCGATTCCTTGTATCTGCCCCAGTGCTTGTCACATAGTAAGCGCTTAACAAATACCATAATTATTATTATTAGTAGTAGTTTAGATGCAGGGGAAAGGGCGGATTTTTGCATGTTGTGATGGTAGAACTGACAGGACCTGGTGACAGGTTGAATATGTGGGTGGAATGAGAGGGATAAGTCAAGGACAATGCCAAGGTTGTGGGCCTGTGAGGGAAGGAGGATAGTGGTGTTGTCTACAGTGATGGGAAAGGGTCTATAGGAGGAAGAACAGGGCTGGGGTGGAAAGATAAGTTCAGTTTTGGACGTATTTAATTTGAGGTGTCAGCAGCACATCCAAGTAAATATATCTTGAAGGCAGGAGGAAATGCAAGATTGCAGGGAAGGAGAGAGCTCAGGGCTGGAGAGGTAGATTTGGGAATCATCTGCGGAGAGGTGGAGATTGAAGCCATGGGAGTGAGTTCTCCAAGGGAGTGGACGTAGAGCGAGAATATAAAGGAACCTAGAACGGAGCCTTCAGGAACCCCTATTATCAGAGGTTGGGAGGCGGAGAGGAGCAAGCAAAAGAAACTGAGAAGCAGCAGCCAGAGAGATAGGAGAACCAAGAGAGGACAGGGCCAGCGAATCCAACGTTGGTTAATGCTTCAAGGAGAAGGGGGTGTGTTCTACAATGTCAAAGGCAGCTGAGAGGTCTAAGAGGATTAGGATGGAGTAGAGGCCATCAGATTTGGTGAGAAGATGGTTTACTGGTTACCTTGGGACTATTTCTGTGGCTTGAAGGGGGCAGAAGCCAGATTGGAGGGGAAGCTAGAAGAGAATTGGAGGATAGGAAGTGGAGCGAGCGGGTGTAAACAATTCTCTCAAGAAGTGTGGAGACAGATGATAGGAGGGAGATGGGGCAATAACCGGAGGGAGCCGGGTGGTCAAGGGAGGGGTTTTTTTAAGGATAGGGGATACAAAGGCAAATTTGGAAGCAGCGGGCAGAAAGAAGATGGCAATCCCAGGGTGTAAATGAGAAGAAGAAAAGTCATAGGCAGAGAGGACGGTCATGGGTAAGCAGAGAGCTTCGACAAGCTCGGGGCAGGGGTCCATCGGTCTGCCCACATCAGAGTACCCAGCTAGGCAGAGGCATTTTGGGCAGTGACTGACCTCATTCACCTGAGGCTGGTTAATGATGTTCTTGGCACTGGACGCGTATCTCAAGGTGCTTATGGTCTCTCGGTAAGAGGAATGAGCAGGAGACACAGCTGAGGGGGTGAATAAAGAGACATTTTACTCCGAAAGATCAAGGACCACAGAAAGTACCTTCGTAATCAGCTACCCTCAGCCAGGCCGTTCACAGGTGCCAGAGTGAATCCAGTTCCCCAGCCCCAAGCACACAGCGAAGGGCAGGAATGGGGGGCAGTGGGGGTGCAAAGAAGCGCTGAGAATGCAGGAGGGGGTGATGCAAGGTAGGGGAGGGGCCAGAAAGAGAGTGTCTAGGCCAGTGGGGGTGCGGCCGTGTGAGAGTGGAGGGTACAGGGTGGTGACGGTGTAGTCAGGGGAGGGTGCAGACAGTGCATCTTCAGAGTTGCTATGGCTCCAACTCACTGGCCACCATGATGGTCTGGGAGTTGCCCCCAAGGCTGTCCCTCAGCAGCCAGGTCAGCACCGAGTCCCGATAGGGGATGTATGGCTGCCTCCGGGTCGAACCCCTAACTCGGCTGGCCCCCGGAGAGGAGGTGGTGCTCTTGCTGGGCTCCCCCATCCTGGCTGAGCTCTGGGAGTTCTGCGCTAGAAACAACCCAAGAAAGAAGGATTACAGACAAACAAGTAGGCTGGCACTGTCAGCTGGGCCTCAAAGAACCAACTGGCCTCATCTGCTCTGCTCGGCTCCAATACCCATGAACATCTGGGCCTCCCACTTCAATTCCCGATTGGCTAGTGGCCCTCAAGACTCCAAGACTACTGGCATGGGGCGGCCTTGGGGATTAGAAAGTGGTGCAATAAGGCATCACTCTCCTCCCCACCCCGCTGTCTCCTTCCCTTCCAGCCCCAGCACAGATGCAGCTTCCATTTCACTCTTCACCCTGCGGCGTGCACTCCAGAGGATCCGGGGAAGGGGATTGATGTGCAGAGGTCCCTGGTTAACACGAAGGGCAGTCAGAAGGACGTGGACCACACCTGTACCTGAACGGGCTCCTCAAATGCCTCTCACATCTGAGGTCGAAAACCACAAATGAGTTTTGATTCTTCAAACAGCGAGCTGCATGTTTTCCAAAAAGGACCTCTTAAGAGGTCCTGGTTACAGAGAGCTGGGAAGCAGATGGGTCACTCGAGACCGCTGGGTCCTTACCGAGTGTGGAGATCACGATACCCAGAGTCATCAGAGATCTGTTGATGCTGGAGCCCTCAGTGAGTTGAGGTTTACAGGAGCTGGGATTGGCTCTCTCGCTGAAAAACACACCGAGAGCCGGGATGAGGGCATGGAAGGGCCGGGATCCTGAGCCACCGTTGGTGACCGGCCCTCGGGGACAGATCGACGGGCAGGAGGAAAAGACATGCTTCCTGCCCTCCAGCAGCATTTGGACCGTGATGGGGGTGCCTGGGTTGTTGGCCCAAAGAGGCCAACATTCTAGATCCAGTCCACACCTCAGTCCACACCTCAATTCTCAGTTGCTTCAGGGGCAAGCTCTGATCTAGGCCTTGGAACTGAGAAGGTCAGGATGGGGACGATACAAAGTTTCAACTCAAGCCCCGAACAGGACTTGCCACAATGGTAAATTCCCAGCACTCATTTTAAGTGCTGGCGATAGGGTGGGAGCGGGATAGTAGATCCATATCATCCCCCTCTACCATCCCCTCCAGATTCTTGTAGCTATCATCTACCGCCCCCCAAGCTCCCACCTCCAACTTCTTTAACCATTTTCTCACCTTCCTTCTCTCTTTTTCCATGCCCACTCTGATCCTCAGAGACTTCAACATCCACAAAGATATACCTGGTGACTCATCTACCGCCCACCTTCAATCACTCCTCAAATCTGCCGACCTCCCGCTCCACCCCACCTCCCCCAGACACCAACTTGGACACACACTCGATCTCACGATCTCTAACTGCTACACAATCTCCACCCTCACCAACTCCGAAATCCCTCTCTCTGACCACGATCTTGTCACTTACCTCTTCTCCCACACTCCTCTTCCCCGGAAAATCTCTATTATTCCCCCCACAGAGACCTCCGCTCCCTCGACCCCATCCATCTCTCTCAGCGCATCACAGCCCACCTAGACTCCATTCTACCCACTCTTGATGAGCAAACAGATGCTCTCAACTCCACCCTCTCTACTCATCTCACTTGTTCCCCTAACCCTTCATCGCCCAGCACCACTAACCCACAGTATCACCTTCATTCTTATACTCGAGCCTCTGAACGCTGCTGGCAGAAATCTAAACATCAGGCCAATCTTGTCCGTTTCAAGTTTGCCCTTTCCTATCTTAACTCTGCCCAGCAGAACTATTTCTCTTCCCTTACTGACACCCATGCCCATCACCTTCGTCAGTCGTGCCGGACATTTAACTCCCTCCTCTGGCCCCTGCCCCTTCCCCTCCCCCCAGCCCGGGCTTGGGAGTCAGAGGTCATGGGTTCTAATGCCGGCTCCGGCACTTATCGGCTGTGTGACTTTGGGCAAGTCACTTAACTTATCTGGGCCTCAGTTACCTCATCTGGAAAATGGGATTGAAGAGTGTGAACCTCACTTGGGACAACCTGATTTCCTTGTATCTACCCCAGCGCTTAGAACAGTGCCTGGCACATAGTAAGCGCTTAACAAATACCATCATTATTAGGAAAATTAACACCATCAGGTCTGAGATCCCTAACATCACCCCTCCCTCTCCTCCATCCCCCCCCCCTTTCAGCCCCCTTTTCAACTTTCCCATCCTTCCCAGCAGTATCTTCAGAGGAGATCTCCTGTCTCCTTTCAAGTACCACTCCTTCCACATGCATATCGGACCCCATTCCCTTGCACCTTATAAAAACTCTTACCCCTTCCCTCCTCCCCTCCTTAACTTCCATCTTCAACCGTTCACTCTCCAATGGCTTCTTTCCCTCTGCCTTCAAACATGCCCACGTCTCCCCCATCCTAAAAAAACCCTCCCCTGACCCCACAGCCCCCTCCACTTATCACCCCACTCCTACCCTTCCTTTCCAAACGCCTGGAGTGAGTCAGTCATCTACACTCGCTGCCTTGAATTCCTCTCCTCCAACTCTCTCCTGGACCCCCTCCAATCTGGCTTCCGCCCCCTCCACTCCACTGAAACCGCCCTCTCAAAGGTCACCAATGACCTCCTTCTTGCCAAATCCAACAGCTCCTACTCCATCCTAATCCTCCTCGACCTCTCAGCTGCCTTTGATGCTGTCGACCATCCCCTTCTCTTCCACACTTTATCTCACCTTGGCTTCACGGACTCCGCCCTCTCTTGGTTCTCCTCTTATCTCTCTGGCCATTTATTCTCGGTCTCTTTCGCGGACTCCTCCTATCCCTCCCATCCCCTAACTGTAGCGGTTCCTCAAGGGTCAGTTCTTGGTCCCTTCTATTCTCCATCTACACTCATTCCCTTGGTGAATTCATTCACTCCCGGGGCTTCAACTATCATCTCTATGCAGATGACACCCAAATCTATATCTCTTCCCCTGTTCTTTCTCCATCCCTCCAGGTTCACATCGCCTCCTGCTTTCAGGACATCTCTACTTGGATGTCCTCTCGCCACCTAAATCTCAACATTTCCAAGACAGAGCTCATCTTCTCTCCCAAATGCTGTCTTCTCCCTGACTTTCCCGTCGTTGTGGACGGCACAAGCATCCTTCCCGTCTCACAAGCCTGCAACCTTGGTGTCATCCTTGACTCTGCTCTCTCATTCACCCCACATATCCAATCCGTCACCAAAGGCTGCCGGTCTCACCTTCAAGAGCCTCCCTTTCCTCTCCATCCATACCGCTACCATGTTAGTACAATCACTCATCCTATCCCAACTGGATTACTGCCTCAGCTGCCCTTCTGACTTCCCAACCTCCTCTCTCTCCCCACTTCAGTCTATACTTCACTCTACTGCCCGGATTATCTTTCTACAGAAATGTTCTGGGTATGTCACTCCCCTCCTCAAAAATCTCCGGTGGTTGCCTATCAGCCTCCGTATCAAGCAAAAACTCCTCACTCTTGGCTTCAAAGCTCTCCATCACCTTGCCCCTTCTTACCTCTTCTCCCTTCTCTCCTTCTACATCCCAGCCTGC
The DNA here is from genome assembly GCF_004115215.2 of Ornithorhynchus anatinus. NCBI lineage: Eukaryota > Metazoa > Chordata > Mammalia > Monotremata > Ornithorhynchidae > Ornithorhynchus > Ornithorhynchus anatinus. The sequence continues at coordinate 22,997,056 of NC_041740.1, read as the reverse complement.
ACACTCCTCTCCTCTGCTGCTAACCTTCTCACTGTGCCTCCTTCTTGCCTGTCCAGCCATCGACCCCTGGCCCAAGTCCTTCCTCTGGCCTGGAACGCCCTACTTCCTCAAATCCGCCAATCACACTTCCCCCCTTCAAAGCTCTACTGAAGGCTCACCTCCTCCAAGAGGCCTTCCCAGACTAAGCCCCCCTTTTCCTCAGCTCCCCCTCCCCTCCACGTTGCCCCGACTCGCTCCCTTTGCTCCACCCCCTTCTCCCCACCCCACAGCACCTGCATATATATGTACATATCTATAATTCTATTTATATTGATGCTTGTTTACTTGTTTTGATGTCTGTCTCCCTGCTTCTAGACTGTAAACCCGGTGTGGGCAGGGATTGTCTTTCTTTATTGCTGAATTGTACTTTCCAAGGGCTTAATACAGTGCTCTGCACACAGTAAGTGCTCAATAAATACGACTGAATGAATGAATTGATTGAATGAATGACTCCAAACACATGTAGAATAGTACATTAGTGTTCACTCTCTGTCTCTGCCTCTTTTTGTCCTTCCCTTCCTCCCTGTCTCCCCTTCTTTTTCCATCTTAGAACCCAGATCGGACTCTCAGGCTTGTGCTCTATCCACTAGGCCTGGGAATCACTAGAGAAGCAGCATGGCCCAGAAGATAGAGCATGGGCCTGGAAGTCATAGGGACCTGGGCTCTAATCCTGACTCTGCCACTTAATAGCAATAATAATGATGATGACGGCATTTGTTAAGCACTTACTATGTGCCAAGCATTGTTCTAAGCACTGGGGTAGATACAAGGTCATCAGGTGGTCCCACATGGGGCTCACAGTCTTAATCCCCATTTTACAGATGAAGTAAATGAGGCAAAGAGAAGTTAAATGACTTGCCCAAAGTCACACAGCCGGCGAAGAGGCAGAGCCGGGATTAGAATCCACAACCTCTGACTCCCAAGCCGGGGCTCTTTCCACTAAGCCACGCTGCTTCTCCACTTGCCTGCTATGTGATCTTGGACAAGTCACTTCACTTCTCTGTGCCTCAGTTCTCTCATGTGTAAAATAGGGATTAAGACTGTGAGCCCTATGCGGGACAAGGACTGTGCCCAACCTGTCCAACCCCAGCACTTAGTACAGTGCCTAGCGCAAAATAAGTGCTTCAAAAAAACCATAAAAAAAAATTAGGCCATGCTGCTTCTCTATTGTAAAACAGACCCCAGAGGGGGTGGGATGGAGGGCCAAAGGCCCAGAGAATTTCTAGAGGGGCCTCGTGGGTATGTGCCTTGCAGTCTAGATGCCCAGCACGGGCGAGCACCCAGAGACTGTTCCTCTCGTACATGGGTTCTGCAGGTCCAAGCGCAGGCTGCCCACTATAATTCCAGGTAAACCAGTGGGGGCACTTTAGAGGCTGTCCTTTCAACTCACATGCTGCAAATGCAAATCCCGAGCCTCATCAGAAGGGGCAGGAACTAGCCAGCAAGTACTAAACCGATCAGCTCCTTCCACTGGCTTCCGGTCCCACGCCTGCCCCCAGCAATCGACGGGCCTCCCTCAGCAGAGGGTGTTCAGGACGCTGGCCCTGGGGAAGTCCCAGCTGTTTCAGGCTCCTGGGACCACAGGTGAGTGAGGGGGACCCAGAGGTGAACTGCAAGGCAAAGGCTGTTAATGGCATTTCAGGGCCTAAGGGCCACCAGGAGGGCCTTCAGGGTGGGAGCCAACTTCCTGGCCACAAACCTGGGCCTGAGGAATGGATCGAACCTGCCATCTCTTGGCCTCTGGAAGGCAGAGAATTTTCCCCACTCATACCCTGGGCATCCAAGAGGGGTCATCTCACAGCAGGAGAGGGGGGCTGAAGGCTGGAGAGACTTCATCACTGAGACCCCTATTCTCCTTTCCTTGCCCCAGGTCAATCTCGGCAGCCGCTTCTTGATGTTTTCCGTGAGGTTGTTCCCTCGGCCCATTGCTCAGAGCCTCGCCTCGCTGGTCAGAAAAAGCCAACTCTGTTGGGAGAACCCAGGCCTTGCTGTGCCTCGGCTGTCTCCGGGTTGGGGTTGGGCGACCCCTACGGTTATTACCTGCCTGCCAGGTCCACGAGGCTGATCTTGCTGGCAATCTCGGAGGGAGTGCTGCACTCCGGGAGGGCCTGCAGGAAGGAGTACAGGCAGACAACAATAAACCAGCCACTTCCCAATCACAGAGAGAATGGATCCCACCGGTCTGCTCCCCCAGGTACCCTGGCTCTGTTAGCCTCTGACCCTCCCAAATCCAACCCCCCAGGAATCATCAGGGGTGGCTAGGTCACTGCTTGGTGAGGGTGACGTCTCATATTTAGTGAAAAGAGCTCTATATTCATTTTGTTTCCCACACCCTCTACATAAGCGTTTAGAGTCCCACATCCACTCTACCCACCGTGGTTGCCCAGTCCTGAATCGGTGATGATGCCCTAACCGGACTCGGCTTGCAGCTTGTACTGACCTGGGTGTAGTGTATAGTGAAGATGGCGTGAGATCTGCTACTGGCCTCGTGGACATGAGTGGCTGCCGTGATTCTACGAGCACAAGGGAGGGCAGGTCAGAGGGGCATTCGTTGCTTCATATATGTTGGTTCCCCTGGGAACCAGGGCAAGTCCAGGACAGGAAGGAGGAGGGAAAAAGTCACCAAGTTTGTAAGGGAGAAGAGTCAGGAGGAAGGAGTCAGGAAAAGCAAGACATCTGCAGACCCGAAAGCAACAGAAACGCAGGCAGTCCCGGAGAAGGAGTTTTAGAGTCAGAGAAAGCTAGTTAGGGCAAAATGAACCTCAGAGTCACGGGAGGTTGGGTTATCCCCATGACTCCAGGCAGGCTGCTCCTAACCTGTCCCACACAGATGAGACTCTCTCCAAGGAAGGACTTAACACTCACTTCAATGTTTGAGGGAAATGCTTCCTTAACCCCCCTCCAAACCCCTCATGTTCGATAGCAAGCTCATTTCCTCTTGTTCTCTCTAGCAGGCAGAGAAATTGGAGGAAGAATCTCTTACTCAGAGTCCCATAGGGAGAGGAGAGGCAACTGGGGAAGAGTTAGAAGCAGCGTAGCTCAGTGGAAAGAGCCCGGGCTTGGGAGTCAGAGGTCATGGGTTCGAATCCCAGCTCTGCCACTTGTCAGCTGTGTGACTGTGGGCAACTCACTTAACTTCTCTGTGCCTCAGTTCCCCTATCTGTTAAATGGGGATTAAGACTGTGAGCCTCACGTGGGACAACCTGATTAGTCTGTATCTACCCCAGTGCTTAGAACAGTGCTCTGCACATAGTAAGCGCTTAACAAATACCAACATTATTATTATTATTATTATTCATTCATTCAATAGTATTTATTGAGCGCTTACTATGTGCAGAGCACTGTACTAAGTGCTTGGGATGAACAAGTCGGCAACAGATAGAGACAGTCCCTGCCGTTTGACGGGCTTACAGTCTAATCGGGGGAGACGGACAGACAAGAACAATGGCACTAAACAGCGTCAAGGGGAAGAACATCTCGTAAAAACAATGGCAACTAAATAGAATCAAGGCGATGTACAATTCATTAACAAAATAAATAGGGTAACGAAAATATATACAGTTGAGCGGACGAGTACAGTGCTGTGGGGATGGGAAGGGAGAGGTGGAGGAGCAGAGGGAAAAGGCATTATTTATCATCAGGCCACCAGGAGAGAACAGAGGCCCTGAGCAGCCCTGTCTGCCCCAAAATATCTGCTCAGAGACTCTCAGAGTCAGTCAACCGTTAAGTCTGAGCTCCTTATCTTCCCTCCCAAGCCCTGTCTTCTTCCTGACTTTCCTGTCACTGTGCATGGTACGGCCATCCTTCCCGTCTCTCAAGCCTGCAACCTTGTGTCATTCCTTGACTCGGCTCTCTCATTCACCCCACACATCCAATCCGTCACAAAGGCCTGCCGGTGTCACCTTTACAATATCGCCAAGATCCGCCCTTTCCTCTCCATCTACATGGCTATCTGACTGGTACAAGCTCTCATAATCCCGACTGGATTATTGTGTCAGCCTTCTCTCTGATCTCCCTTTCTCCTGTCTCTCCCTGCTCTAGTCTATTCTTCATTCCACTGCCCAGATCATCTTCCTGTAGAAATACTCTGGGCATGTCACTCTCCTCCTTAAAAACCTCCATTGGTTGCCTATCAACTTCCGCACGAAACAAAAACTTCTCACTCTGGGCTTCAAGGCTCTGCATCACCTTGACCCCTCCTACTTCGCCTCCCTTCTCTCTTTCTACTGCCCACCTCTGCTGCTCACCTCCTCACTGTCCCCCGTTCACACCTATCCCGCCGTCGACCTCTGGTCCACATCCTACCGCTATCCTGGAATGCCCTCCTTCCTCACCTCCGCCAAACTAACTCTCTTCCCCTCTTCAAAGCCCTCCTGAGAGTTCACCTCCTCCAAGAGGCCTTCCCAGACTAAGCTTCCCCTTTTCCCTCTGCTCCCTCTCTGCTCCCCCTTCACCTCCCCTCAGCTAAGTCCCCTTTCCCTCCTTTCCCTCTGCTCCTCCCCCTTCCCTCCCTTCAGCATTGTGCTCATTTGTATATATTTTTATTACCCTATTTGTTTTGTTAAGGAGGTGTACATCCCCTTGATTCTATTTATCGTGATTAAGTTGTCTTGTTTTTGTCTGTCTGTCTCCCCCGATTAGACTGTGAGCCTGTTAATGGGCAGGGACTGTCTCTATCTGTTGCTGAATTGTACATTCCAAGTGCTTAGTACAGTGCTCTGCACATAGTAAGCACTCAAAAAATACTACTGAATGAATGAAAGTCAGACCTCCCAACCCTTTCCCTTGCTGTCCCCTAAGCCAGGGAAAACAAATATGATCTCTTCTCTGTGTTCAGCTCCTTCAAGGCCTTGGAGCAACATTAGAATCAACCAGCCCTAGCTCACTCCCAAAGGGGCAAGGGAGGGGAGGTAGGGGGCATGGGGTGGGAGTTGGAGGCACAGGTGACACTGGGGAAAACCGAGGTGCCCAAATTTCTAACTGGACGGAATACCGATCATTGCAAATCTTGAATGTAGGAGTACGGGGATTTTGGCAAGAGACTGCTTCATCTGACCTGAAGCCCCCTTCAAATTATGGAGGGGCAGTGATTGACACCTCAGTGCAAAGCTTCTTGCTCAGTCCAACCTTCATTCATTCAATAGTATTTATTGAGCGCTTACTATGTGCAGAGCACTGCACTAAGCGCTTGGAATGAACAAGTCGGCAACAGATAGAGACAGTCCCTGCCGTTTGGAGCACCACCAACTCCAGGCTCCAGGCCTGGGAGCAGAGCCGCTGTCCGCTGGTGCTCTGGACCAAGCTGATCTGCTGCTTCACTGAGAGGCAAGAAGGAAAAACTCGATGGGGAAAAAAGAACAGTAATACACACAAAAACCAAAACTGTTACCTGTTTGCTATTCCCTCTTCCAGGAGTCTCACAACTTGCTCATAGTTGGTCACTACATGCTGAGATAATCCTGTTAAATTGATGGCGGGGGGGGGGGAAATCAAATTTTCCTTCAAAGAAGTCCAACCCATTCCTCCAGTAACTTCCTCTCCCATTCCTGTTCTCTCTCCCTTTGAGGACAGACCTGAAGAGAATCTTGAACGATAGCCGTGGGTTCCCTTGGCCCCCTAGTCCTCTGCCCTTCCTGTAAGCAAGGGCATGCCATCATCTGCCCAAGGTTTACCACGGAGGGAAGTGACACAAGAGGGACAGGACGCCAACCCTCCCTGACAACTTTCCCAGATTCGTCTCTTCTGGCATGGCATAGGAGCAGGGATGGGGGGAAATCCAGGTTGCCAGTCTAGGAGCTGTGAACTGGGAAATCCCCAACCCAGGTCCTCCAAGCTGTTGAGCACGTGGCAGGGCCTGGTGTATCCTGTCTCTGGTACCCCAGCTCTAGTAGGGCTAGGAACGACATGTCGGGAATCTCTTTGGTGGCAAAGTTGGCCTGATATGCATCCCTGGGGTCAGATGGGGCTCAGAGAGCTGTGACCCAGAGACCACTGGGACCATTCAGTCTCTGGGGATCATGCTGCTTGGGAAGCAGCATGGTGTAATGGTTAGAGCACGGGCCTGGGAGTCAGAAGGTCATGGGTTCTAATATCTGCTCTGCCACTTGTCTGCTCTGTGACCTGGGCCAAGTCATTTCACTTCTCTGGGCCTCAGTTACCTCAGCTGTAAAACGGGGATTGAAGACTGTGGAGCCCCACATGGGGCAGGGACTGTGTTCAACCCGATTTGCTTGTATCCACCCCAGCGCCTAGCAGAGTGCCTGGAACATGGTAAGCGCTTAACAAATACCATCACTATAACCAAAGTGGACTCCCAAGTCCAAGAATTGGACCCAAAGTCACTCCAATCTTTGGTGTTTGAGACGGGGAAGAGCTGGAACCCTGCATAGTTGAGCTATCTGATGGGACCCAATCAATCAATCAATGGTATTTTGGGAGAGCTTACCATATGCAGAGCACTGTACTAAGTACTTGGAAGAATGCAATATATCAGAGTTGGTAGACACATTCCCTATCTAGTGACTTTTCCAGGTAGGATTGGGCCTGGGCCAGCCTTTCCAAGCCTCGTTACTCCCGGAGGAACTACCATGCTCCCACCCCAGCCAGTTGTGGACAAGACTCACCTCGTTGGGGCTGGGGGACTTTGCTGGGGAAGGGATCAGATCTACAGCCTGAAAGATTGGTCAGTTCTGCTGGGGTTTACTGACCAAGAGCTCAGTGAGGGAACCCTCACGGCTAGGACTGGTCGCGGGGACAGCCCAGGTGCTGGGCACCTAGGAGAGCACTGGGGATCCAGCTAACTGAGCTAATAGACTATTCTTTGCTCAGAAAACAGCCCACCAGTGCTTCTCAGTACTAGGTTGAAAAACACAGGCTTAGGGGAGATGCAATATTGCCATGACTTTTGCCCCAGGGATGCCCCACTCAATTTTCACGAGAATCCAGTGCTAAGGGCATTGACACCCTCCCTCCCAGCGCCATGAGAGATCCAGACTGCTCAGATCAGAGGGAAAATGTCTACTTGACTTCCTAACCTGAAAATGTTTCGCAATTTGTCCCACCCAGTCAGAAACGCTCTTCCCTCCCATCCCATGCCACCTCTGCTATGGGAGTAGCTCCAAATTTATCTGTCTACCCCTGCCCCATCCTCGGTGTCCACTGTCCCTATCCCTCCCCCCAACCACTGCTCTCTTCCCCACTCCCTGGGCATGTCTCCCCTTTCCCTCAGAAGCTACGTTTGCAACTCCAGGAATCTTACCTTGGACATAAGGACCCGCCTCTGGGTGCTCCCTGACACGCAGGGTGAAGGGCTTCTTCTGGTCTGACTGCTTCAGGAGGTCTCTTACTCGCTCATTGTAGATTTCTAGGAAACTAGAGGTGAGAAATGAGGAAGGAGTGAGCTGAAACAGGTAACCAACAGCTCAAGGCCTGTGGGGCTCTGTTGAAGGAGGGCTTTCCTGCATCCCAACCTTAACCATAGAGATCCCCCTCCCCCCTGCCCAGGCAAGTCCTGCTCTCCTGGCCCAGGCAGAGGAGCACCGAGAGGGATAGGTGGAGGTGGTAATTTGGACTTTTGTTCCCGGGTCAGGGAGGAACGGTGGGGTCCTACCTCACTCTGATCCTATAGGGTGGGGGCTGCTCCAGGGAATGGCTACCCCTCAGGAAGAGGCCCTGTACAAAACAGAGGATGAGGGGTTTACCAGCCAGTGAATCACAGAGGAAATGAGACACAAGAGGACAGGGAGGAACAGAGACGATGCGGGTACCTCGCAGATCCGTGGCGTCAGCCCCACCGAAGCCTGGAAGGTAGAACAAAGGAAGTTATCCTGGTTATCCCCCTGATATTTCAAAGCCTTATTCCTCCACTTCAAAGCCTTACTGAAGGCACATCTCCTCCAGGAAGCCTTCCCTGACTGAGCCCTCTTCTCCTCTCACTTCTTTCTGCACCGCTTTTACTTGCTCCTTCATTCATCCTCCCTCCTGTCCCCCATCACATTTGTATATATCTGTACATATCTGCAATTTATTTATTTATATTTATTAATGTCCGTCTCCCCCTCTAGACGGTGGCTTGTTGAGGGAAGGTAATGTGTCAGATGTTCTACTGTACTCTCCCAAGCATTTAGTATGGCACTTTGCACACAGTAAGAGCTCAATAAATATGACTAAATGGTTGAATGGATGAACGAATGATACTGAAGACCTCCACAGCACCCAATCCTGGGGGGCCTTCTCCACAACCCGCTCCCTCCAGCTCGGAGCACCACGGTTCAGCCCCCGTTTCCCCCTGTGGCAGATGGTTTAGGGAAGGAGGATCCGGCAAACGTAAGATGGATTGACCCAGGATGCCGCTCTACACAATCATAATAATAACAATCGTGGTACTTGTTAAGTACTTTCTAAGTATGAAGTGCTGGACTGAAGACAAGATAATCAGGTCAGACATCACCCCTGTCCCACATGGGATTCAAAACAACCCTGCTAAGAAGCCTCCAGATCCTGGTTCTATGATGAACCCCTCCTCAAACTTTTAGGGCTCACTCACCAGGGCAGGACACCTGACAAGAGCACATCAGCTTGTTCTTCAGGAAACAGCCCTCTGGATCCAACCACTGAACTGCTGGCCCTGTTCCATTGTCCACCACCCCATCTCCTCAACCTTCACATGAAACAAAAACTCCTCACTCTTGGCTTCAAAGCTCTCCATCACCTTGCCCCCTACATCACTGCCCTTCTCTCTTTCTACTGCCCACCCCATACACTCTGCTCATCTGCCACTCACCTTCTCACTGTCCCCCGTTCATGCCTGTCCCGCTGTTGACCCCTGGCCCATGTCCTACTGCCATCCTGGAATGCCCTCCCTCCTCACATCCACCAAATTAACTCTCTTCCCCTCTTCAAAGCCCTACTGAGAGCTCACCTCCTCCAGGAGGCCTTCCCAGACTGAGCCCCCCTTTCCCTCTGCTCCCCCTTCCTCCCCTCCCCCCTCCCACCCTCTGCTCTTCCCCCTTCCCCTCCCCTCAGCACTGTGCTCATTTGTATATATTATTTATTACCCTATTTATTTTGTTAATGAGGTGTATAACTCCTTGATTTATTTATCTTGATGATGTCTTGTTTTGTTAAGTTCTGTTTTGCTTTGCTGTCTGTCTCCCCCATTTAGACTGTGAGCCCATCATTGGGCAGGGATTGTCTCTATCTGTTGCCGAAGTGTACATTCCAAGTGCTTAGTACAGTGCTCTGCACATAGTAAGAGCTCAATAAATACTATTGAATGAATGAATGAATCTCCTCTTTACCAATGGCCTGGTTGTCCAGGACACAGAGAGCCACCCATCCTGCCAGTCTCCTCTTTGCACCTGGGAACGATGATGCTGAACTGTTACGTTCCTCAACACTCCTCGCCCTTGTAGCCAGAGCAAACTGGCAGCTGGTGGAGGAGCAAATACCAGCAGGAGCCCCTCTAGACTGTGAGCCCGTTGTGGGCGGGGAATGTGTCTGTTTGTTGTTGTATTGTACTGTCCCAAGCGCTTAGTATAGTGCTCTGGACACAGTAAGCGCTCGACAAATACGATCGAATGAATGAATGAAGGAGGACAGGATAATTTGTTCCTTCCTCTCCATCCAAACAGCCATTACGCTGGTTGAAGCACTTGTCATATCCCACCTCGACTACTATGTCGGCCTACTTGCTTACCTCCTTGCCTCCAGCCTCTCCCCTCTCCAGTCCATATTTCACTCTGCTCTCCACATCATTACCTAAAAAATTGCTATGTGCAGGTCTCCGCATGCCTTGATGGCCTCTAACGGTTGCCCATCCATCTCCACATCAAGCAGAAACTCCTCACCATCGGATTCAAGGCTCAAGATCAGCTCTCTCACCATTATTTGTTCTTGCTCCTCTCCCACCAACACCCCGGCCCCCACGCTTCACTCCTCAACACAACCTCCTCACTGTCCCTCATTCTCACCTCACCTGCTGTGGAGCCCTTGTTCACATCCTCCCTCTTGCGTGGAACTCTCTTACCCTGCATATCTGACCGGCCAGCTCTCTTCCATATTCAAAGTTCAACTAAAATCATTCCTTCTCCAGAAAACCTTCTCTAAGCTCTCACCCCTATACCCTATCTTCCCTCCCTCACCCAAGCACTTAATCCCACCTCCTAAATACCTTCGTACTCAACCCCACCATTCCACCACTCAGAACGATTCTGTCCACCTACAGTGTTAAAGAGGTCAGTCAGGTCATTTCCCTGGAAAAAGATAGCTAAGGACAAATAACCGGACGCGGGGACCATGGGGCGTCACCGAGAAAAACACAAAACTCCACACCCCAGCACTAGTTACACCCAGGGTTCTACTTTTCTGTAGGAATACACCCAGGCAAGGGCAGCTCTGAGAATTGGGAAAAATGATAAACTCAATCTAGGTGTTGAATCAACAGAACATGATTGATTGGGCCTGTTTCTGTTTCTGTCAGTTGCTTTCTTTACCAGTAATTTAACTTAATGTCTCTTTCCCCAACCAGAAAAGTTCCTCGAGAGGGAGGGATCAGGTCTACCAATTGCATCATAATCTTCCATGTGCTTAGTATACGTTTTGCACACAGTGAGTTCTCAATAAATACCACAGGTTACTTTGCTTGGCATAGCTGAGGGTGCCCAACCTTTGACTGGTTTCACTGAATTAATGATACAAAGGGAACAGTTGTGCCTGGAGCAGATCAGCCGGCCATTTGCTCAAACTTTCACACCAACGAAGGGGATGCAGACTCTCCCTGCCCTGCCAGGAGCTCAGCTGACTCCCCCAACCCCATCCCAACTTGTCCGCCTGGAAGGAAACTGGAGCTCATCATTCTTCCTGCTGCAATCTGATGGCTTCGGCTCAAGAGCTGAGCAGGAAGAGCTCACAGCTCTGAAGAATGAAGCTGTCACTCACAGGGGTGCCCATCATGGTGTAGGTCTTCCCCGAGCCTGTCTGTCCGTAGGCGAAGAGGCAGATGTTGTAGCCTTGGGCGGCCCCAGCCAACACTGCGGTCCCCAGGTCCTGAAACACCTGTAAGGAGAGAAGCAGAGTGTGCTCTGGGTCGGGCAAGCTCCTTGACCAGGAAGACCAGTTCCACTGGCCTAGCTGAATGGGCTACCTGTAAGCCATAGCCTTGACCCATGGTCCAGAGCCACTGAAGCAGAACTGGGCTTCAGGTCACCATTTGGTGTCCCCTTAACCCTCAACAGCCTGCAGACCTCTCCTTCCTGCCATGTCTCCTTGCAGAGTGGAAGGAGTCAAACCGCTCTTCCATCTCGCTGAGTCCATGCAAGTGGTCCCCAGATGACCGTCTGTGGCCCCAGAAAGGAGATGGGTGATGGAGGACTGGGCAACAATCCTTTTAGCCAGGTCAGCGGGTGGCCATCTACAGTGTTAAAGAGGTCAGTCAGGTCATTTCCCTGGAAAAAGATAGCTAAAGACAAATAACTGGACATGGGGACAATGGGGCATCGCTGAGAAAAATACGAAACTCCACACCCAGCACTAGTTACACCCAGGGTTCTACTTTTCTGTAGGAATACACCCAGGCTGGGGCAGCTCTGAGAATTGGGAAAAATGATAAGCTCATTCTAGGTGTTTAATCAACAGAATATGATTGATTGGGCCTGTTTCTGTTGATAAAATACCCATTAGGGATCATATGGCTCAGTGGAAAGAGCACGGGCTTAGGAGTCAATGGTCATGGGTTCTAATCCCGGCTCTGCTGCGTGATTTTGGACAAGTCACTTAACTTTTCGGTGCCTCAGTTACCTCATCTGTAAAATGGGGATTAAGACTGTGAGCCTCACGTGGGACAATGTGACTACCCTGTATCTACCCCAGCGCTTAGAACAGTGCTCGGCATATAGTAAGCGCTTAACAAATAAAACCATTATTATTACAAACCCCACCTTCGGCCTGAAAACAGAAGAAAAACATGTTGGATGTACCCTCAGTCAAAATACCACAGTGTCTTCTCATTAGCTTTATAATAATTTGGCAGAAGAATCTAAACGATAATAGTAGTTATGACATGCATTAAGTTCTTACTACGGGCTACACACTGACCTAGAGAAAAGGTAATGAGATAGGATACAGTTCCTATCCCGCTCGGGACTCACAATCTATCATCTCTTTCTTATAGATGAGTTGAGGCCCAGAGAGGTTAAGTCACTTGTCCAAAGTCACAAGGTAGGTTAGTGGTAGAGTTGGGTCTTGAATGCAGGTCGGCAGACTCCCAGTACCACAATCTTTCCACTTGGCCTCCCTGCTTTCAGATGCAGTGAAAGAACGTGTAGCTCACGGAAGTTGGATGGATTATTGTCCGGGAGGCCTCAGGCTTGCGCTGACTACACAGTCCCTATAGACTATAAGCTCATTATGGGCTGGGAACATGTCTGCTAATTAAGCTAATTGCTCCTTGAGCAAGTTGTCTATGCTTGCTGTCTCAGGTTCCTCTCCTCCAATTCTTTCCTTGACACCCTCCAACCTGGTTTCTGTTCCCTTTGCTCCAGAAAAACCGCCCTCTCAAAGGTCACAAATGTCCTCGCCAAATCCAAAGGCCTCTACTCCATTCTAATCCTTCTCTACCTCTCAGTTGCCTTCGACACTGTCAACCATCTCCTTCTCCTAGAAACATGATCCAACCTCGGCTTCACTGATACTGTCCTCTCCTGGCTCTCCTATCTCTCTGGCTGCTCACCCTCAGTCTCTTTCGTGGGCTCCTCCTTTCTCTCCCACCCCCAAACTGTGGAAGTCCCTCAAACTTCAGTTCTGGGTCCCCTTCTATTCCCCATCTACACCCACGCCCTCGGAGAACTCATTCGCTACCGTGGCTTCACCTACCACCTTTTTGCAGTTGATTCCTGGATCTACAGCTCCAGCCCTGATTTCTCTCCCTCTCTGCAGTCTCACATTTCTCCTTGCCTTCAAGACATCTCTACTTGGATGTCCTGTTGTCATCTCAAACTTAACATGTCAAAAACAGAACTCCTTAACTTCCCACTCAAACCCTGTCCTCCCCCTGACTTTTCCATCACCGTAGACAGCACCACTATCCTTCCTGTCTCACAAACCCGTAACTTTGGTGTCATCCTTGACTCCCACGTGTTCAACCCATCACTGAATCCTGTCGGTTTGACCTTCACAAAATTGCTAAAATACACCGTTTCCTCTCTATCCAAACCACAACCAGGTTAATACAATCACTTATCCTTTCCCACCTTGATTACTATATCAGCCTTCTTGCTGACCTCCCAGCCTCCTGTCTCTCCCCATTCCAGTCCATACTTCACTCTGCTGCCTGGGTCATTTTTCTTCATAAACGTTCAGGCCATGTTTCCCCACTCCTCAAGAACCTCCAGTGGTTGCCCATTCACTTCTGCATCAGATAGAAACTCCTTACCACCGACATTAAAGCACTCAATCACTTTGACCCCTCCTACCTCACTTTGCTACTCTCCTCAGTCAGTCAGTCAATTGCATTTCATTCAAATGTATTTATTGGGCCCTTACTGTGTTCAGATCACTATACTACGCACTTGGGAGAGTACAACAATAAACAGACACATTCCCTGCCCACAGTGAGCTGACAGCTTAGAGTCAGACATTTGCATAAATAAATAAATTAATAATAATAATAATAATGTTGGTATTTGTTAAGCGCTTACTATGTGCAGAGCACCATTCTAAGCGCTGGGGTAGACATGGGAATCATGTTGTCCCACGTGGGGCTCACAGTCTTAATCCCCATTTTACAGATGAGGTAACTGAGGCCCAGAGAAGTTAAGTGACTTGGCCACAGTCACACAGCTGACAAGTGGCAGAGCTGGGATTCGAACTCATGACCTCTGACTCCAAAGCCCATGCTCTTTCCACTGAGCCACATATTACAGATATGTACATAAATGTTGTGGGGCTGGGAGAAGGGATGAATAAAGGGAGCAAGTCAGGGTGCCGGGGAAGGGCGTGGGAGAAGAAGAAAGGAAGGTTTAGTCAGGGAAGACCTCTTGGAGGAAATATACCTTCAAGGCTTTTAAGTCATTAAGGCTTTGAAGTGGGGGGAGAGTAATGGTCTACTGGATATGGATATGGATATTGGATACCTCAGATTGGATATGAAGCGGGAGGATGTTCCAGGCCAGAGGCAGGACATGGACAAGAGGTCCCTGGCAAGATAGATGAGATTGAGGTACAATGAGAAGGTTAGCAATATAGGAGGAAAGTGCAGCCCGGGATGCAGTAGGAGAGTAGCGAGGTGAGGTACTTACCTCACCTTAGTACAGTGCTCTGCACATAGTAGGCGCTCAATAAATACTATTGAATGAAAGGTAGGAGGAGGGAGCAAAGTGACTGAATGCTTTAAAGTCACCTCAAACTTAACACATCCAAAACAGAACTCCTTATCTTCCCACCCAAACCTTGTCCTTCCCCTGACTTTCCCATCTCTGTAGACAGCACCACCATCCTCCCCATCTCACAAGTCCATAACCTTGGCATTATCCTTGACTCCTCTCTCTCATTCAACCCACATATTGATTCATTCATTCACTCAACTGTATTTACTGAACTCTTACTTTGTGCAAAGCATTGTACTAAGCACTTGGGAGAGTGGGAAAGGACACACTCCAGTCCCACATATTCAATCCATCCTTAAATCCTGTCAGTTTGATCCTCACGGCATCACTGAAATCTGCCCTTTCCTCTCCATTCAAACTGCTTCCACACTAATCCAAACATTTATCCTATCCCACCTTGATTACTGTATCAGCCTCCTTGCTGACCTCCCTGCCTCATGTCTCTCCCCAACCTAGTTTATTGCTGTTGTTTATGTTATTTGTTCAGCACTTACTCTGTGCCATCCCCGGGTATAAGCACTGGGGTAGATGCAAGCTGATCAGGTTGGACCCAGCCCCTGTCCCACATGGAGCTCACAGTCTTAATCCCCATTTTCTAGATGAGGGAACTGAGGCACAGAGAATTGAAGTGACTTGCCTAAGGTCACAGAGCAGATAGATTAGAATCAAGGTCCTTCTGACTCCCAAGCCCATTCGGCCATTCGCCTGCCTTTTCCCTGAAATTACCCTCAGGACCTATTGCCTTGAGGACCCCGAGCCGTGTCACACCTCTCACCCTCTCTAACCCTTCCCCAGAGCCTGTGGACCGAACTGGGGGTGGTGGGGTTTGGGGTCCGGTCTCGGCCCTGTGGGCTAGGGGAGGAGATGTCCTGGCCCAGCCCCCACTTACTCTGCTGCCCAGATCATTTTTCTACAGAAACATTGAGGTCATGTCTCCCCTCTTCTCAACAACCTCCACCTCCATGTCGAATAGAAACTTCTTATCATCAGCTTTTCCCTCCTGCCTCACTGGATGACACCCAAATCTCCATCTCCAGCCCTGATCTCTCTCCTTCTCTGCAGTCTTATATTTCCTCCTGCCTTCAATACATCTCTACGTGGATGTCCTCCCGTCATCTCAAGCTTAACGTGTCCAAAACAGAACTCTTTATCTTCCCACCCAAACTCTGACCTCCCTGAGACTCTCCCATCACTGTAGACAGCACCACTATTCTTCCTGTCCCACAAACCTGTAACCTAAGTGCCATCCTTGACTCCTCTCTCTCGGTCAACCCACATATTCAATCTATCACTAAATTCCGTCAGTTCCACCTTCACAACATCGCTAAAATCTGCCTTTTCCTCTCCATCCAAACTGCTACCACGCTAATATAATCACTTATCCTTTCCTGCCTTGATTACTGCATCAGCCTCCTTGCTAACCTTCCAACTAGAGGTTGTGAATACTGATGCACTTAAGTGACAAAGAAGTACTGAAATGGTAGCTGGGGATACAAGTTGGGGAAATTAGAAATCAGTAGGGGAAGAGCTCCTGGAAAGTTGAAAGAGAGTGGCCTAGTGGAAAGAGTATGGACCATGAAATCAGGAGACCTGAGCCCAAATGCTGGTTCTCACATTTGCCTGCTGGGTGCCCTTAGATAAGTCATTTTTAACTTCTTTGTGCCTCAGTTTCCTCACCTGTAAAAGAGGGATTAAATACCTCTTCTCTTCTCTCCCCCTTAGACCCTGAGCCCCAGGTGGGACAGACACCGGAACCAATATCTTTATAGTGTGTATACCCCCGGTGCTCAATACAATGCTTGGCAGGTAGTAAGCATTCAACAAATACCTTTATTATTATTGCTATTTGGAAATTAGATAGGGGGAAGCACGGGCCCCGGATACGAGGGCAAGCTGGACCAGAGTTAGTGGCAAAGACTGGGGCAACAGACTGACTCAAGACTACTGGGGTGAGGTCACTCAAAATCTTTGGGATCCTGTTTATTGGTGCCCCCAGTGATCACAGCCATAAAGAAAACACAGCCTCCTTGGGGTAGGGATCGAGGAATGGCCAGCACCAAGGTGTGAACGTCCAGTTCCAGGAATCTTGGGCTCATGAAAGCTTCCTCCCTGCCTCCTCCATCCCCATTTCCCTCGCCTCTTCTCTCGCACAGATCTCATGTGGTTGCCCAGCCTAGGCGCAGAACCCAACATGGACTGTCTCACCCAGTGCCAAACTGTAAAAGGCCAAGATGATGCCAGCTGCCACTGGCCTGCAGTTCTTCTTAAGCAGGACCCTGTACCAGATCCCCCCAGGACAAAACATCAGCAGAGCAAAAAAAATAAGTGGTTTATAGGGACCAGGTATCCTGGCCGATCTTCTGGGGCTGGGCCTCTAAAAAGCTATGACGGGACCAGCCCGCAACAAAAGGCAGCAGGAATGTCACCCACCTGGGGCTCACCTGTGTTCATTCATTCAATTGTATTTATTTAGCACTTACTGTGGGCAGAGCACTGTACTAAGCGCTGGGGAGACTACAATACAATGAACAATGAAGCTCACCTTCCCTGCCCACGATGAGCTTACAGTCTAGACAGGAGGGAGACAGACATCGATACAAGTAAATAAAATTACACAAATATACATAAGTGCTGTGGGGCTGGGAGGGGGGTAGAGCAAAGGGAGCAAGTCAGGACGATGCAGAAGGGAGTGGGAGATGAGGAAAAGCGGGGCTTAGTCTGGGAAGGCCTCCTGGAGGAGATGGGCCTTCAATTAGGCCTGGAACAGAGGGAGAGTAATCATCTGTCGGATTTGAGGAGGGAGGGCATTCCAGGACAGAGGCAGGACGTGGGCGAGGGGTCGGCGGTGAGACAGGCGAGATCGACGCACAGTGGGAAGAGGAACCAAGAGCCTGAGCTGCGTTGTAGGACAGAAGCGAGGTGAAGCAGGAGGTGGAAAGGTGGGAGAGCACTTTAAAGCCAATGGTGAGAAGTTTTTGTTCGATGCGGAGATGGATGGGCAACCACTGGAGTTTTTTTGAGGCACGGGGGTGACATGTCCTGTACGTTTTTGTGGAAAAACAATCCGGGCAGCAGAGTGAAGTATGGACTGGAGTGGGGAGAGACAGGAGGCTGGGAGGTCAGCAGGGAGGTTGATGCAGTAATCCAGGCGGGATTGGATTAGTGATTGTATTAATGTGGTAATGGGGCTCAGGATCCACTGCTTAAGGGGGCTGTGGGCCCTCATCCTTCCTGCTGCATTCTCTGGGCCTGGGGAGTAAAGGAAGGGGAAGGAAGGGCACAGCAGTGGAGGAAGCAGGAAGAAACAGATAGTTCCTCTCCTCAAAGAACCTTACACAATCTTCTTAATGGATTTCCACGTGGCTATCACTCTGTCTCTGCTTCAGATGTTGACACCACTGGTGGGCCCTTTGTGACCTCTTGCTGATGGGCTGCTGAGCACTTTATCAATTTTTCTGCTTCGGGGACTAATTTTGCAGAGGAGTGAATTCTGTCCTCCTTCTTTGGGTTCCCCTCCCACAGACTGTGCCGAAAACAATCCGTTTTCTGTCTGCTGAATGCAATTCTTTCTTCCATTTCTCATATCTGAAACTGGGGGGGGGAAGCCACAGAGAAGCCCAAAAACTGGGTTCTTTTTTTTTCCTCCAGCGAGTCTCTGCCCCTTAGCCTGCTTTCCTGGCGGTGGCTCGCTAAAAGGGCAAAGTTATCCTCCCTCCCCCTGAGAAACCAGTCAACAGGATCACCCCCAGAATCCCATCCTCAGGCCAAGCTGGGGGACTGGGGACTGCCCAATAGTGGCTGGTGAGGCCCCACTTTTCAGCTGACTGCAGGCAGCAAGCTGATTCAGCAAAGCAATCCAAATAGTATCAGGGTGAATTCTAATCCTGATTCTTACAAGAATCATAAAGCACGCACTTCATTCATTCATTCAACCATACTGATGGAGCGCTTACTGTGTACAGAGCACTGTACTAAGCACTTGGGAGACTACAATACAACAGACCCATTCCCTGCCCACATGAGCTTACCCTCTAGAGGCGGGAGACAGACATTAACATAATAAGTAAATTATAGATATGTACATAAGTGCTGTGGGGCTAGGATGGGGGAAGAACAAAGGGAGAAAGTCAGAGTGACACAGAAAGGAGTGAGAAAAGAGGAAAGGAGGGCTTGGTCAGGGAAGGCCTCTTGGAGGAGATGTGCTTTCAGTAAGGCTTTGAAGGGGGGAAGAGTAAGTATCTGTTGGATTTGAGGATTTCAGACCAGAGGCAAGACATGAGCTAGGGGTTGGCAGTGAGATAGGTAGGCAGTGAGTGACTGAGGCACAGTGAGAAGGTTAGCATTAGAGGAGCGAAGTGTAAGGGCTGGGTTGTGGCAGGAGAGTAGCGAGGCGAGGTAGGAGGGGGCAAGGTGATTGACTGCTTTAAAGCCAACAGTGAGGATTTTTCGTTTAATGTGGAGATGAATGGGCAACCACTGGAGTTTTCTGAGGAGTGAGGAGACATGTCCTGAACGTTTTTGAAGAAAAATGATCTGGGCAGCAGAGTGAAGTATGGACTGGAGTGGAGAGAGACAGGAGGCTGGGAGGTCAGCAAGGAGGCTAATGCAATAATCCGGGTGGGATAGGATGAGTGACTGTATTAACATGGCAGCCGTTTGGATGGAGAGAAAGGGACAGATTTTAGCGATGTTGTGAAGGTGGGACCGAAAGGATTTAGTGATGGATTGAATACGTAGGTTGAATGAGAGAGAGGAGTCAAGGATAATGCCAAGGTTACGGGCTTGTGAGATAGAAAAGATGGTGGCGTCGTCTGCAGTGATGGGAAAGGCAGGGGGAGGACAGGGTTTGGGTGGGAATATAAGGAGTTCTGACACATTAAGCTTGAGGGGATGTGAGGACCTCCAAGTAGAGATGCCTCGAAAGCAAGAGGAAACGTGAGACTGCAGGCCTGTGCTCTTTCCACTAGGACTGGCTGCTTCCCTCTCTCATGCCTCCCTCCTAGAAGGTGCTGACCCAAGTGAAAAGATTTCATTTCAGCTGCACCAGAAACTCTAGAAAGAGCTTAGAAATAACCAGTTTGGGGTGCTGGTGGTGTTACTGATGACTGCTTTGGCTGCTGCTGCACAGCGAGGGGAGGGACTGGGGAGGAAGAGAGTGGGTACTCTCACCTCTACTTTTTCATTTCCTTGCGGCTGTATAGTGGTCAGGCTGTGGAATCCCTGGACTCCCTTTCGGGCTCATACTAGATTACTTTCGGGTGACAGGATCAAACCCTGAAATCTGGTCCTAAAGTGAGGTGTCCATGAGAGAAGGTGATTGCTCTGATTGCTAGGCTGGTCTTGGGGGAGAAAGGAATCAGGAATCAGGGATCAGCAATCTGGTTTGGAAAGAAGGTGGAAGGAGAAACAGCTCATCCGGGGACTAAAGTGCTAGGCCTGAAAGAAGTTAGGAAATGAGGGAAGGGAACAGGCTGCACACAAGAACGGCAAGGGAAAGGTACCCAGGCTCCATGGCCCAAACCAAGTAGCCTCTAAACCCCCCACCTCCTCCCCATCGATCCTCCACCCTGCCAGACAAAAACAGCTCCGGCTTTTCCAGGGCCGCTAGAAGGGCGGCCGTGGAATGACAGCGCGGGAAGGAAAGGGTGGGTTAACAGGAAGTTTGCTGCTTTTAGCTCAGTCCCTGGAGACTCCAAATCCAAGTAAGCATGCTAATCTCTTTCCTCCTGTGGCTCTTTTCCGTTTATAGTTCACTACCCTCAACCCAGTCACCAGGACACAACTAAAGAATAGGACCAGGGCCCGGGGAGTGGACAACAGCTATAACGCTCATCAGATCCTGTACGGAGCTGACACTGGATCCACCCCCACTCCACTCAGGGACACCATGATGCTTGGAGAAATAGTGGGGTTACCCTTCTGAAGGCAGAGGCTTGGCCAGATGACCTACAGGGTCCCAAATGGCACTGAGGAAAGGATCAGAAAGAGACACTCCCCCCCGCCCCCGGAGTGGACTTCCAGCCCCCTAGCATTTAAGTACGCATCTTTACACTCCATCACTTAACCCGTCTGTAATTTATTTCAACGTCTGTCTCCCCATCTAGACTTGAAGCTCCTTGTGGGGACGGATCACGACTACCAACTCTGTTGTACTGCACTCTCCTAAGCGCCTCATACCATAGTCTGCACACAGCAAGGGCTCAATTAATACAATTAATTGCTTAAGTTTTCACATTGTGGCTCTGGATCAGTGAGTCCGGGCTTACCTCCTTCCATCTCTGCCTTCAGAAGGACCCAGCTAACTACACCCCCCGACACAGACCAGTTCCTATGGGTGTATATATCTGTAATTGATTCCTTTATATTAATGTCTGTCTCTCCCTCTAGATTATAAGCTTACTGTGGGCAGGGAATGTGTCTGCTCTATTGTTATATCCTGCTATTCGAAGTGCTTAGTACAGGGTTCTGCACACAGTTAAATGCTCAATGAATACAAGTGACTGACTAGTAAGATCCAGGGTAGATAAACCCGATTAGATTGTAAGCCCATCAATGGGCAGGGATTGCCTCTATCTGTTGCCGAATTGTACATTCCACGTGCTTAGTACATTGCTCTGCACATAGTAAGATCTCAATAAATACTATTGAATGAATGAATAAAAGATAATCAGGATGGCCACAGTTCTGTTCCACACAGGGATCACAGTACTAATCCCCATTTTACAGATGAGGTAACTGAGGCCCAGAGAAGTTATGAGACTCACCCAAGGTCACAGAGCAGACAGTGGCAGATCCACATCCCCTGACTCCCAGGCCCGAGCTCATTCCCCTTGGCCGCGCTGCTTCTCAAAGTCTATCTGTCATACAGATTCAACAATAGTGTAGTCATATTTAACATTAAAGGTTAAAACATGTAAAAGAATCCTGGACTATTTTCCCAGGGGTTCTGGAATAGATCGTAATTTATAATCTGAAAGTTTATGGGAAAACACATCTTCACCATGCAGTCGCGTTTTCAAAGCATATATCCCGGTTGTATCATGGGGCCTGCCCTCACCTTCCCACACAGCCCTCTGGGCAGCAGACCCAGCTGTGCTCTCATCTGGTTTATCTCTCAAATTGAGTTTGGCAACAGAAAAACACTTCGCCAGGACCCACAGATCCGACCACAAGTATGCTCTAACAGTTTATAGGACCCCCACAAAGTTGAAGACGCAATCTTTTAGTGTTTCTATTCATCTGGGGGAGGCAGAAGGCAGCCGCTGACAGAATTCAGTTATTCCTCTCTCTTACCAACAGCTGGGCTTGAGAGGGATCTAATTATTAGTGTCAGTGTGGCTCATGACCAGAATTGTTGAGGGAACAGCAGCAGGCAGACTAATCCGGCATGTGGCTACCAGAAAGCCAAGTTTGCAACGACTTGTCAGCTGTGTAGACTAACATGGATAACAATCAATCGTGCTTATTGAGTGTCTGCTGTGTGCCGAGCACTGTACAACGCACCTGGGAGAATACAATGCAACAGAGTTAGCTGGGAGACATGTTCTGGGTCCGTAAGGATCTTACGGTCTAGAATTCACTATCTGTAAAACACCTCCTTCCCCCTCCGACAAATCCCCCACCAAGAACCCAGCTCCAAGTCCTGCAGTCAGAGTTTTTGCGTTTTATTGTTTTCCCCGCTCTTCGGTTACTTTTCTTCCCCAAACACAGGAAATGACATGGCTGACTCTGCTTCCCTTCTTCTTGGTCTGCGAGCCATTCTTTAAAACACCCCGCCCAGTCTCTGGAGGGAAAGGAGACTCGAAAGCAGCCAAAAGAATGATCTTATTCCTCTGACACGTAGCCCTTATACACGCTAATGAAGAAGAGCAGCTGGACTGCTGGCCCAGGGAACACAGCTGCGATGAACCCCACTGAGTGGTCTCCCTTCCCCCACGTGGCCCCACAGAGATTCATCCAGTTCTTGAACAAAAAGGGTTTTTTTTTCCTCCATACATATCTCCCTTCTATTTCCGCCTCCCTCTTGGTGGAGGGAAACAATGAGGGGATGGAATGTTTGCAATACAGCAAACGCTCATGAGAAAATGATTCTCATTTCCAAGCTCCACCCCTCCCAGCCTGTAGGGAGGGAGGGCAAGAAAGAGGGACGGTTTGGACTGTTTCCTGAATGCAGCTCACACGGAGAGTCCATTTCAGAGTCTGGAGCAGGATCTCACCATCAAGAAGAATCTTGGGCCATCTGGGCCCAGGACCCCCTTATGGATGGCTGCCAGGGCAGGGTGAGGTTGCACATATCCAGCCCCAGGCCCTCTAGGCCCCAGGGCGGACTGCCTCCCTTCTTTCCACTTTCCCTGGCTCTGAATTTCCTTCCACAGTCTTCATTCATTCAATTGAGCCCGTACTGTGTGCAGAACACTGTACTAAGCCCTTAGAAAGTACAAGACAGCAAGGAAGAGAGAGTCCCTGCTCACAGTGGGCTTACAGTCTAGAGGGACGAGATAGAAATCACTACAAGTAAACAGGGATCCATATAAACAGAATTATAGATATATAATACACTTATACATAAGTGCAGTGGGGCGGGGCGGGGGGAAGAGCAAAGGGAGCGAGTCAATGCGAGTCAACTGCAGAGAGGGAGAGAGATCAAGGCTGGCGATGTGGATTTGGGTATCATTCTTGCCTCTAAAACTACTCTCTCTTCCTTCCCAGATCTCTGTCACCGCCGTCGTCTCTCACCCAGGGTTCCCACAAAAGACACGCCCCTTAACGCCCCCACCCCCAGAATTTGGAGAGAATCGGGATGGGGGAGGAGGGGGCGGGATGCTGCATCTCCCCTTCCCTGGAGGCCTGAAATAACCTCACTGCCTTAGTTTTCCATTTGAAACAATGACTAGAACATTTGTTGTTCAACTTCCACCCCTTCCCACTCAAAGGTACAGACACGGTGCCCCCTTTCCTCCCACCCTCCTGCCGTATGTGGCCCTGAGGGTGGGACCTGCACAATGCCGAGACACAGGCTTGGGTACAGCGATGGCTCTGCCCTGGCAAGCCTAGGAAGCCCTGCTTTGGGGTCCTTTTATGTAGATGCGGAATTGAAAGGAGATGGAGTGGCTATTGCCATGCCCAGATACAGGGCAAGGTGATTCCTGTTGGCTGCTGGGAACCAGGCATCTCCCTGGTTCCTGAACCCTGGACCCCACATCCAGCCTCTTCCCTGAGAGAGGAGTGGAGTTAATGTCCCAGCTGGATCTGGGGGCCTGTCCCAACCCAGTAGAAGCGGTGTGGCCTAGTGGATAGAGTGCAGGCCTGGAAGTCAGAAGAACCTAGGTTCTAATCCTGACTCCACCGCTTGTCCTCTGTGTGACCATGGACAAGTTACTTAACTTCTTTGTGCTTCAGGTACCTCATCTGTAAAATGGGGATTGAGCCCCAAGTGGGATATGGACTGTGTCCAACCTGATTAGCTTTTAGCTACCCCAGAGCTTAGGATGCGCTTAACAAATACCATTAAAAAAAATATAAAACCTCAGCCCTTGGGTTGATCCCATTCAGGCCCAGGACTGATGTGACCTCTGCAGTTCTGCTTCAGATATCCCATCCTGAAGGAAGAACGGTGAAGGAGATTGAGAAGAAAGGTGGAACCCGGCTCCGGTATCTTAGCTAACAACAGGCAAACCTCCTTCCAGAATTGCACACAGCCCAACCACTATTATTTGGTAGAAGACAGGCATTTCTGAGAACTGGGGAATGAAAGAGAAGTTGGCACTCACAGTCCTATGCTAGAACTGATCTCTGGTGGGAAAGGGTTTGAACGAGCCCCTGCTGCTTCCAACCAGACATTCAGAGTCCCCCAAATCTTACAGCACTGGGTAGTTTCAGGCTCCTGACTGAGCTCAAATTCATGAATCAAACAGTATTCTATCCAGGGTAGAAAACCTCTCGCAGTATTCTAGATAAGGGAAGAGAGAGACCACGACAGAGATAGGCTTGGGCAGACCTTGTCATTTGCCCGACGAGTGCTAGCACCAGAAAGGAGGGCTTCTTGTGGCAAATAAGACAGTCTCAATGATGGCTCCCCTCTAGCCGGGAAACTTGGGTTATATCTATACTGTCCCAAGTGCTTACTGTAGGGCTTTGTACACAGAAAGCACTCAATAAATACAATTGATTGATTGATGGAATCAGGGAATTTCTATTTTCACCCCTCAGAATTTCTAGTTCTTCCCCCATCTGCCTGGAGACAAGCAACAGTAAATTAATCAATAGTATTTACTGTGTGCAGACCACTGAACTAAGCCTTCGGGCGAGTCCAGTAGAAAAGAGTGGGTAGACAAGTTTCCTGCCCACAAGAAGCTTGGATTCCTAGGCAAATAGGAAGGAATATGATGGCCATAACCATCAGTAACATGTCTATCCTCCCCACCCAGAAGCTTGCAGACTAAAGGTCATCTTTGACTCCTCTCTCTGTCTCAACTCCAAACTCAATCGGTGCCTGAATCCAGTCAGTTTTTTTCTCCTGGATCCTCCCCTTCCTCTCCCCTTCCCCAGGTTCTTCTGACTCTCAGGTCTGCACTCTATCCGCTAGGCCACACCGCTTCTACTGTGTTGGGACAGGCCCCCAGATCCAGCTGGGATATTAACTCCACTCCTCCCTCACTTAGGGCAGAGTCTGGGTGGGGGGTCCAGAGTTCAGGAACCAGGGAGATGCCTGGATCCCAGTAGCCACCACCCTGGCTCAAGACTCTTCAGCATCATCTCCCAACTAGGCCACTGCATCACTTTCCTCACTGTCTCCCTGCCTCAAGTCTCTCTCATCGATACCTCATTCTGCTGCCCAGAGATGATCTTCCTTAAACATTGTTCACCATACGTCTCTCCTCCTCTTCATAACCCTCCAATGGATACCCTCTGCATCATGCAGAAATGACTGACAGTGTCAATTTTCTCCTTCTTGACACCTTCCACCAGTTACTTCCCAGCTTGTATTCTTCTGTTTTCCCAAGCTCACCTCTTCATTATGCCTTATTTTCAACTCACCCCATCCTTCCCCCTTCAAATCCATTTGTCCATAGATTTAGATAGCAAGGCCAGAGCTGAAGAAGTCTGCTTTAAACCCCGTTTGTAACAGGTCTTGGAGAAAAGGAGGAGAGATCATTTCAGGGCAAGGAAGGAAAAACTTCAAAACCTGAGGATTGAAAGGGCTGCTTTTATCTACACCTCCCAAAAGCCACTGGGAAATTCTGGGAAAAGCCTCAGTTTTCAATTTGCTGCTTTGATTCCATGCACTGTGGGTCCTTGATCTTTTCTCCTGCCTGGATTCTCATTAGAAGACCTCCATTTGTTGAGATTTTTTTTTCTGGTCAATCTATAACAATAATAAAATGTGCTGGGGCGATCTTAAATTGGGGTTATTCTAGCAAAACCTATTCCATCCTCTTCCACAAGCCAAAACCTTAGACCCAGAACCTGCATCTGGCCTAGCACCTGGTCAGTGGCTTTCTGGAATCAGCTGATCAAGCCTCAAATTCACAGCTTTAACCTTCGTTGGCTTTAAATATTCTGTAAACCCTCATCTCTCTGCTCGTGTTCTTTCCAATTTGGAAAATTGATTAAATCTTGATTGGGGTCATTATTCTGTTTGGGACTTCGGTTCACCTGTGATTACTGGAGCCCAGGCTGAGATAGTGCATAAATTCTGGTCAGTATGGGCACACCCTATTTTCCTCTGGACACTCCTCTGACTCTCTGATGGTCACGATTATTCCTAATTTAGTGTTATTCAAATAAGTGCCTCCATCAACCTCTCAAAGCCAAAACTTCAGAGTCTACCACAGAACTCGTTCCATCTCCCGATCCTTACTATTTACTGTACAATGCTTATTTTACGATAGTTTTCATTTATTCGCCTTTCCAGTCTCCGGTCAGGTCTAGCCTTCTTCTCTCTTCTGCTTTCACCATTTGTTCATCTTTTGAAAATAATATGTCTGCACGTCTTCCTCCATCAGATTATAAGATCAAGGGCAGGGACTCTATCTTTTGCTTTTGTCTGGCCCTCTCAAGCACGCAGTAAATCCTCAATTACTTGATTGGTTGAACTCCTGCTTCCAACTCTATAGTGCCAGGTACCAGGGGTCAGAAACCCCATCTAGGGCTGATCACTAGGACCTCAGTGTCCCAAGATCAGTAAACAGGGCTAAACTGCAGCAGAGGGAAGGAGAGCAGGACACAGCCAAACCAATCTCAGGTCCAAGTGGATCAACCAGTGGTATTTACTGAACGCTTACTGTGTGCAGAGCACTGTATGTACTAAGCACTTAGGGAGACTACAATATAACAGAGTTGGTAGAAACGTTATTTGCCCACAATGAGCTTACAGTCTAGAGGAAGAGGTAGAAATACCTCTATGAATTGGAAACGACACAGTGGCATTTAATAATAATGATGATGGCATTTGTTAAGCGCTTACCATGTGCCAAGAACTGTTCTAAGCACTGGGGTAGATACAAGGTAATCAGGTTGTCCCACGTGGGGCTCACAGGCTTCAATCCCATTTTACAGATGAGGGAAGTAAGGCACAGATAAGTGACTTGCCCAAAGTCACACAGCTGACAAGTGGCGGAGCCGGGACTAGAACCCATGACCTCTGTCTCCCAAGCTCTTGCTCTTTCCACTAAGCCATGGTGATTCTCATTTGATATATAGAGAAGCAATATGGCTCAGTGGAAAGAGCACGGGCTTTGGAGTCAGAGCTCATGGGTTTGAATCCCGGCTCGGCCACTTGTCAGCTGTGTGACTTTGGGCAAGTCACTTAACTTCTCTGTGCCTCAGTTACCTCATCTGTAAAATGGGGATTAACTGTGAGCCCCACGTGGGACAACCTGATTCCCCTGTGTCTACCCCAGCGCTTAGAACAGTGCTCGGCACATAGTAAGCGCTTAACAAATACCAACATTATTATATATATAAAAATATATATATATATGTCCCTAGCACATTTCTGCTACTCTAGAATGTGAGTCCCTCATGAGACTGAGCCTGATCTGATTATCTTGCACCTTCCCCAGTACTTACTATATAGTAAGCACTCAACAAATACCAATATTATTATTATTACATTATTCTTATTTTATTATCTGGAGACTGGCAACTAGAGAGGATTAGAGGCAGGGCAGGATGGGGGTGCTCCTCTGACTGATCTGCAATTCCACCTGAGAAATCCCTCGGGCTAGTTTCTCCTTAACAGAGCTCTCCTGGGTGCACACCAGTTCCTTTCCTGTCCTCCTCACACTAGACGGCCCCTTTCCTCCACACTCTTTTTTCTTCCATTCAGTCTAGTCCAGTCTAGTCTTGGTGCCCAGGGCAGTCTCTTCCATTGAGGTCCCTCGGGGCAAATGTGGCCTCTTCAAAGTTGCTTGAAGGCTTTACAAGGAGGGGCACTTATAAAGCCTCCTGTCCCCTATCCCCTCACCCTAGGAAAAAAAGTGTGGATTCAGGAGGTCTAGCAGCGTGGCTCAGTGGAAAGAGCACGGGTTTTGGAGTCAGGGCTCATGAGTTCGAATCCCAGCTCTGCCACTTGTCGGCTGTGTGACTGTGGGCAAGTCACTTAACTTCTCTGTGCCTCAGTTCCCTCATCTGTAAAATGGGGATTAAGACTGTGAGCCCCACGTGGGACAACTTGATTCCCCTGTGTCTACCCCAGCGCTTAGAACAGTGCTCGGCACATAGTAAGCGCTTAACAAATACCAACATTATTATATATATAAAAATATATATATATATGTCCCTAGCACATTTCTGCTACTCTAGAATGTGAGTCCCTCATGAGACTGAGCCTGATCTGATTATCTTGCACCTTCCCCAGTACTTACTATATAGTAAGCACTCAACAAATACCAATATTATTATTATTACATTATTCTTATTTTATTATCTGGAGACTGGCAACTAGAGAGGATTAGAGGCAGGGCAGGATGGGGGTGCTCCTCCGACTGATCTGCGATTCCACCTGAGAAATCCCTCGGGCTAGTTTCTCCTTAACAGAGCTCTCCTGGGTGCACACCAGTTCCTTTCCTGTCCTCCTCACACTAGACGGCCCCTTTCCTCCACACTCTTTTTTCTTCCATTCAGTCTAGTCCAGTCTAGTCTTGGTGCCCAGGGCAGTCTCTCCCATTGAGGTCCCTCGGGGCAAATGTGGCCTCTTCAAAGTTGCTTGAAGGCTTTACAAGGAGGGGCACTTATAAAGCCTCCTGTCCCCTATCCCCTCACCCTAGGAAAAAAAGTGTGGATTCAGGAGGTCTAGCAGCGTGGCTCAGTGGAAAGAGCACGGGTTTTGGAGTCAGGGCTCATGAGTTCGAATCCCAGCTCTGCCACTTGTCGGCTGTGTGACTGTGGGCAAGTCACTTAACTTCTCTGTGCCTCAGTTCCCTCATCTGTAAAATGGGGATTAAGACTGTGAGCCCCACGTGGGACAACCTGATTCCCTTATGTCTACCCCAGCGCTTAGAACAGTGCTCGGCACATAGTAAGCGCTTAACAAATACCAACATTATTATTATTATTATTATTATTAGCTTCTAATCTCAACTCTGCTCCTGGCCTGTTGTGTGACGTTGAGTAAGTCTCGACCATTCTGTGCCTCCACAGAATGGGATCTGGGCCCAGGACCCTCTTATGGATGACTGCCAGGACAGAGTGAGGTTGCACATATTCAATCCCAGGCCCTCTAGGCTCCAGGGTGGACTGCCTCCCTTCTTTCCGCTTTCCCTGGCTCTGAATTTCCTTCCAGAGTGGTAGTCTGACAGAGATGATGGGGGAAGGAGGTTGGAGGCAGGAGGGAAGGCGTGGGCAAGTGGTTGATGATGAGAGATGAGATTCTTTCTTTTATGGCATTTGTTAAGCCTTTACTATATTCCAGGCACTATATTAAGGCACTGGGTTAGATACGAGCTAATCAGGTTGGACACAGTCCCTATCCTACATCGGGCTCACAATCTTAATTCCCATTTTATAGATGAGGTAACTGAGGCCCAAAATAGTGAAGTGACTTGCCCAGGTCACAGCAGACAAGTGGCGGAGCCGGGATTAGAACCCAAGTCCTTCTGACTCCCAGGCCCATGCTCTATCTGCTAAGCCACACTGCTTCTTTTTGGGTAAAGAAAGCAAGTTGGTGTTAGAAGGGCAGAGTGTGCAGGCTGGGTTGTAATCGGAGAGGAGTAAGGTTAAATAGAAGAGGGAGGACTGATTAATGCGGAGATGGCGGGCAACCATCGGAGATTCTTGAGGAGTGGGAAGACAGACAATACGATTTTTTTTGCTGTTGTTGTTAGAAAAATAGTCCGGGCAGCAGAGAGAAGAATCAGATTAGAGTGCGGGCAGAGGCTGGCATCAGAAAGTTCTGTCAGGAGGCTGATGCAGTAGTTGAGGTGGAATATGACAAGAGCTTGGACCAACAATGGTAATAGTTTAGATGGAGAGGAAAGGGCAGAGTTTAGAGATATTCTGAAGGAAGCACTGACAGGATTTGGTGACAGGATGAATATGTGGGTTCAATGACACCAATTAGTCAAGGATAATGCCAAGCTTGTGAGACAGAGGGAAGGATGGTGTCTAAAATGACGGGACAGTCTGTGGAAGGACAGGATTTAGGTGGGAATATGAGTCCTGTTTTGGACTATTACGCTTGAAGTAGAGATGGCCTGAAGACCAGGAGGAAATGCATGACTGCAGAGAAGGAGAGAGGTGGGGGATAGAGAGGTGGATTTGAGAATTATCTGGATAAAGTTGGTAGTTGAAGCTGTGGGAGTGATTGAGCTCTCCAAGGGAGATAAGATGCCTGTATTCCTTATCTCTTAGGTTGCTAGCCTCTTGTAGAAGAGACAGGATCGATTGAATGAGGCATCTGTTATATTTGAATCTACCTTGGGGCTTAGCCCAATGCTTGGCATATTGTAAGTACTTAATAAATACCCTAACCATTGCTTGAATCCAGGGCTGGCTATGAAAAGTGAAAGAGAGATTTTTCTGGCACTCCTCAGGGTTGTTGCACATCCACAACTGCCTATGCCTGAGCTGTGAGAGTGTGGTCAGTGAAGGGCTCAAAAGAGGCTCGCCACAAGGGAGAGCCGAGGAGGGGACCATAAAAGGACAGAGAAGGCGCTACGGCTGCAAGTTATTACTCACCATTTCCTGAGATGCATAATGGGGGTCCTCAGGGTTCACAGACCAGTAGCAGTAATCAAAGCCAAATGCCATGATTTTTTCCTTTGAGTCCCTGGAGGCTCTCGCCCCACAGTTCACCTGCAAGGAGACCACAGAGTATAGCATCAATCTGTCACCCTGAAAGTAATCGTGCCAGGACATTATGCTTCCCCCTTCCTGCAGATGGTTACAGATGGGGGAAAAGGGGAGGGAGGGAGGGAGAGAGAAGGGAAGGAGAAATGGAGTGGGAAAGGAGGGAAGGAGAAAGCAGACCTACCTGACCCTAGGCATCTCCCCACCTGCACCAGCTCATTCTCTCAATCAAACTCTAGGAGGGAGGGGCAGATGTGAAACACCAGAGCCTACGAAAGGGCGGCTTCCCTCCCGCATTTGAACAGGATCTTCCTCAGCCCCTGCTGGTTACTCCTCTCTCCTCCACCTCACCACACTGAGACCCGAGTGGACCTGTTCATATGCTTGCTTATTCCCATCTTTCTGCTTCTTCTCTGCTCCGTGGCCCCAGTCTTACATTACACCGGGTTCCCCGCAGGATGACTGGCAGGATTATCTCCCTGCAGCATCGCTGGGCTGGGTCTCCCCTCTCTCTTTTCCTCCTCTCCCTTCCCTTCCCAGAAGCCCAGGGAGGCTCCTCACTGACGTCCCCATCCGACTCAAGCTCTGGGTCATGGTTCAAGTCTTTACTAACTGGTTCCCAGGGGCAGTAGAATGCCAGTACGTGGGTCCATTAACAGAGTCCCAGAGCTGGGGACTCATTCTGGCTTAACTGACTCCCAAAACTTTCTTGTTGGTTGATGCTGGGATCAAACTCCTTCCCTCAAGCTCCTCCTTTCTCCCACGAGGTCCTGTGGCATCTGTACCTGGGTGGGGACAAGGTGAGAAAAGGGAAGAAGAAAAAATTACCAAACCTACCTTCCATTTCCTGACTTTTGCCACATTGCCGTCAACTTCAATAATTATTCTTCCCCCATCCGCACACTCCCTGGAAATAGAACAAGCCCCCAGGTGAAATGGGCACATTTCTGAATTTCTGACAAACACATAAAAATCGGGGTAATGTTAAGATAGTCGGGTCTCAACAGTTCAGTGGTGTCCCCCAAGACTCTGGCATTTGGCCCCAATTCCAGGTTGGGTCCTTTCTTCACATCACGTTCCTGTGCATCTAAGGGAAAACTGTCAGGTATAAGATGACAACATCAAAGCCAGAGTTAAAGAACCAGCTCCCTGTTCCGCTCCTGGATGCCCCAGCAGGGGTTTACACCCACACTGACAAATCTCAGGGATTATATGGAGCAGAAAAGATTCCAGACTTTGCTCCTTCACTTCTGTATGTACTGAAGTTGTCCCATTGTCTCTTTGCAGACCAACTGCTCAGAGGTTTCACTCTGTTTGGATTTTATGCAAAAAGGGATTCCCTCTTTCCTTTCATTCATTCATTCAATAGTATTTATTGAGCACTTACTATGTGCAGAGCACTGTACTAAGCGCTTGGAATGAACAAGTTGGCAACAGATAGAGACAGTCCCTGCCGTTTGACGGGCTTACAGTCTAATCGGGGGAGATGGACAGACAAGAACAATGGCAATAAATACAGTCGAGGGGAAGAACATCTCGTAAAAACAATGGCCGCTAAATAGAATCAAGGCGATGTACATTTCATTAACAAAATAAATAGGGTAATAAATATATACAGTTGAGCAGACGAGTACAGTGCTGAGGGGATGGGAAGGGAGAGGAGGAGGAGCAGAGGGAAATGGGGGGAAAAGAGGGTTAAGCTGAGGAGAGGTGAAGGGGGGATGGTAGAGGGAGTAGAGGGAGAAGGGGAGCTCAGTCTGGGAAGGCCTCTTGGAGGAGGTGAGTTTTAAGTAGGGTTTTGAAGAGGGGAAGAGAATCAGTTTGGCGGAGGTGAAGAGGGAGGGCATTCCAGGACCGCGGGAGGACATGGCCCAGAGGTCGACGGCGGGATAGGCGAGACCGAGGGATGGTGAGGAGGTGGGCGGCGGAGGAGCGGAGCGTGCGGGGTGGGCAGTAGAAAGAGAGAAGGGAGGAGAGGTAGGAAGGGGCAAGGTGATGTAGAGCCTTGAAGCCTAGAGTGAGGAGTTTTTGTTTGGAGCGGAGGTTGATAGGCAACCACTGGAGTTGTTTAAGAAGGGGAGTGACATGCCCAGATCGTTTCCTCCCAACCCCTCACCTGTTCCTATCAGACAGAGAATATTCTATAGAAATATAGGAAGTACTGCAACTGAAGCCAGAGGGGAGAGCAGAGTACAAGTATCAAAATCACACTATGCCTAAGGACAGATGAAAGTGGCATACTCTTAAAAATCAATAAGCACTTTGTTATCTCATAATACAAATAGTGATTGGATTGTCTCTAAAAGACAACATACAGCTTGGTACTAGGAAAGAACTGAATTCAGATTCTGGATAGGTGAGTGAAGAACGGTCTCTATTCAGACTTGAAACAGCTAAACGTTTTATATTGTTGTTCCTCCCAACAATATAAGGCTGGACAGTGAGTACCACAGAGGATCTAGTCCAGGGATAACTGGACTAGATCTCAAACAGGATCATCATTAATGGTACTGATTGAGGGCTCACTCTGTGCATTAAGCACTCGGGAGAGTACAATACAACAGAGTTGGTAGGCATGTTCCCTGCCCTCAGAAGGTTACAGTTTTCGTAGATATAGCAGAGAAGAAGAAGGTTTGTTGCTTACAGACTTGAGAACTTACTTATCCCCTTCATTGGCACTTGTGTAGATATGTATAGCCAATCGTCTCTTCTGTTCTCAATCTCTGTAAGTATTTTGATATCTTTCTCCTCCATCAAAATGTAAGCTGCTTGTGGGCATGAAATAGGTCTTGAACTTCTGGTGTGCTATCCGTAGCATTAAGTCAAATGACTTGACTTACATTAGCATAGTTTGGGCACATCATCAGGAGGACTAATTCTTCGGAGAAAACACAAATGCTAGGGAAAGTCCAAGGGAAACGTGCAAGAGGCAGACCAGCAGCTAGATGGATAGAGACCATAACAACGATAATGGAAGAGCCGCTGGCAAAGTTACGGATTATGGTAGAAGTTAGGACAACCGGGAGAAAAATACGTTCCATAAAGTTGCTATGAATCGCACACGACTAAGTGGCATTTGAGGGAGCCAAGGCAGTGAGGAGGCTGATGCAGAAACCAAGGTGGGATAGGATAAGTGCTTGGATTAATGTGGTAATGGTTTGGATGGAAGAGGAAAGGGCAGCTTTTAGCTATACTGTGAAGGTTGAACCAAAAGGATTTAGTGATAGATTTTACATGGGGTTGAATGAGAGTGAGGAGTTTAGACTGTAAGCTCCTCTTGGGCAGGGAATGTGTCTATTGTTATATTATACTCTCCCATGTGCTCAGTACAGGGCTTTGCACTCAGTGAGTACTCAATAAATACAGTTGAATGAAGGATAATGCCACGGTTATGGGCTTGTGAGACAGGGAGGATGGTGGTGCTGTCTACATTAATGAGAAAGATGGGGGAAGATTGGGTTTGGGTGGAAGATGCATTCTAATTTGGACATGTAAGGTTGAGGTGTCAGCGGGATATCAAGAAGTCGAAGCAAGAGGAAATACAAGACCGCAAATAAGGAGGAAGATCAGGGCTGGATATTTAGATTTGTAAATCATCTGCACAGAGATGACAGTTGAAGCCACGGGACCAAATGAGTTCTCTAAGGGAGTTATTGTAGATGGAGAATTGAAGGGAACCAACAGCTGAGTCTTGAAGTGGGAGGCAAAGGTGAAAGAGACTGAGAATGAGCAGCCAGAGGGATGAGGAGAACCAAGAGAGGACAGGGGCAGTGAAGTCAAGACTGGATAATGTTTCCAAGAGAAGGGGGTGGGTTGACAGTGTTGAAAGCAGCTGAGAGGTTGTGGGGGATTAGGACGGAGTAGAGGCTGTTGAATTTGGCATCGTGGAGGTCACCGGTGAGCACAGAGAAGGCTGTTTTGGTGGAGTGAAGAGGATGGAAGTCAGATTAGAGGGGGTCGGGGAGAGAATTGGAGACGAGGAAGTAGAGGCAGCGGATGATGGAAACTCGCTCAAGGAGTTTGGAGAGGAATAATAGGAGGGAGATGGGGTGTTAACTGGAGGGAGTTGTGGGGTCAAGGGAGGGTTTTTTAGGATAGGGAAGACATGAGCATGATGGAAGTTTGGGGAAAGAAGCCATTGAAGAGTGAACAGTTAAAGATGGCAGTCAAGGAGGGGCAAAGCGTGGCTCAGTGGAAAGAGCACAGGCTTGGGAGTCAGAGGTCATGGGTTCAAAATCCGCCTCTGCCACTTGTCAGCTATGTGACTGTGGGAAAGTCACTCAACTTCTCTGTGCCTCAGTTTCCTTATCTGTAAAATGGGCATTTAGAGTGTGAGCCTCACGTGAGACAACCTGATGACCCTGTATCTACCCCAGCGCTTAGAACAGTGCTCTGCACATAGTAAGCGCTTAACAAATACCAACATTGTTATAAAGTGCAAAGGGATGGGGTCAGAAGCACAGGATTTTAAGAGTAGTTGGGAAATCTCCCCTTGAGTTACTGCTGGGAAAGATGGGAGAGTCAAACAAGGGGCAGGAGGAGGGAGGGACTGGAGAAGAGCAGCAGGGATTTTAGGGAGATCACGTCTGATGGTTTCAATTTTGTCAATGGAATACCTGGTCAGATCATTAGGGGAAAGCGATCTGGGGAGCAAGGAGATGGATTTGAGGAGGGAGTTAAACTTCTGAAACAACTGGTGAGGCCAACCGACATGGGAGTCAATAAAAATGGAGAAATAATGTTGTTGGGCGGAGAAGAGGGCAGAACTAAAGCAGGCAAGGATGAGTTTAAGATGGACCAGATCAACCTACTATCTGGCAGCAGTACCCGTGGTTCAAGCAAAGGAGTGAAGGAAGTACACCGTGGAGGCGATCCAGCACTGTGAGTTAGTGGTACAGGATCAGCGATGGGATAGCAGAGCGAGTGAGTTGAGTTCAGCAGAGAGGGCTGTGCTGAGGATATCAGTTGGGTCATCAATGGAAGGTAGTTTGGGTGTGGAGACTAAATGGGGCCAGATGATTTGAGAAAATTGGTACGGCTCAAAGGATTGGTGGTCTCTCTGGGGAAACGGGACAGATTTGCAGGGAGTGGGTGTGTGGAAGAGAAGGCAGGGGAGGATGGTGGTGGTGTTAAATGCAGTGGGAAAGTTAGGTAGATCAGATTTGGGAGGGAAGATGGACAGTTCAGGGTCATGTTGAGAAGCTGCTGGCAGGACATCCAGGTAGAAATGTCCTGTAGGCCATAGGAAAGAGGAGATTGCAGCAGATGAGAGAGATTGGGAGTAGCCAGGTAGATTTGGGAGTCTCTCTCACAGATGCGGTAAGATGAAGTCAGAGAAGCCTCTCTCTGGGGCAGAGGGGCTCACTTTCTACCACCTCTCCCACCTACAGTAGGGAAAGGGGAAGATGTTGGCCTACTCCTTGCCCCTCAAAGTCACTCCTGCTATAGAGCTATGTCATCCACTCCTTCACTAACCTTCCCTTTGTTTGAATCCCACACAGTCTCCCTTCGCAGCTATCAGTCACTGATACCTACAGCCCTCCTTGCCCCATCTCTGCATTTCTGACAACTTTCTCTTCTTCCAGCTTTTATTCTCTTCTCCAAGTCTAACCCTTGGGGTCTTCACCCTCTGATGCTTGGAACATCTGCTTCCTTTAATTTAGAAAATTCGGGAGACCTCTTCCTTCACCCCACATCAGTCACTCATTATCTCCAGATAGTGCTCCTTCGCTAATCTCAGCGCCTTCCACATACCACTATCTGATCATCATCAATTCACCCACATCCACTCTCTCTCAAATTTGGTCCTCACCTTTCACTTAACCTCCAGACTGAATCCAATCCGCCACCCCTCCTGAACTCCCCATACACTCTTCCGCACTCTTCTTTGCTCAAATCCACCCTTTCAACTCTGGCTTTACACCAAATTTAACGCTCTTACTCCCATCTCTCTCTTACTCATGCAATACCAACCATTAGCCTTCACTGTCTGCTCCCTCTGCTCCTGTAATAATAATATGATGACATTTGTTAAGTGCTTCCTATGTTCTAAATGCTGGGATAGATACGAGGTTAGCAGGTTGTCCCACGTGGGGCTCACAGTCTTACTCCCCGTTTCACAGATGAGGTAAGTGAGGCACAGAGAAATTAAGTGACTTGCCCAAAAGCACACAGTCAACAGGTGGCGGAGCCGGGGTTAGAACCCATGACCTCTGACTCTAAAGCTCGTGCTCTCTCCACTAAGCCACGCTGCTGCTCCTGTACATATATACTTGAATGTACCTGGCAGAAATCCAGACACTGGGTCATCTTCTCCCACTTCAAATGAATTCTCTCCTGCTATAATTCAGCTCTCTCACTTCTGTTCACCAACTCTTCTATTCTTTCCTCATCGGTTCCTATCCCGAAACCCCTCTCCAACTACTGCAAACCTCTAGCTCCCTCCTGAGCTCTCAGAGCTTCAACTTCTTCAGTCCAAGGCAGTAGCACTCTCCGAGGACACCAACGATCTGTTCATAGCCAAATTAAAAGGCGGTCTATTCTCTCTTAATCCTCCTGGTCCTCTTGGCTGCCTTCAACACAAGTCGATTCCCTCCTCCTTGAAACACTTTCAATCCTTGAATTTGCCCACAGGTTCTTTACCCGGTTATCCTCCTAATAATAATAATGTTGGTATTTGTTAAGTGCTTACTATGTGCCGAGCACTGTTCTAAGCGCTGGGGTAGACACAGGGGAATCAGGTTGTCCCACGTGGGGCTCACAGTCTTAATCCCCATTTTACAGATGAGGTAACCGAGGCACCAAGAAGTTAAGTGACTTGCCCAAAGTCACACAGCTGACACAGCTCCTGTCACACTTACTGCTCCTTCTCCAGTTCACTCAGCAGCTCTTCTTCCACCGCTCATCTCCTGTTGGGGATCCTCTTGTGACCATCTACCCCACACACATAAGGGTCCCGGACACAGTAACTGAGGACTTCGCGCTGGAAGGTCAGACCCTCGCCCCGTTCAAGTGGTGAGATGGTATGGCATACGTGCTGAAGGGCAAAGGCTCCAGGTTACCCCAGGGTGAGGACAATCACGGGGTGAGGATGCGACAGCGCTCAGCATTTCTGCAGCTGGTGAAGGGGTATAAGAACCCAGGGTGTCCTGCGGTCCTGAGTTAGGGCGGGGTACTCAGGAGGTCGGTGACCATCGGAGCTGTAAGTATTAAACTACTGTAATCAGCTGACCCCAGGGCGTGCGAAGGGATGGATAGAGGCCACTGAGGCTATATCGGACTAAATACTAGCTACAAAGAACTAAATTCAGGTGCTTATCTGATCGTTTACTAATAATTATAATAATTATGGTATTTGTTAAGTGCTTATTATGTGCCAGGATCTGTTCTAAAAGCTGGGGTGGATACAAGCAAATCAGGTTGGATACATAGTTCCTGTCCTACATGGGGCTCAGTGTCTTAATCCCCCTTTTACAGATGAGGAAGCTGAGGCACAAAAAGTGAAGTGACTTGCACAAGGTACCAGCAGACAAGTGGTGGAGCCGGGATTAGAACCCATGACCTCCTGACTCCCAAGCCTCTGCTCTATCCACTGTGCCATGCTGCTTCTCAACTTGGATTAATATTTGTGTTCAATAAACTTTTTATCCTTTGTACCACCTGGGGTTTCTCGTTCATTCTTGACTTGAAATTCAAAACAGAACCGGTCCCAACTCTTCCCTTTTGAGGTTGG
Organism: Ornithorhynchus anatinus; assembly: GCF_004115215.2. Classification (NCBI taxonomy): domain Eukaryota; kingdom Metazoa; phylum Chordata; class Mammalia; order Monotremata; family Ornithorhynchidae; genus Ornithorhynchus; species Ornithorhynchus anatinus. The sequence goes on along the minus strand of NC_041740.1, from coordinate 22,958,614 downwards.
TCGGTGACAACCCTCCCCAATGACCTCCACTTTATTTCTCACCGCCCCTCTATCACTCATGTCACCAATTCCCAGCCCTGAATTATCTCCACGTGCGGCAGAGCATGGATAGAGGAAATCTAGACTTCTGCTGCTTCAAATTCATCTTCCCTTGCTATTTTGATATGTCATCTCTGCATTGCTTCCACTCTGTGACATTTCTTCTTTCTCGTTGACTCCGAAGTTCACTGTGCCACTAATTATTCCAGACCTTTCACCTCCTACTGAAGCACCCAGTGCCCCAACCTTCCCCTCCAGTGCTCCCTGTTGATTTTGCCAACTACTTTCTTGACAAAATTGAAACCATCAGGCCTGAGTTCCCCCAGGTACCCTCCCCACCTTCCAACTCACTGCCCACCCCCCCAAACCATTCTCATCCCACCCAGTAAACTCTGAAAAAATAACCTGCCTACTTTAAAAATCTTCCTCCTTTACCTATGGATCTGACTCTGTTCCTTCTCACCTTCTAAAAACACATCATCATCACCATCAATAATATTTATCCAATCAATGATATTTATTGAATGCTTACTGTGGACTGAATACTGTACTAAGCTCTTGGGAAAGTATAATATAATAGAGTTGCTAGATGCAATTCCTGGCCTCGAGGAGCTTAGAGTCTACAGGGAGAGACAAACATTAAACTAAATTACAGAGAGGGGAAATAGTAGAGTATAAGGACAGTAACATAGATGCTGTGAGGCTAGGGTGAGTATCAAAATGATTAAACGATACACACGGAAGTGATTTGTCAGAGAGGAGGGGAGGACAGATGGGGGAGCGAGCCGTTAGTCAGGGAAGGCCTCTCGGAGGAAACGTGACGTTAGGAGGGTTTTGTAGGCGGGAAGAGTATTGAATGTCAGATACAGAAGAGGCGTGTGGCCTAGTGGGTAGAGCATGGGGGTCAGGAGGACCTGGGTTCTAATCCTGCTTCTATCATTTGTCAGCTGTGTGACGTTGGTCAAGTTATTGAACTTCTCAGGGCCTCAGTTACCTCATCTGTAAAATGGGGATTACGGCTGTGAGCCCTGTGTGGGACAGGGACTGGATCCAACCTGTTTAGATTGCATCTACCCCACTGCTTAGGAGAGTGCCTGGCACATAGTAAGTGCTTACAAAATACCATTAAAAAACCCAAAAAGATAAAAATAAGGAGGAAGTTCCAAGACCGAGGAAGAGCTCCTACTGTTTTCAGAGCACCGTGATAAAACCTGGGAGAGTAGAGAGTTAGAAAACAGTTTCCCTGCCCTTGAGGAGCTTACCATCTATCGGGGGAGAGAGAGACATTTACAGAAATAGACACTTAAACTGTGGGTCTTGCATTGGAGGTTTCAACCACATACGCACCCATCGGTGAGATTCACCATCATCTTCGAGCACAAAGGACAGCTCTGCTGTATATTTAGCATGGCTAGACACACTTGGGAGTAGAGCAACCCCAAATTCATTCAATCGTATTTACTGAGCACTTACTGTGTGCAAAGCACTGTATGGAGTGTTAGAAAGAGCACAGATTAGAGCCTAAGAAGGGACCTGAGGTGGCTGAGAGGTGGCCTGGCTGCAAAGTGGGGAGGAGGAATCGCCTGAGAAATCAACTGCCAACTGCTCACACTGTTATGCATCTCCATGGGAGACCAAAACCTGGACTGGGCCGGTGGTCGGGATGGCCGCAAACAGCCATCATGGATTGCAGGGACCCAGATGCCCGTGACCTAACACGTGTTACAGTGGGCACGCAGAGTGACATAACAACATCATACGTGCCATCTGCATCAGTCTTTCTCTGGGGGGGGGAACCCCTGCCCATCTCCTACACATCATTCCAGAACCGTTGCATCCCCTTCCCAGGTCTCTGGAAACACAGGCTCAACTTCCAGCCACGGGACTCCGAAGCAGGAGCCAAAGGGGAGGGGAGTTGGAAGCTGAAAATAAAAACACCAGATGTAAAGGAATCCAGGGCTGTGTCGGTACCAGGGCAGAGATTAGCTGAGCGCTGGACTATTCCCACGATGCAGAAACAGACCACTGATAGGAGCAAAATTGGCATTTATCGAGTACCCACGGAATGTAACACACTGTTCTGAGCGCTCAACAGAGGCTACGGTCAACCAATCGATCAATCGTTTTTACTAAGCCTTTACTGTTGTGTACAGCGCTTGGCAGAGGTCAATACAACAAAGTTGGTGGTCTTGTTCCCTGCCCACAATAATCTTATCTCCTAGAGGATTGGGCGACTACATTAGAAGCATACAGCTTTCATTCGCTTAATAAGGGGGCCATCAATAGTATTTATTGAGCATCTACTGAATGCGGGGCACCGTGCTACACGTGAGAAAGTACCACAGAATTAATAGTTTACAGTCTAGTGAGGGAGACAGACACGAGAATAAACCTCAGACAGGAGCAGGTAATAGAAGAATTAACACACTTAAGAGTTTTGGGGGTTGTGAGTATTTAAAATGTTTAGGTGGTGCAGAAGTGCTGAAATGGTAGTTGGAAGATATAATGTGGGGAGATAAAAATAAAAAATAAATTGTGGTATTTAAGCGCTTACTATGTGCAAAGCACTGTTCTAAGCACTGGGGGATACAAGGTGATCAGGTTGTCCCACGTGGGGCTCACAGTTTTAATCCCCATTTTACAGATGAGGTAACTGAGGCACAGAGAAGTTAAGTGACTGGCCCAAAGTCACACAGCTGGCAAGTGGCAGAGCAGGAATTAGAACCCACGACCTCTGACTCCCAAGCCTGGGCTCTTTCCACTGAGCCACGCTGCTTCTCTAAATTGGAAATCAGTTAAGGGTAGGCTTCCTGGAGAAGATGTGACTTCCACTCTCTTCCCTTTCTGACCCTCATCCTTAACTGCTCGTCGTTCTCGTTCTACCCCAGCGCTTAGAACAGTGCTCGGCACATAGTAAGCGCTTAACAAATACCAACATTATTATGATGACTTCTTCCCTTCTGCTTTCAAAGATGTTCACGTTTATAATTTTAAAAAAAGTTTTTCTGGATCTCACTGGACCCTCCAACTATCACTGCATCTCCTCGCTTCTGGACAGACTGCTGCCTCTATTTCCCCTCCTCCAAATCCCTTCTTAACCTGGGTAGCTCAGTCGGTTCAACATCAGATTTTAAATCTGAGGGTCCGGGGTCCAAGTCCCTGTTGGGGGGAATGTTTATTGGAAAGCAGCATGGTCTAGTGGAGAGAACATGGGCCTGGGAGTCAGAAGATTTTGGTCCTAATCCCGGCTCTATAATAATAATAATAATACTAATAATGATGTTGGTATATGTGCTAAGCGCTGGGGTAGATACAGAGTCATCATGTTGTCCCACATGAGGCTCACAGTCTTAATCCCCATTTTACAGATGAGGTAACTGAGGCAAAGAAAAGTGAAGCGACTTGCCCACAGTCACACAGCTGACAAGTGGCAGAGCTGGGATTTGAACCCATGACCTCTGACTCCCAAGCCCAGGCTCTTTCCACTGAGCCACTCTCTGCCACTGGTCAGTTGTGTGAACTTGGATTGGTCATTTAACTTATCCGTGTTTTCTCATCTGGAAAATGGAGATTAAATCGTTCCCCCACCTGCTTAGACAGTGGGCCCCATACGGGACAGGGTCCATGTCCACTGTGATATCTTGTGCCCACTTCAGTACTTTGAACAATGTTTGACACATAGTAAGTGCTTAAAGAATGCTATAACAATAATTATTATTATTACTAACCCATTAGGATCCAGTTTCCATGGTCTTCATTCCATTGAGACTGCTCTCTCCCAGGTCAACGATGACCATGTCATATTTAACGGACCCCACTCTAATCCTCTTTGATCTCTCAGCCGCCTATGACAGTGCCGCCCAGGCTTCTCTTGGGAACACTATCTTTCTTCATATCCATTTTATGTCTGTCTGCTAACTCTGTGTTCTCCCATTTAATAATAATAATAATTACGGTATTTGTTAAGTGCTATGTGCCAAGCACTGTTCTCAGCACTGGGGTAGATACAAGGTAATCAGGCTGTCCCACGTGGGGCTCACAGTCTTAATCTCCATTTTACAGTTGGGGTAACTGAGGCTCAGAGAAGTGAAGTGACTTGCCCAAAGTCACACAGCCAACAAGTGACGGGGCCTGGATTAGAACCCACGACCTCTGACTCCCAAGACCATGCTCTTTCCACTAAGCCACGCTGCTCCTCAGTTTACCACAGTTCTCAGAAAATGGTACGTGCCTGATAAGTACTACCATTTAACTGATTATTGCACTTGTACTAAGCGCTGGGATAGATGGAAGATATTCAGGTTGGACCCTGCCCCTGCCATGTATGGGGCTCCCAGTTTCAAGTAGGATGGCATAGGATTTAATCCCCATTTTACAGATTGAGGCACCGAAAAATTGACTTGTCCCAGATCACACAGCAGACAAATGGCGGAGACAGGACTGGACTCTGACTTGCTCTTTCAATAGGCCTTTCTCCTTCTCAGGTTTTAGCATCCAACATGAGCACCAACCGAGCGTAATGCGCTTGATGGTGGCCATGGTTGACTGTTTTAGGGGTTCACAGCTTTCATTCACTTAATAAGGGAGCAATCCATAGCTTCTCCTCTCTGGTCACTTTCTCTCAGTAGCTTTTACGGGCTCCTCTTCTGCCTCTCACCTATAATTGTAGATTTACCTCTAGATTCTGTCCTGGGTACCCTTTTTTCCCTTTACATTCCGAGTTGTGGCTATCACCACAGAAGATGATCCCTAAATTTACCCCCCTAGCCCCAACCCCCCACCTCTTCTGTAATCTCGCATTTCCTCATGCCTTCATAACATCTCCACCTTTAGGTCCACGGAGAATTGTACGACCAGGTCCCCGAAGGTCACTGGCTCCCGCACAGCCGTTCCCTGGCTCCCCTGTAGCCCGCCTCCTCCGTTTCTCCTTGCGCTCAGGTGGCTGTGGGGGGAATGTGTCTATTGTTAATGATGTTGGTATTTAAGCGCTTACTATGTGCCAAAGCACAAGGTAATCTGGTTGTCCCACATAGGGCTCACAGACTTCATCCCCATTTTCCAGATGAGGTAACTGAGGCCCAGAGAAGTGAAGTGACTTTTCCAAGGTCACAGAGCTGACAAGCAGTGGAGCCGGGATCAGAACCCATGACCTCTGACTCCCAAGCCGTGCTCTTTTCACTAAGCCACGCTGTTGTTGTGCTGTACTCTCCCAAGCGCTGAGAAACAGCATGGCGTAGTGGCTGAGTCTGGGCCTGGGAGTCAGAAGGTCATGAGTTCTAATCCCTACTCCACCACTCATCTGCTGTGTGATCTTGGACAAGTCACTTTACTTCTCTGGGTCTCAGTTACCTCATCTATAAAATGGGGGTAGAGACTGAGAGCCCCATGTGGGACAGGGACTGTGTCCAACCTGATTTGTTTGTATCCAACCCAGCTCTTAGTACAGTTCCTGACACATAGTAAGCGCTTAACAAATACCACAATCATTAAAATAATAATGATCATCCTTATTATGATTATTAACGAGGAGAAGGAGGAGCAAGGGAAGACCCTCGGTTGCCTTGGAGGGTCTCTGGCTCCCTCAGACCACAGAGTCCAGGCCATTGCCGAGCCGAGGGGGAACAAGGCGGTCTGGACCCCTGGCAGGAAACAGGGGTACCTGAGGGGGTGGGTAGGGCATTTAAATAAATGAATGAATAAACAAATGAATGAAATATAGACTGGAGTAGGGGAAAGACAGGAGGCTGGGAGGTCTGCAAGGAGGCTGATACAGTAATCCAAGTGGGATAGGATAAATCTTTGGATTAACGAGTTTGGATGGTGAGGAAAGGGCGGATTTTAGCGATTTCTTTTTTTTTTTTTAATGGTATTTGTTAAGCACCTCCCATGTGCCAGACACTTTTCTAAGGGCTGGGTAGATACAAGGTAATCTGGTTGGACCCAGTCCCTGTCTCACATGGGGCTCCCAGTCTTAATCCCCATTTTACAGATGAGGGAACTGAGGTATAAAGAAGTTAAGTGACTTGCCCAAGGTCACACAACGGACAAGCAGTGGAGCCAGGATTAGAACTCATGACCTTCTGACTCCCAGGATCATTATGCCATTATGCATGTTGTGTGACGGTTGAATCGACAGGATTTAGTGACGTACGTATCTGTAATTTATTCATTTATATTTATGTCTGTTTCCCCCCTAATAATAATAATAATAATGCTATTTATTAAGTGCTTACTATGTACCAGGCACTGTATTAAGCCCAGGGGTGGCTACAAGCAAATTGGGGTAGAGTCCCTGTCCCACATGGGGCTCACAGTCTCAACCCCCATTTTACCGATGAGGTAACTGAGGCCCAGGGAAGTGAAGTGCCTTGCCCAAGATGACACGACAGACAAGTGGCGGAGCCAGGATTAGAACCCATAACCTTCTGACTCCCCGGCCATGCTCTTTCCACCTGGCAGGAAGGGGTATGCGGCTCCTATCTCCACGGGGGCAGAGCAGGGGGAAAGGGGAATTAGTTGCCCTAGACGGAGCTGAAGTTAGACCACGGGTAGACCTCTCTGATGGAGGGAGAATTTAGACCCGGGAGCAACGGGGAGCTGGGGGAGTGACTCAGGTTGGAGATCCCCAGAGAGAAGCCGCCGCCGCTGCCCGGCCCTGTCAGCGATATGGATTGTTCTGTACATTATAAGCGATCAATAAATCCCACTGATGACATTGATGATGATGGGTTTGGGGTAATACTCATGGGATGTGAAGCCAAGGATGAAGGGAGAGAGGACTCGCCTGCCCAGGGGTGCAAAGGATGCTTCTGGTCTCCCCCCGGCCTGGCCCTGACCCCCCCGACCACGTGCGTGGATGGGAGGGGCCGAAGTGAGTGTTTCTTCTTTGGGGGTGGGCAGAGCCCGGCCAAATCACTGCAGGGACCGTTTCCGGTCAGCAGGCACCCAGCAGTCTTGGCCCACGGGACACCGCTGGACTGTTGTCCACCCAGAAGGAGCTTCCTGGAGGCCGGGACTGCAGGAGCTATGAAGCTATGAACAGCTATGTAAACCTGTTGTGGGTGGGAAAAGTTTCTATTTATTGCATACTGTACTCTCCCAAGTGCTTAGTACAGCGGTCTGCACACAGTAAGCGCTCAAGAAATACGATCGAGTGGATTAATGCCGTACTGTACTCTCTCAAGCACTTAGTGGAGGCCAGGGCTGAGGGAGCTATGAAGCTAACGAGACTGTAAACTTGTTGTGGGCAGCTGTTTATTGTGTATTGAACTCTCCCAACTCTCCCAGTAAGTGCTCAATAAACACGATTTTCTTATTATTATTTTAGCTGGATGGACCAAGGAAAGATATGTTGTGATGGACTTTCCTGGAGTAGCAAAGCTATGGAATACTTGGGTTCCTTATTATGAGGCCATTAAGTAATTAGGCACACCTAGGGGGATTAGTTTGCTTGCAGCTTTTACAATAATAATTGAGGCATTTGTTAAGCGCTTACTGTGTGCTAGGAACTGTATTAAGCGCAGGGGTGGATACAAGCAAATTGGGGTGGATAGAGTCCCCATCCCACATGGGGCTCACAGTCTCAACCCCCATTTTACAGATGAGGTAACTGAGGCACAGAGAAGTAAAGTGATTTGCCCAAGGTCACACAGCAGACAAGTGGCAGAGCTGGGATTAGAACCCATGACCTTCTGACTTCCACATCCATGCTTTATCCACTCCGCCATGCTACTTCCTAACACTCTCACGTATCTCCTCACCTAATCCGCTCAAACTTTATACCAAATACAGAATGAGAGAAGCTGGACCGGATGAAGACGAACGGGGAGTAGAGATTGGAGGAAGGAATATAAAAGACATACGGGATGCTGGTGATACTAACCTATTATCAGAGAAGATGATTTGAAGGGCTAACTATCAAAAGTGAAGGAGCAGAGCAAAACGAATATGACCATTGGAAGTTTCAACACGTAGCAGATGGAAAGAAGATTGAAATAGTTGACCGTTTTTCTCTTGGGATTGATAACAAATAATAAAGGAACTAGTAGTCAAGAAATATGCCGAAGATTAACGTTAGGAAGATTTGCCATGATGAGCTGGGAAAACAACATGAATCGTGCTGATTTAACAATTACTACAAAAATACAAATGGTTCATTCTGTGGATTTTCCAGGGAAAAGATATGGATCCAAAAGCCGGACAGTGAAACAGCAGGATAGAAAGAGCATCAACTCTTTTGAGATGAGGTGTTGGAGAGGGCTTTTGCAGATATCATGGACTGCCAGAAAAACAAACTAATGGGTTTTGGAGCAAATTAAGCCAAGGTGATCTTTGGAAGGCCAAATGACTTGACTTAAATTACCACATCTTGGACACATCATCGAGAGGTCTAATGTTCTGAAGACACTAGTGCTAGGAAAAGTCCAGGGGAAACGTGGAAGAGGCAGACAAGTGGCTAGATGGATAGAATCCATAACAATGATAACGGAAGAACCATTAGCCAGGTTATCCAGAAGATAGGACATTATGGAGAAAATATATCCACGGAGTTGCCATGAATCGGAAATGCCTCGGTTAGAGAGAGAAGGGTATAAATGCAAATCTTGATTGTTGTGCTTCCAATTTATTTATTTACTGTTTGTTTCCCACTCTAGACTAAAGCTCACTGTGGGCAGGGAATGTGTCTGTTGTTCTTAGCACACACAATAAGCGCTCAATAAATATGATTGAATGAATGAATATGTCTCTTCAGCATCTTAAACTTAATATACTTGAAACTGAACTCATCCACCCATCCAAATCCACTCCTCCACTTAACATTTTCATCTCGATTGAAAACATCACTAGCCTCCCTGCCTCCAAGGCCCCTCGACCTTGATACTCTGACTGATTCCTTTGTCTTTCTCAATTCTCATATTCAGTTTGCCACTAAATACTGTCAGTTTTTCCTCCACAATATTTCCAGAATCTGACTCTTCCTCTCAGCTCACAAAGCCACCACACTAGACTTCGACCTTGTCATAATCTGGTTATTCAGTCTTTCCCCTCCCGAGTCAAAATTTCATTCTGCTGCCCACATCATTCTTCTAAAACATTATTTTGCACATCTCCTCTCCTCAACACCTTCAGTTGTTACCCATTCCCATCCACACAGTGCAGAAACTTCTACCCATTGGCTTAAAGCAGTTCACCAGCTCTTCCCTTCTTATCTACTCTTTTCCTACAATTCCTGTTTACATTATTTGTTCTTTCCAAATTCATCTTCTCCTTCTGCCTTATTCTCGACTTTTCTGCCTTTGACCTCTTGATCATGCCCTTCCACCTGCCTGAAACTCTCTTCCCCTCCGAATTCACCAGACCATGGTTCTCCCCCATATTCAAAGCCTTCTCTAGAGGAGGCTTTAACCAGAGAAAACTTCCACTTCAGCACTTAGGCACTCTCAACCCTCACACTGCACTTTTGTATATATTGATGAACACATTCTACTTAAGCATGCAATTTTCCACATCGACTTCTTGCTAGTCTTTTCTTCCTCCCAGCTGTAATTATTTGGTGTCTATCTCCTTTACAGGGTAAGCTCCTCGAGGGCAGAGATAGCGCCTTCTACTACTACTTTATTCTCCAGTATTCTCCGAAGAGCATCCTGTAGCGCTCTGCAAGTAGCTGGCACTCAACAATATTGTCGATTCATTATATCACGACCCTTCAGAGTGCATCTTTACAGACCAGAGTTCTAACCATTCTTCCTCCTGTGCTTGAACGGAAGCTTCTCTATCATCAGTTGTCTTTCTCTGTTACTTCTACTGCTTTATTATTCCTTCCTAAGTCGGTCAGGCAGTCAGTCAATCGTATTTATTGAGCATTTCCTGTGTGCAGAGAACTGTACTAAGCATTAGGGAGAGTATACATTACCTGCCCTCAATGAGCTTACAGTCTAGAGGGGGATACTGACATTAATATAAATAAGTTACAGACGTTGCTTATATCAACCCCAGTTCTTGGTACAGTGTCTAATAAATAGAAGTAAAACTGTGAGCTGTGCTACGAGTAAAATTAGGACCCTGATTTCAGGTGCAAATAATCAAGCGGTTAGGAAACTCGAACAATTGCGCATAGAACTGTAAAAAGTCGTTCTGCCTCCTGGACTGTTCTCATCCAAGATGCCCACTACTGATGCTGCAGAAGATGTGAAGGGCACCCTGATAACTCAATAAATATTGAACAGATTCATTAACTGACTCATTTCAATAATTAAATGCATATCGAGGGGTAGGAAAAATGTGATTATTCAAGTTGCAAATTTAAACGGGAGGGAAAATCACTCCTCCAAGTGACAAGGGACTTCAGAAATTCAGAAGTCTTCGGGGATGGCTTTGTGAATTGAGAGGAAAAGTCAGATTCTGGAAATATTGGGGAGGAAAATTCAGAAATTACTGGAATAATCAATTAACCCATTGCATTTGTTGAGCACTTACTATGTGCAGAGCACTGTACTAAGCACTTGGGAGAGTACGATATACAGAATTAGTAGACGTGTTAACTGCCCGTAACAAGCTTACAGTCTAGAGGGATGGAAGAAGATGACCTGGAGAGCTGGAGGTACTCCAGGCATAAAGAGGGACAATCTGGAAGTGAAAGGGGTGGAGAGTCAGGTGTGAAGTAACTCAGCCTGCGTGGAGGAGACGCGGAGGCCTGGAGCAACCAAGAGAAGGGTTTTAACCAAGGGAAAAGAGGGTGAGCTTTATAATATAGCAAGGAGTCCTCTAAGGGTCCTTAGAGAGGAGATTGTCCAGGTTAAAGAGAAGTCATCTTTACCTGAAGACTAGTCACCTAAAATGACTATCACTCTCCTTGTAAAAAAGAAAGAGGGAATCTGAGGTTATCTAGGTGATCAACCCAGTCATCTTCATTCTGTCATTCTTGACACTGTCCCTGGCATCCTCTCTTCATCATCACCCTTTCTTCCCTGCTCACCCCTGCCATCATTTTATTAATCTCTCTCCTGGTCCCTGTCATCTTCATGCCCTTCATCACAATAATTCAAGTTCCAAGCCCTACTCTGTGTACTGGGAGACATCCTGGGAAAATGAGCATATTCATTCATTCAATAGTATTTATTGAGTGCTTACTATGTGCAGAGCACTGTACTAAGCGCTTGGAATGTACAATTCGGCAACAGATAGAGACAGTCCCTGCCCATTGATGGGCTTACAGTCTAATCGGGGGAGACAGACAGACAAAAACAATAGCAATAAAAAGAATCAAGGGGATGTACATCTCATTAAAACAATAGCAATAAATAGAATCAAGGGTATGTACATCTCATTAACAAAATAAATAGGGTAATAAAAATATATACAAATGAGCGGACGAGCACAATGCTGAGGGGAGGGGAAGGGAGAGGGGGAGGAGCAGAGGGAAAGGGGGGGAAAGGGGACTTAGCTGAGGGGAGGTGAAGGGGGAGTCAGAGAAGCAGCAGAGGGAGCAGAGGGAAAAGGGGAAGCTCAGTCTGGGAAGGCCTCTTGGAGGTGAGCTCTCAGTAGGGCTTTGAAGAGGGGAAGAGAATTAGTTTGGCAGAGGTGAGGAGGGAGGGCATTCCAGGACAGCGGGAGGAGGTGGCCCAGGGGTCGACGGTGGGATAGGCGAGAAAGGGGGATGGTGAGCATATGTGGATTCTGCCCTCGAAGAACTTCCAGTCTAAACAGGTGAGTCACACACTCAAAAGGGGTCCAAACCAGAACTCAAAATATCAGGCGAAGCTCACGATAATACAGTTACAAATAGTTTTAAGTGTCAAAACTGCCCAAACAATCCTCAGTTTTGTTTCAGGACCAACTGTCCTACTTATATGACTCTCTCCTTAGGGTCTCAAATGGCCCAGATTTGGAAGCTGACTGCCCTGATGGGGCTCCCTGTGACGACGGAGGCAAAATTGCTTTCTCCTGGGGTCGGGCACTCTAGTTTCAGGCTTCTACAGCCAATCAATCAATCAATCAGTGGTATTTATTGAGCGCTTACTATGTACAGAGGACCTCAAGGGTCAGTTCTTGGCCCTCTTCTGTTCTCCATTTACACTCACTCCCTTGGTGAACTCATTCGCTCCCACGACTTTGACTACCATCTCTACGCAGATGACACGCAGATCTACATCTCCGCCCCTGTCCTCTCCCCCTCCCTTCAGGCTCGCATCTCCTCCCGCCTCCGGGATGTCTCCACCTGGATGTTGGCCCGCCACCTAAAACTCAACATGAGCAAGACAGAGCTCCTCATCTTCCCTCCCAAACCCGGTCCTCTCCCAGACTTCCCTATCACCGTGGATGGCACGACCGTCCTTCCCGTCTCTCGGGCCCGCGATCTCGGTGTCATCCTTGACTCGTCTCTCTCGTTCACCCCACACATCCTATCCGTTACCGAGACCTGCCGGTTTCACCTTTACAATATCGCCAAGATCCGCCCTTTCCTCTCCACCCAGACGGCTACCTTACTGCTACGGGCTCTCGTTATATCCCGGCTAGACTACTGTGTCAGCCTTCTCTCTGATCTCCCTTCCTCCTCTCTTGCCCCGCTCCAGTCTATTCTTCACTCCGCTGCCCGGCTCATCTTCCTGCAGAAACGATCTGGGCGTGTCACTCCCCTTCTTAAACAACTCCAGTGGTTTCCTATCGACCTCCGCTCCAAACAAAAACTCCTCACTCTAGGCTTCAAGGCTCTCCATCACCTTGCCCCTTCCTACCTCTCCTCCCTTCTCTCTTTCTACCGCCCACCCCGCACGCTCCGCTCCTCCGCCGCCCGCCTCCTCACCGTCCCTCGGTCTCGCCTATCCCGCCGTCGACCCCTGGGTCACGTCCTCCCGCGGTCCTGGAACGCCCTCCCTCACCTCCGCCAAACTGATTCTCTTTCCCTCTTCAAAACCCTACTTAAAAATCACCTCCTCCAAGAGGCGTTCCCAGACTGAGCTCCTCTTCCCCCTCTACTCCCTCTGCCATCCCCCCTTTACCTCTCCGCAGCTAAAGCCTCATTTTCCCCTTTTCCCTCTGCTCCTCCACCTCTCCCTTCCCATCCCCACAGCACTGTACTCGTCCGCTCAACTGTATATATTTTTCATTACCCTATTTATTTTGTTAATGAATTGTACATCGCCTTGATTCTATTTAGTTGCCATTGTTTTTATGAGATGTTCTTCCCCTCGACTCTATTTATTGCCATCGTTCTCGTCTGTCCGTCTCCCCCGATTAGACCGTAAGCCCGTCAAACGGCAGGGACTGTCTCTATCTGTTGCCGACTTGTTCATTCTAAGCGCTTAGTACAGTGCTCTGCACATAGTAAGCGCTCAATAAATACTATTGAATGAATGAATGACCACATTAAGAACTTGGGAGAGTACAATACAACAGAGTTAGCAAATTTGATCCTTGCCCATAATGAGCTTACAGGCTAGAGGGGGAGATAGATATTAGTACAAATGAATAATGCATAATTTAAGCCTTGCAAAAAAAAAGTTGCTATTTGTTAAGCGCTTACTATGTGCAGAGCACTGTTCTAAGCCCTGGGATAGACACAAGGTAATCAGGTTGTCCCATGTGAGGCTCACAGTTAAGCCCCATTTTACCGATGAGTTAACTGAGGCACAGAAAAGTTAAGTGACTTGCCCACAGTCACACAGCTGACAAGTGGCAGAGCTGGGATTTGAACCTATGACCTCTGACTCCCAAGCCCAGGCTCTTTCCACTGAGCCACGCTGCTTCTCTAGCAAAGCAAGGGAAGCTCCCCAGGAGGAGTGGGGTGGGATGGACCCTGAGCCAATGAAGGAAGTCCAGCCTCCATACACCCCTCCTGGAACCTTGCTGGCTCAGGGAGGACAAAGGAGAGGGTGGAATCCCAGTAGCAAGTGGGAAGAGGGAACCCAAAGGGCGGGCCTGAGCCAAGGAGAATTTGGACACGACAACTCGCCAATGGCAGCAAAATGGGACTCTCCTTGGTGACTTTGGGGGCCTCCAAGGAGTGAACACCGATAAATGATCCATCGCGTCCAGGGGCCAGAGCCAAGATCAACCACAGCCTCGTCTTCCTCATATTCAGAGGCACTGCATTGTCTGATTTCTTCCCTTGAGCTCCCGGCCTATTTCCAGCCCCATTTCCTGCCTCTCCCTACTTTCCCCGCCTTGGGATTTCCAATCAATCAATCGATCAATCAAGTTTACCGAGAGCTTACTGTGTGGTTTGCACTGTACTATGTGGCTGGGAGAGTAAAATATAACAGTAAAGTCTAGAGGGGGAGTCTTTTTGGGGAGCAGACCCCAAAATAAATTACGGGTAATGTGGTGCTGAGGGTGGGGTAGAAATCCGAGTGCGAGGGTGATGCAGAAGGGAGAGGGAGTAGAGGAAATGAAGGCTTGGTCAGGAAAGGCCTCTTGGAGGACATGTGATTTCAATAAGGTTTTGAAGGTGGGGAGGATGACGGTGGTCAGATATGAATAGGAAGGGAGTTGTAGGCCGGAAGCAGAACATGGGCAAGGGGTCGGTGTGATAGATGACACTTGAGGTATGGTTAGTAGGTTGGCCTTAGAGGAGCTAAATGAAAGTGCTGGATTGCAGTAGAAAATCAGGGAAGCAAGATAAGAGGGGGCAAAGTGATTGATTGCTTTAAATCCAATGGTAATAATAATAATAATAATAATGTTGGTATTTGTTAAGCTCCTACCCTGAGCCGAGCACTGTTCTAAACACAGGGTAATCAAGTTGTCCCATGTGATGCTCACAGTCTTAATCCCCATTTTAAAGATGAGGGAACTGAGGCACTGAGGAGTTAAGTGGCGGGCCCAAAGTCACGCAGCTGACAGGTGATGGAGCAGGCATTAGAACCCATGACCTCTGACTCCTAAACCCGTGTTCTGTCCACTGAGCTTGGAAAGAAGCACAGGCCTGGAAGTCAAAGGACCCGGGGTTCTAATCTCTGCTCTGCTAGGTGTCTGCTGTGTGACCTCGGGCAAGCCACGTAACTTCTCTGGGACTCAGTTACCTCACCTGTAAAATGGGGATTAAGTCCTACTCCCCCCTCCTTTGACTGTGAGTCTCACATGGGACAACTTGATTAACTCGTATCTATTCCAGCGCTTGGCACAAAGTAAGCACCTAACAAGTACCATCAAAAAACTAAGGAGTTTCGGTTTGTCGCGGAGGTGGATTGGTAACCCCTGGAAGTTCTCGAGGAGGGGGAGAAATATATTTTTATTTTAGGCAAATGATCCGGCCAGTTGAGTGAAGTAAGGGTGAGCGGGGAGAGACAGGAGGCTGGGAAGTCAGCAAGGAGGCTGATGCAGTCATGCCGAGGCGGGAGGGGATGAATGGTTGGATTAACATGTGGGGGCATTTTGACCCTCCCTCCTCACATGTGACTAACTTTTCTGCCCTCTTCAAAAAGCCCTCCTGAGAGCCCACCTCCTCCAGGAGGCCTTCCCAGACTGGGCCCTCCCTTTCCCGCTGCCCCTCCCCGTCACCCCGACTCCCACCCTCTGCTCTACCCCCTTCCCCTCCCCACAGCACTTGCGTATATATGTACATATTTATTATTCTATTTATTTTATTAACGCCGTGCATTTATCTACAATTCGATTTATCTCTTTTGCTGGTAGTGATGCCTGTCTACTTGTTTTGTTGTCTGTCTCCCCCTTTCTAGACTGTGAGCCCGTCGTTGGGCAGGGATCGTCTCTGTTGCCGAATCGGACTCTCCCAAGCGCTTAGTACATTGCTCTGCGCCCAGTCAGAGCTCAATAAATACGACTGAATGGACGAATGAATGATGGGGAAGAAAGGGTGGATTTTAGCGATGTTGTGAAGGTGGAACGGACGAGATTTGGGGCCGGATTGACTATGTTGACTAGGAATTGGAAAGAGGGAATACTGCCAGTGTTAATCCCCTCCTCCCCGGGATTCCCAGCTGGGCCAATCCAAACCACCGCCTACGCTGCCATTCTTCCTGGAACTGGGAAAAAAGAGAGCACACAGATGGGGCCTGCTCTCTCCCGGCCTGGGGTGGAAGGGGGGAGTTAATAATGAAAATAATAATGGTAGTTGTTAAGTATTTGAGAAGCAGCGTGGCTTAGTGGAAAGAGCCCGGGCTTGGGAGTCAGAGGTCGTGGGTTCTAATCCCGCCTCCGCCACTTGCCCGCTGTGTGACTTTGGGCGAGTCACTTGACTTCTCTGGGCCTCAGTTCCCTCATCTGGAAAATGGGGATGAAGACTGTGGGCCCCACGGGGGACCGCCTGATGGCCTTGGGTCTACCGCGGCGCTTAGAACAGTGCTCGGCACAGTGTAAGCGCTTAACAAATGCCGTTATTATTACCTTTATCATTATTAAGCGCTCACTCGGTGCCGATCGAGGAGAGGGAAGGGGAAGCCCTCGCCCGCCGCCTCCGGGAAGCCTCCCGAGCCCCGGTCGGGCTGCGGGGGGCAGCGCTGCCCTCCCCCGCGGACACCCCCAAACCCCGCCCCGCCGGAGGGGGATGGGGGAGACGCCCCAGGAACGCGCGGCCCCGCCGTACCTTTGGCTGAGCGGTCGCACCCGCACGGCCACCCGCACGTTAGCCATGCTGCTGCAGACCCGGGGTCCGGCCCGGGGTCCGGGTCCGGCCCCGGCCCCGGCCCCGGCTGGACAGGCCCCGCCCCCTAAGGCACTAGCACCTCCCCTCCGGAACAGACCACGCCCACACCCGCCCGCCCCCGCCCCTCAGGCACAGGACCCCCGCGTCGCCACAGGCCTCGCCCCTTCAGCACAGGCCGCGCCCACAAACGCACAGGCCCCGCCCCTTCGGCACAGACCACGCCCACGAACGCACTGGTCCGGTCCAGGCCCCGCCCACAGCCGACTAGGCCACGCCCCTCCGGCACAGACCCCGCCCACAACCGCATAGGCCCCGCCCTCCGACACAGGCCCCGCCCACAATCGAACAGGCCCCCGCTCCGGCACAGGCCCCGCCCCCAGCCGCACAGGGCCCCCTCCCCCCGCAATCGGGCCCCGCCTCCACCCTCTCCGGCCCCGCCCCTCCAGATCAGGCCCCGCCCCCAAACCCCGGCCCCGCCCATCCATCCCTGCCCAGCCCCGCCCCCTCCAGACAGGCCCCGCCCCTCCGATTCAGACCACGCCCATAAACCCCGCCCCCGTCCGACACAGGCCCCGCCCACAGCCGCCCAGTTCCCCGCCCTCCGGCCCAGGCCCCGCCCACAACCTCCGCGACCCCTCCCCATCGTGCCCGGCCCCGCCCCTCCGGCACGGGCCCCGCCCCCGAGAGGCCCCGCCCCCCAAATCTGAGGCCCCGCCCCTCCATGCCAGACCCCGCCCCCACCCCACGGCCCGCGCCCCACCAACCCCCACCGGTCCAAACCCCCCAGCCCGGCTTAGTGTTAAGAGCCCGGGCCGGGGAGTCAGCGGTCGTGGGTTCTAATCCCACCTCCCGCCGCTTGCCTGCTCTGTGACCTTGGGCAACCCGCTTCGCTCCTCTGGGCCTTCAGCTCCCTCATCGGTATGGTGGGGATTAAGATCGTGAGCCCCTCGTTGTAAGAGTAAGCGCGTAACAAAGTACCAACATCCCAGTGGCACATAGTAGGCGCTTTTAACAAATAGCATTATTATTATTATTATTATTGTTATTGTTTTTCAGTCCAGGCCCCGCCCCAGCCGCCCTTTTCCCCCCGAACTCTGGGGCTCCCCCTAGCGGCAGGGGAGCCGGGGGGAGGCAGATTTGGGGGGGGGGTGTCATTTCTCCTAACCCCGGCCTCCGTTTGCTCCTCCCGGGGACCCCCTGAAGCATCCCCGCCATCGGATTCATTCATTCATTAATTCCTTCATTCCTTAATAATAATAATAATAATGTTGGTATTTGTTAAGCGCTTATTATGTGCAAAGCACTGTTGTAAGCGCTGGGGGGATACAAGGTGATCAGGTTGTCCCTCATCGGGCTCACAGTCATCATCCCCATTTTACAGATGAGGTAACTGAGACCCAGCAAAGTGAAGTGACTTGCCCAAAGTCACACAGCTGACAAATGGCAGAGCCGGGATTCGATCTCATGACCTCTGACTCCC
This sequence comes from Ornithorhynchus anatinus, assembly GCF_004115215.2. NCBI lineage: Eukaryota > Metazoa > Chordata > Mammalia > Monotremata > Ornithorhynchidae > Ornithorhynchus > Ornithorhynchus anatinus. The sequence continues at coordinate 22,940,492 of NC_041740.1, read as the reverse complement.
AGGCCCGGGCTCTTTCCACTGAGCCACAATCCCTCCTTTCCTTCCTTCCTTCCTTCCTTCCTTCCTTCCTTCCTTCCTTCCTTCCTTCCTTCCTTCCTTCCTTCCTTCCTTCCTTCCTTCCTTCCTTCCTTCCTTCCTTCCGCACTTACTGTGTGCTGAGCACTGGACTAAGCGCTTGGAAAGTACAGTTCAGCAAATCTGAATCCCTCCGTCCTCGTCCTCGTCCTCCTCCTCCATCAGGATTCATTCATTGCTTTCTCTTCACACAGTAAGCACTTAATAGAGAAGCAGCGTGGCTCAGTGGAAAGAGCCTGGGCTGAGGAGTCAGAGGTCATGGGTTCAAATCCCGGCTCTGCCACTTGGCAGTTGTGTGACTGTGGGCAAGTCACTTTACTTCTCTGTGCCTCAGTACCCTCATCTGTAAAATGGAGATTAAGACTGTGAGCCCCAAGTGGGACAACCTAATTACCCTGTATTTACCCCAGCGCTTAGAACAGTGCTCTGCATGTAGTAAGCACTTAGCAAGTACCAACATTATTATTATTAAATATGATTGAATGAATGAATAATAATGATAATAATAATAACAATAATAATGAATTCCTACTGCAACTACATGTGCATAAAGAGATTGGTATATATTGGCAGAAGAGGCAGATTTGACTTTGAATTGCAATTTCAATTCTCTCTGAATTGCTGACCTAGGTGGGGAGGTGTGACTGGGCAAGTCACTTAACTTCTCTGTGCCTCAGTTCCCTCATCTGTAAAATGGGGATTAAGACTGTGAGCCTCATGTGGGACAAACTGATTACCCTGTATCTATCCCAGCGCTTAGAACAGTGCTCTGCACATAGTAAGCGCTTAACAAATACCAACGTTATTATTATTATTATAACTATGGTATTTGTTAAGCGCTTACTATGTACCAAGCACTGTGCTAAGCACTAGGGTATTCATTCATTCAACCGTATTTACTGAGCGCTGACTGGGTGCAGAGCACTGTACTAAACGCTTGGGAAGTGCAATTCGGTAACAGAGACAATCCCTTTCCAACGGGCTCACAGTCTAGAAGGGGGGAGACGGACAACGAAACAAAACAAGTAGACAGGCATTACTACGAGCAAAATCGATAAATAGAATTATAGATAAATGCACATCATTAATAAAATGAATAGAATAATAAATCTGTATACATATACACAAGTGCTGTGGGGAGGGGAAGGGGGTAGAGCAGAGGGAGGGAATTGGGGCGATGGGGAGGGGAGAAGGAGCAGAGGGAAGGAGAGGGCTCAGTCTGGGAAGGCCTCCTGGAGGAGGTGAGCTCTCAGGAGGGCTTTGAAGGAGGGAAGAGAGCTAGTTTGGCGGAGATGAGGAGGGAGGGCGTTCCAGGACCGCAGGAGGACGTGGGCCGGGAGTCGACGGCGGGACGGGCGAGGAGGCCCAGTGAGGAGGTGAGCAGCACCAGAGGAGCGGAGCGTGAGGGCTGGGATGTAGATGGAGAGAAGGGAGGTGAGGTAGGTGGGGGTAAAGTGATGGAGAGTTTTGAAGCCAATGGTGAGGATTTTTTGCTTCAAGCGAAGGTTGATAGGCCACCACTGGAGATTTTTGAGGATGAGCCAAAGACCCCCAGGTGAGCAGCTGCAGGTCGCGGCACTGTGCTGGTTGATTTTTACCCCTGTTTACTACTTTTTGTGGAAAGAATGGAAAGAAAAGAAACTGGAACGGGTCCCGAGGTCTGGAGGAGTAATAGTAATAATGATGATGATGGTATTTATTAAGCGCTTACTATGTGCCAGGCACTGTTCTAAGCGCTGAGGTAGATGCAATGTGGGGCTCGCAGTCTTAATCCCCATTTTACAGATGAGGGAACTGAGGCCCAGAGCAGTTGTGACTTGCCCAAAGTCACACAGCCGACACGTGGCGGAGCTGGGATTCGAACCCATGATCTCTGACTCCCAAGCCCGTGCTCTTTCCACTGAGCCACTCCGCTTCTCGGAGTAAATTTCCCCTCTGGCCGAGTCCCCTTAAACTCTTGGCTGGGCAGGACCAAGAGTTCAGTGAACTGTCCACTCCTCCCTCTCAAGACCTTCCCCAGCCAAAGAGAATGATAAAAATAATAATAGTCATGATGGTATTTTTTAGCACTTACTATGTACCAAGCACTGTTTTAAGCGCTGGCTGCTTTTCTAATGTGACTGTTGACAACTACTGAGCACTTGCCGTGAGTTTATCCTCCTCGATCCAGTCTTGAGATCCTCGGGAAAACAGCCAGACACTGCCCCTGCATCTCAACTGATACATGATAATAATAATAATAATAATAATGGTATTTGTTAAGCGCTTACTATATGCCAGGCACTGTACTAAGATCTAGGACAAGCAAATAGGGTTGGGCACAGTTCTTGTTCCATGTGGTGCTCACAGTGTCAATCCCCATTTCACAGATGGGGCCAAGAGAAGAGAAGTGACTTGTCCAAGGTCACACAGCAGACAAGTGGCACAGGTGGGATTAGAACCCATTACCTTCTAACTCCCAGGCCCCGTTCTATCCATCATGCCATGCTGCTTCATTCATTCATTTATTCATTCATTCAATCATATTTATTGAGCGCTTACTGTGTGCAGAGCACTGTACTAAGTGATTGGAAAGTACAATTTAGCAACAAATAGAGACAATCCCTTCCCAATAACGGGCTCACAGTCTAGAAGAGGGGAGTCAGACAACAAAACAAAACAAGGAAGCAGGCATCAATAGCATCAATATAAATACATAGAATTATAGCTATAAACACATGATTAATAAAATCAATAGAATAATAAATATGTTCATATACACACAAGTGCTGTGGGGTGGAGAAGGGAGGAGAGCAGAGGGAGAGAGTTGAGGTGATGGGGAGGGGAGGAGAAGCAGAGGAAAAAGGGGGCTTAGTCTGGGAAGGCCTCCTGGAGGAGGTGAGCTTTCAGGGGGGAAAGTAGCTTCATGCACACATCAGCAAGCAGAGATGCTACTGAGGCAGAGAGAAGTAAAGTGATTTGCCCAAGGTCACACAGCAGGCAAGTGGAAGAGCCGGCATTCGAACGCAGGTCCTTCTTCCCAGGCCCGTGCTCTATCCATCCGGCCACACTGCTCCTCTGATTTAGAAGCTTCTCTGAGTTAGAAACTAGCGTAAAAATTCACTTATAGTCCACCAGGAAGCTCTTCCTCCCAGGCTAGGAAGATAATGGAAAACCTTAGAAAAAGTTCTATAGAGGGTAAAAAAGGAGCAATCATTCAGTCAACCGTATTTATTGAGTGCTTTCTTTGTGCTGAGCGCTATGCTAAACGCTTGGGAGAGCACAATTTAACAGAATTAGCAGACACATTCCCGGCCAATAATGAACTTTCAGTCTAGAGAAGCAACACAATAATGATAATAATAATAATAATAATAATAATGTTGGTATTTGTTAAGCGCTTACTATGTGCAGAGCACTGTTCTAAGCGCCCGGGGAGATACAGGGTAATCAGGTCGTCCCACGTGAGGCTCACAGTTAATCCCCATTTTACAGATGAGGTAACTGAGGCACAGAGAAGTTAAGTGACTTGCCCACAGTCACACAGCTGACCAATGACAGAGCTGGTAGTCGAACTCATGACCCCTGACTCTGAAGCCCAGGCTCTTTCCACTGAGCCACACTGCTTCGCCTACTATGTGCCAAGCACTATTCTAAGGCCTGGGGTAGATACAAGGCCATCAGCTTGTCCCACATGGGGCTCACAGTCTTCATCCCCATTTGACAGATGAGGAAACTGAGGCCCAGAGAAGTCAAGCACTTGCCCAAAGCCACACCGCGGACAAGTGGTGGAGGCGGGATTAGAACCCACGACATCTGACTCCCAAGCTCGGGCTCTTTCCACTAAGCCACGCTGCTTCTCTTAAGATGTGTTAGAAGATAGAGCTTCGCCACTTGTCTTTGTGTGACCTAGGGCCAGTCGCTTAACTTCTCTCTTCCTCAGTTCCCTCATCTGTAAAATGGGGATGAAGACTGCGAGCCCCACGTGGGACAGAGACTACGTCCAACCTGATTATCTTATGTCTCCCCCCTGATTAGTACAGTCTGCTTCCTTTATTCATCCCCCCTCCCAGCCCCACAGCTCTTATGTCCATATCTGTAATTTATTTTTTGATATTAGAAGCCGCGTGGCTCAGTGGAAAGAACCTGGGTTTGGGAGTCAGAGGTCATGAGTTCGAATCCAGGCTCTGCCACTTGTCAGCTGTGTGATTGTGGGCAAGTCACCTAACTTCACCTGTCAAATGGAGATTAACTGTGAGCCTCACGTGGCACAACCTGATTACCCTGTATCTACCCCAGCGCTTAGAACAGTGCTCTGCACATAGTAAGCGCTTAACAAATACCAACATTATTATTATTATTATATTACTCTTTGTCCCCTCCTACACTAGACTGTAAGCTCACCGGGGGCAGGGAAAATGTCTATTTATTTCTTTACTCTCCCAAGCTTTTAGTACAGTGCTCTGCACTCAATAAGCGCTCTGTAAATATGAGTGAATGAATGGAGTCTCAGTACGGGGACGAGGCTGGATGATTACAGCCGGCTTCCGAACAGAGCCTTTCAGAGTTCTCCCAGCATCCAAGATAAATGAATCATCCAGCCTGGAATGCTGCTTTGTCCCCACTGAATCTGTGCCTAATTCTAAGGAAGAGAACACAGAAACCACTTTGCAATCTAGGGAAAGATCTATCCAGCTGGGAGAAAAGACTGTGAGCCTCACGTGGGACAACCTGATTACCCCGATTACACTTTGAGTTTACCCCCTGCCATAATTTATTGACTCTCCACCGGAAATCATTCACCGGTGACCCTTTCAGAGTGCAGTTTCATTCGGAAAAGCAGTTTATGTGCCAGAGAACTTTCCATCTCTCAGTAATGGATGAACCTAATGATTTTTCCAGGAGGTCTATGTATGAGTGAGGAGCTGATGGCAGAATTTGACTTCTTGACCTAAGAAAGCATTTGAGACAGCACACTGATGTTTTCCTTACTCAGTTAATTCAGATTGGCTTGGCTATGGACATTGGGAAAATCGGGTACAGTCTTTTCTGTCAAATTTAGGAACTTCTTCGTCCCGTCCAGGCCTCTCATCATCATCCATCAGTGGTGTTTATTGAGCACTTACTGTGTGCAGAGCACCATATTAAGCGCTTGTGAGAATACAATATTGCAGAGTTAGTAGATGTGTTCCCTTCCCGCAAAGAGAGGCAGCATGGCCCAGTGGATACAGCCCAGACCTGGAAGTTTATTGCCATTGTTCTTGTCTGTCCGTCTCCCCCAATTAGACCGTAAGCCCGTCAAACGGCAGGGACTGTCTCTATCTGTTGCCGACTTGTTCATTCCAAGCGCTTAGTACAGTGCTCTGCACATAGTAAGCGCTCAATAAATACTATTGAATGAATGAATGAATGACCTGGGTTCTAATCCTGGCCCTTCCACTTCTCTGCTGAATGACCTTGAGCGTGTCACCTCAGTTACCTCATCTGTAAAAATGGGGGTTAAGACGTGGGACATGGACTGTCCAACCTGATTAGGTTGTATCTTTCCAGAGCTTAATACAGTGCCTGACATAAATACTTAACAAATAGCATAAAAAAGCCCAACAACAAAAAAAATGAGTTTACGTTCTAGAGGGGGAGTCAGACGTTAATATAAAGTCCACTGGGAAAACAATAATCAATGAAAATAGCAAAATTACATCAAGGCAGAGTTCAAGGCTAAGTAGGAATCGGACAGAACTGGGGGAATTACCAGGAATTTATAAAGAATGAGACGAATGGTTTGAAGTTGCCAGCAGATTGAAGGGCTGCAAACTCAAATGGGATTCAGAATAGCCGTTACCACATTTTCTCTCTCCCCTGCCTCTTTTCTTTCCTTGAATATTTTTCTTCTTTTTTTAAACTGGGAACCACCAGCACCCCACCAGGCAGCTTCCTGGACTTCTGCTGCCTGCCCTCTCCCGGCCCTGCCCTGGTCTGATCCTGGAGAGGTGTGGACCGCAAACGGGGAAAGAGGAGCAGCCAACAGGGAGCACTGATATTGAAAAAGCTAAGAAAAAGATGTCTTGGGGGGAGAGGAATGGGGGAGGGACAGGGAGAAGGTACACCAGGACCACAGAAACTAGGGCAGTGAGTTCAGAGTTCTCCGGGAGGAGCTGAAAAGTCACCTTGGAAACATGGATGGGAAGGTTGGGGGCGGGGGGGGAGGGAAGTGGTAGGGAGAGGTACAATGTTCTTTCAACAGGAAGAACATCGGAAGCAACACATTTCTCCAGGCAGCTCAGCCAAAATTCAAAAAATGGTGATGACTGGCGAAGGGAAGAATTAGCAAGCTAAGGTCGGCAGAAATAATAAATGAACAACACTGACATGAATCAAAACATTAGGTGCTGCAGTGCCTTACAGATGAAAGAGTGGATTTTAGAGGGTTCTCTCCTCGGGTGATCTGAACCTTGTAAATCGGTCTCATAACAATAATACTAATGTTGGTATTTGTTAAGCGCTTACTGTGTGCAGAACACTGTTCTAAGCGCTGGGGGAGATTCAGGGTCATCTTCCCAGTGTTCTGAATATTGATAAAAATCCTGGCTGGAGTGTGTTTAGTAGTCAGAATGTGCTTGGTACTGTTCAAGGAATTTTAGGTAACAAAAATCATTGTGGGAGCAGATCCCTGGACATTTACCTTTCACTTTACGAGATTCACATAGAGAAATGAATCTAAGGGCAGGGTGGTCCAGTGCAAAGTGGGAGGCACGGTAATAATAATAATGTTGGTATTTGTTAATGTTGGTATTTGTTAAGAGCTTACTATGTGCAGAGCACTGTTCTAAGCGCTGGGGTAGATACAAGGTAATCAGGTTGTCCCACATGAGGCTCACAGTCTTAATCCCCATTTTACAGATGAGGTAACTGAAGCCCAGAGAAGTTAAGTGACTTGCCCACAGTCCCACAGCTGCCAAGTGGCAGAGCCGGGATTCGAACCCATGACCCCTGACTCCCAAGCCCGGGCTCTTTCCACTGAGCCACGCTGCTTCTCTACCAGTTCTGTTGTTCACCTGCTGTGTGACCTTGGGCAAGTCCCTTAACTCCTCTATGCCTCCATTTCCTCGTCTGTAAAAATGGGGATATAACACTTGATTTCCCTCTCCCTCGGACTGTGAGGCCCATGTGGGTCAGGGACTTTGTCCGACCTAATTATTCTGTATCTTCCCCAGTGCTTGGCATTGAGTAAGTGCTTGAGAAATTCTAGTATTATTTTATACTTGCTTTGTATGTGAGAGAGAACCACAAGATACGTCTAACATGTCACTGGGGGTTCTGTCAACATATTGCTTTCCGGGAGACTCGTGAAGGCCCCGGTTCAACCTCAACCGCAAAGAGGCCCAGGGGATGCGGTTCTGGGATCCCGGGGTTTCTGTAGGAGCTGGGATGGCCCGATTAAACCCTCGTGGGGGAGAGGATCGTTGAGAGCCAAGAGTCATGGTAGCTTTTAATTGGTTGGCTTCTGAGGAAGCCCCTCCCATTTTTGAGGAACTCAGAAACGGCCGGAAAAGAACGTTTAACGGTTCTGGCAGGCGGTTAAGCAACTCCATTTCAGGACTCCTAAGGGACAGTTGGGCATGGCCCTCAACTGGCGGCCTTTCTAAAGTTAAGCAAGTCACGTCAGGCTATCGGGGAAGCTAAGGTCAACCTCGACTCTCTAGAGAACCAGCCTGGCTCCAAGGGACCTCAGACACCGTAAGTTTACGGGAGCAGCGTAGGCCTGTCTCCTGACTGCTGGGGTGTTCCTGAGGGACTCTAAAGGCGAAGTTTGGAAGCTGGGCCGTGGGCTGAGCTGCCGGGATGCCTAATTTCCAGGTCCACCGTGCCGGCCTTCTGGTTCAAGTGGGCGAAGGTAAGTGCCCGGGAAGGTAGATTTTGAAATTCCTCTCCAAATACAAATATCTCCCTTCTGAGGAAGTGTTTCAGGGCTGTTGAAACTCCTCTTCAGATACAAATAACTCCCTTTTTGAGGAAGCGTTGCGAGGCTGAGCCCCTTGGACATTTGGGAAACCGCCTCGTTTCCGCATTGCGAAGGGGGCAACGTATGAATTTATATTAGTAGAGCTATGGAAGTTCCTTTGAACTTTTGGAAGAGAGATTAAGAATAATTTTGTGGTAAGCTCTTTGTGGGCAGGGAATGTCACTGTTTATTGTTGTACTAACGCAAGTGCTAAGTACAGTGCTCTGCACACAGTAAGCGCCACTAGTCTTCTGTGTGACATTGGGCAAGTCACTTCCCTTCTCTGGGCCTCAGTTACCTCATCGTTAAAATGGAGAATGAAACTGCGAGCTCCACATAGGACAGGGACGATATCCAACTCGATTTGCTCATATCCACCGTGTCACTCAGTATGGTGCCTGGTACATAGTGAACGCTTAGCAAATATCATCGTTATTATTATTATTACATGCATCTAGTGCAGAATGTCGTGTTGGTCACCCGTTGGTCTTTTCAGTACCATTCAGTCAATCATCAGAGGTATCTATTGATCACTTACTGAAGCACTTGGAAGAATATTCTAAAATAATGAAGCACGATCCCTGCCTTCAAAAAACTTACGATTTACTTGTTAGGATCTATCAGTAGCGCCACTTTTGAAGACAGACCACTTGAGATGATGATGATATTTCATTCATTCAATAGTATTTATTGAGCGCTTTCTATGTGCAGAACACTGTACTAAGCACTTGGAATGTACAATTCAGCAACAGATAGAGACAATCCCTGCCCAGTGATGGGCTTACAGTCTAATCGGCGGAGACAGACGGACAAAAACAAGGCAACATAATCACAATGAATAGAATCAAAGGGGATGTACACCTCATTAACAAATATTTGTTAAGGGTGTACTATATCCTAGGCACTGTACTCATCTCACTCTTCCCCTGCTCTTCGTCTCTTCCCCTTCCTTGTCTCTGAAAAAGAGAAATTGCTACCTTCTTTCATTGTGCCAGAGGTCCCATAATGTAGGGTGAAAATGGAAAGTAGAGCATGCCAGATGGCATATTGAAAATTGACAAGAATAGTTCAGTGACCTTGTTGAAGTTTGAAGTTGGATTCTCAAATTAATTTCCCCCAGAACACAATCAAGCTGAGTTATTCTGACACAGGGAATCGCTCAGAAGACAATCTTGTATCATCTTGGCACATCTGTCTTGTCATGCTGTCAAGTCGTCTCCGACCCAGGGCGACGCTAGAGATGCATCTCTCCCAGAACGCCCCACCTCCATTTGCAATCGTTCTGGTAGCGTATCCAGAGAGTTTTCTCGGTAAAAATATGGACGTGGTTTACCACTGCCTCCTTCTGCGCAGTAAACTTGAGTCTCTGCCCTTGACTCTCTCCCAAGCTGCTGCTGCCCAAGCACAGGTGAGCTTTGACTTGTAGCAGATGGCCTTCCACTTACTAGCCACTGCCCTCGCTAGGAATGGAACGGATAGGCCTCTGCTTGACTCTCCCTCCCATAGTTGAGACTAGTAGAGTACTGGGAACTTTCCAGGGGCGACCCTGAGAGGGATTTGGGCACCTAGTAAGCACTTAATAAATATAATAATTGTAATGATAATTGTAATAATAAAGTGATTTAAGGAAATGGAGTCTTGACCCTGCTTCAGATTTCCTGAGGAAACCTGCAGCTATGAGTACGAATCCTGTGAGAATGAAAAGAAGAGAGCCCTCCCACCTCCCACCTACCTCATTCATGTTTCCATCTCTCCTCTCTCAGAGTCTCGCACTTGCATTCTTCTTAGATTCAGTGCTGTTGACTGATGCTCAGAGCTTGTTGCCAGTGATCGATTAATCAAATAATGGTCTATACTGAGCACTTACTACTAAAATTCAGGCAGCACTGGGCAAGGAACGTGTCTACCAACTCGGTTGTACTTTTCCAAGTGCCTACTAAAGTGCTCTGCATCCAGAAAACTGTTGATAAATAATGCTGATTAATTAACTGATTAATCCAAACACTTTGTCACTGATTACCTGATTTATCTGATATCTATCCTAGCATACTGTACCGGGCTTGCCACATAGTAAGCCTTAACAAATATTAATATTGTTATTATTTCTAATAATGTTAAGCAGTCAGTTATATATGTATGTTTATGCTGGGAAATGGATTTCACTTCTTGGCGTCCTCGTGGGTGGTAGCAAAATGGGTTGTATTGATTCTCTTTCAATCTTTTCATTTAAGGTTAACTATTTTTTGTTGGTCATGGTCACATCAGTGAAACTCCTCCGATAGTGGGATGAGCCTTCTGTAGTAAGTTCAGGTTAGACACTAGCCTCACCCTTGTAGTTTATTTGGTAAACTATTAGTTTGGTAGCTTAATGCCCCATCGATATCAACCTTTGTCAATCTCCCGAAGGCCTGCTAGGTTTTCTGATTCGATTTTCCACTTGGCCTATCAGTGTGCGAAAGGGCTAGGTAGCAGAATTCGGCCTTAAATTCTCTGTTACCAAACTTGTCATTAATGGGGAGGAGTGAGTTAACCCAGTAATGTTAACTCTTTCTCTTTCTTGAAGATGAAAATCTAGGAAATATGAAAATCTAAAAGCCTACCAGGAGGGGAGAAGCTAATTAGGCCTCCTCTTAACTTTCCCTTAACCTGTCAGTGTTGAATCTCAGCATCTGTATCTGGAGCCTGTGATCATGTGGCTAGGGCTATGAGAAGCAGCGTGGCTCAGTGGAAAGAGCACGGATTTGGGAGTCAGAGATTGTGGGTTCTAATCCCGACTCCGCCACTTATCAGCAGTGTGACTTATCAGCTGTGTGACTTTGGGCAAGTCACAACTTCTCTGTGCCGCAGTTATCTCATCTGGGAAATGGGGATTAAAACTGTGAGCCCCACGTGGGACAACCTAATTACCTTGTATCTCCCCCAGTGCTTAGAAGAGTGCTCGGCACATATGGCTGAATAAATTCAGAGTTAGAGCTCATCTTGGCTCCCAAGCATTTAGTACAGTGCTCTGCACACAGTAACCACTTAGTAAATACCACACTAGTTGCTTGTTCTCAATCATTTAAAGATGCCATACTAACTTTAATGGCTTGATTGTGCTGTATTGACATTTAAAATAATTCATACTGGCATCCAAGAATTTCTTATGCTTCAGTGTGGATACCCCCTTTCCCAATTCTTGGTTTGGGTCTCCTCTGAGCTCTAGCAAACACTCCTAGGGTAGAAATCTGGTCAATTTAAAAATGATTATAAAACAAGGCATCCCTAGACACTCATTATATACAATTTGGGTTGTAAACGCTTGCATCAGTTGAGGCTCTTAATGACTTTACTTGCCTCAGTACTTAGAGAAATCCATGCCCGTTGACTAATTTGCAGTACATTATTTTACTTGGTTAACTTTGTGAGAAACAGTGTAGCCTAATGACAAGCGCATTGACCTAGGAGTCTGAGGACCTGGGTTTTAAATCCTGGTTTTGCTACTAGTCTACTGTGTGTCCTTGGGCAAGTCACTTAACTTCTTTGTGTCTCAGTTTCCTCATCTGTAAAATGGAGACTCCATACCTATTCTTCCTCCCCCTTAGACTTACGAGCCCCATGTGAAACAGAAACTGTGCCCTACCTGATGAGTACAGTGCTTGGCATAGAGTTAGTACTTAACAAATATCGCAGTTACTGATGCAGTGACTTTGCTAATATTTTGAATGCCACTGTGTAGATCTAAAGACTCCAGTGTAGAACCAAACAGCAGCAGAATGGCTAAAAACTTCTTTGAAATGTGAACCCCAAAGATAAACGCCTTGTTTTGAAGCCAAATGGAAGAGGGTGTCTTGAAAACTGCAAAATAGAAGCAATCTGCCAAATGGTTTTAAATCTACTTCAAAAAGAATGTTGCTAAAAAGCGTTCTGCTGAAATGGTTCTCCATAAGTCAAGGAATAATAATTTCCTCCGCCATATTTGCTTCTTTGAAATGCGATTGCACAATCCCCCCTCCACCTTCCCCCAACCTCTCCTTAGCCCGTTTTCCATGTCCATTCCACTTATTCATTCACTGAATCAATCTTTCATTCCATTAGTCATTCATTCAATCATACTACTTCCAACCTGAGTAACTTGTATCTACCCCTGCGCTTAGTTCGGAGCACATAGTAAGCACTTAACACATTCCCTTACAAAAGTACACAAATAAATGAATAGCCTCTCATTTTCTTATCCTGTTCACCCTACCTTCTGCATCATCTGTGCCTTTGGGTCTGTACCCTTTAAGAACCCTCGATCCCCAGCCCCACGGCACTTAAGTACATAGGCGCTTAGTACAGTGTTCTGCACATAGGAAGCGCTCAATAAATACTATTGAATACCCTTATACGCTGCAATTTCCGTTCTCTGTAGTTTATTTTAACAACTGTCATCCGCTAAAAACAGTAAGCTCTCGGTGGGTAGGGACCATGTTTACTTTCCCAAATGTTTAGTACAATGCTCTGCACATAATAAGCACTCAAAAATACCATTAACCGACTGATTGATTGTACTTTCAGTTTTTCAACTTTGCTTTCTTTTCAGAGAAGGTGTAATGTTGGTATGAAGAGTGAAATCGACACATTGTCTTAACATCCTTGTTGGGGTGATAAGTCCCTCCGACTCTAAAGACGACATGACTTCAGTGGGTTGGTGAAGGATTAGGGGAGGTGGAGCCAGGAGCCGGGAGGCGTTGAGCAGGAGAAGCAGTGTGGGCTTGGGAGTCAGAGGTCGTGGGTTCTAATCCCGCTTCTGCCACTTGTCTGCTGTGTGACCTTGAACAAGCCACTTACCTTCTCTGTGCCTCAATTCCCTCATCTGTAAAATGGGGATTAAGATGGTGTGCCTCACGTGGAACAACCTGATTACCTTGTAACTGCCTAGCACTTAGAACAGTGTTTGGCACATAGTAAGCGCTTAACAACTACTGTAATTTTTTTTTTTGAGCCAGAGATGGGAATAAGGTGTAGAGTAAGACAGATTTAGATGGTTCCAGTGTGGAGCCTTGGAGACATGGGAATTTCAGCTATTACTGTATATTCCAGCGATTTGCAGGGGTAGCCTAGTCATCCAGATCTTTCTAGTTGTGCCCAGAATGGCAGCATAAAATCTGCATTAGACTGTAAATTCACTGTGGGTGGGCAACGTGTTTACCACCTCTGTTGTATTGTTGTGTCTCTGCTTAGGACAGTGCTCTGCACACAGTGTCCAATAAATACCATTGACTGAATGATTAATCAATAAATCAATCAGGAGTGCTTCCTGGGTGCAAAACACTTTACTAAGCATTTGAGAATATCTGATAGAGGTGAAATGATCACATTAACCCCTCCCTCCTATCTGTAATTTATTTTAGAGTCTGTCTTCTCCACTAGATGTTGTTTCTAGAGAGCAGAAATTGCATCTACTAATTCTGTTATATTTTTTGAATTGTTTAGTACAGTGCTCTGCAATGAGTAGGTACTATTGTTTGATACATGAATTCACTTGTGTAGATTAGCATATGATAAGCCTTTTCCTCTTGGATATGTTATTCCCCAGTACATGGGAAAAGTATTCAATTCTATTCTTCCTGTCAAACATCCTGTAGAGTCTGAGATTTAAATTTACGGTTTTCCTTTAGATGTATTTCCTTTTGCCATGCTGCCTTCTCTAGCTTGAAATAAACAGTGATGGACCTGATGGTTATGTTCCCAACAGCAACAGAAAGATTGACACGCTCTTGATGGTGAGAAGTCAGAGGGTTGATTTTCTTGAACAATTCAACAAAGAACAAAAAGACAGAAACCTTAGATCCCACCACAGTTGGCTTTTTTAAAAAAATAAGGTGTTCGTTAAGCGCTTACTGCGTGCCAGACACTGTATTAAGCAGTGGAGTAGATCTAAAATAATCAGGTTGGACATAGCCCATGTGCTATGGGGCACTCAGTCTTAATCCTCTTTTTACAGAAGAGGTAACTGAGGTTTAGCTTTTCTGGAACTTGTCACGTACTTATATGGCTTCCCCTACATTCACGCTCATCTTTATGTAGAGCTCACTGTCAATAATTCTGGCATTTGTTAATTGCTTACTATGTGTTTAGCATTATGCTAACAGCTGGGTAGGATACAATCAGTGGACAGGGAATGAGTCTACCAACTTGCAGGATTTTACTCTTCCAAGAGCTTAATACAGTGCTCTACACACAGTAAGCTCTCAAAAAAATACAACTTATTGATTGATTTATATGAATCTGGAAAAAAATCCCCATTCTCAAAAGTAACCTGGGGTTTTTCATCTTCATATCTTAAAAATTAAATTTAAATCAGTTATCTAATTTGGTGTTTAGAAGTGTTAAGAGGCTAAAAGGTCTCTCCCCAAAAGAATCAGAGTTTGGAACTTGCCTAGAAGCTCAACTCACAAGTCCCACAGCTGAATTTTAGCAAATCCTGACATCACTTTGGTGATATCTCCTACTTAAAATTGGATGTGACTGCATCACGTCACTTTAGATCCTCATTTCATTCACAGAGCAAGATCTCAGGAATCATACGGTTAATACATAAAGCTCATGCTTGTGTAGTGAATACTTAGATTTCTGAAGTCTATCTCTAGCTTTACGTCCAGCTTTAAATATAAACTACTTGGTCATTGTATGGACAAAATATTCCCAACAGTATTTATTCTCCCCAAGACTTTAGAGAACTAGCTTGGAACGTCTTTATCTTGGAGAAATATTGCTATGACTAGTTCCTTTCTATAAAAGGTCTTTATTTTTAACTGAAAAAGTCAGTTTCCCTATTTAATTAGGTTTTTGATTTTTCACATAAAAAGATTAAAGGGGAAAATAAATGTGAAAGAAATGAAAATGATCTGAGGGAACAAAACTGTATACTTTTTCTCCTTTTTGACTGCAAAATCATGATTCTTACATGAGAGATTAGATTCCTTGGAAGGAGCCAACTGATAAGTAAATTGAGCTAATTAAGAAAACAGAAGGGTGGGTGCTTTGTGGAAACATTAGAACCACCTTTACTTCCATTCCAGCCCAGTGGTGGATAATAGAGAACTAAGGTAGTTTTCCCCAAACTGAAAAGATAATGCATTTTTAAAGGCCTAGAACGGTTTGTATCTCAAAAGGCTAATGGCAATTGAAGAAGCAGAGATTAAATTTGTCAGTGGGAAAGATTAAAAAGGATAAATTACTGCTTAACTTTCATTAAAGTTCTTTCATAAACTCTACAGTGGGCCATAACTTTTATCTCCTCCTGCCAGTGTATCTTGTGGTCATTATGACTGAAGATGCTTGTTTGTGCATCTTGCTATAATATCCATAGTGGGATGTGAGTTTAATGAGAGTGATGTCTATTGGATATTTTCCAAATGCACAGCCAGGCTGATTTCCTCCCCAAAGTTTGAATTTACTGTTTGGAACTCTTCAAAATGCCTGGATGACAAATTAGGGGGGCTAATTCTGGTAATTGATAGGAGATATCCCAAGATTCTTACAGTACTGTCCTTTTCCCAGAGGACACATCAATGGTAAATTTCAGCATTTTGGGAGCAAACTGTTAGCCCAGAATGAATTCTATATTATAAATTATTCTCTCATATCAATGTATAACTAGAATGTAAACTTGTTGTGGGCAGGGAACGTCTCTGTCAACTCCGCTATATTGGACTCTCCCAAAGCACTTAGTACAGTGTTCTGCACATAGTAATTGCTCAATAAATACCATTGCTTGCTCTGTACTATACTCTTGGAAGAGTACAATACAGCAGATTTGGTAGACTCTTTCCCTGTCCACTGATTGTATCTTTCCCAGCTCTTAGCACAGTGCTAAACACATAGTAAGCAATTAACAAATGCCAGAATAAATTTGGGGAAAAAAAATCCCTAGTCTCTGAGGGAACCTGGGGTTTTGCATCTAAATATTAAAATTAATTAATTCAGTTATCTAATTTAGTGATTAGAAATGTTAAAAAACTTTTTACTCTTGTTATTTTAAAATCCCTTTCTTCATATTAGATGAGAAGAAATTAATCCAGGTTTCATTTTGAAACATTTAACAATCTTTGGGTCCTACTGTGGTGTCTGTAGGCAACTGAAAGAAAAAGAGAAGAAAACATATTTTTTTTCCTGAAAAGATTCATTTTTATGTAAAGCATATTTGCATTTACTACAGAAGCATAACACATGAAAATTGGATTCAAGTAACATCTCTAGCCATTTGTATTCCAACCACTGGAGTCTCTCTTTAGGATTTCTTGTGGAGCACCAATTTTAGCTGAAGAATCAGTCATCTTCTACCACCTGCCACAGTGGGAAATAAAAAAGTTACTTTGCTTTTCCATGATCCTCAATGGTAGATCCTCACCCTGATCTTGGAATTAATTTCCATCTTCATCATCCTTTTTGTCATTATCACCATCATCTTTATGGTCACTGAATAATTCTTAGAGTTTTAGGATTAAATTAACATAGCACAATATCTCTCTCCTTCCTTTCTTCCAGATTTCTGCCTATAGAGACACTGGATCTCCAGATATTAAGAATAACGATAAAGGTATTTAAGCATTTACTGTCTGTCTAGCACTGTGGTAGAATCGATACAGTCATAACAGACACATTGGACTCGCAGTTTAAGAGGGAGGGTTAACGTGTTTAATCCCCATTTTACAGATGAGAACACAGGGACACAGAGAGGGTTAGTGTCACTTCCAAGGGCACACAGCAGGTCCGCTGACCCCGAGGGCTATGACCTGCTCATCTCTCTTCCCAGGATCGGTCTAATTCCTTCTAGCAGATCTGGGGAGCAACAGGTTGTTCAAAAACCCCAAGTCATCGTGGGCAGGGAATGTGTCTTCCATCTCTTCTGTATTGTAATCTCCCAAGTGTTTAGTACAATGCTGTACACATAGTAAGCACTTAATAAATATCATTGATTGTTAATATATTTTATCCTGAGAAATACATCCACTCATCTTAAATCTCTTCTGTGAGTTCAAGAGCTGAGGTCAGGTTACCTCTGAGCACTGAGCCTAGCCTCCTCTGAAGTTTGATGAGAGCTAAATCTTCCCAGTGGCTGGCTGGGTTGTTTGGCAAGCAAGCAAACCTTTTTTTTGGAAGCAAAACTAGAGGCTTAGGGGAAGAGGATTATGGAATCCTCTCTAAAGTGACTACATTTCCCAGAAGGCAAAGGGAAATTACATACTGTAGGTAGCAAAGCTTTCTTCAGGTACTACATTTCCCAGCAGACATTTTTCTGCATTTACTTCATCTGCAGATATTTTAGGAAGAGGGATCTTGTTTTCTTCTTTTTTAATAATGTATTTGTTGAGCACTTACTAAGTTCCAGGCACCCTTCTAAGCACTGGGGTAGATACAAGCTAATCAAGTTGGACACAGCCCGTGACCCACATGGGGCTCACAGTCTAAATCTCCATTTTACAGGCAAAGTAACCGAGGTACAGAGAAGGGATGTGACTTGCCCAAAGTCACATAGCAGACTAGTGGCAGAGCAGGGATTAGAACCCAAGTCCTTCTGGCTTCCAGGCCACAGCCTTTTCCACTAGGCCATGAGATGGGCTATTTGCTCCGTTTCTCCTCTCTTCACTTGGTGCCTGGGGCTGGTGTGTCTGGGAAGGTGGGAAGAGGAGATATGTCTCTTGGAAATCACTCTGTTTTGTCCTCTGGTTAAAGCCACCACATAAGTAATATCTTCTAATACATAGATAAGCTTATAATTTTTATGGAAAAATCTTAAGCAAGCCAATAGACTTGGAATTTTCTGTTAGCTGTCTCCCTTTCCTGTTGATTATCTTTTAATTATCTAAATTAAACTTCTCAGTGTGGATGTATGAATATTGCCAACTTTTGAGATGTATATTGGCACAGTCAATGTCTCCCAAGTACCATTCGTAGCATCTCTCAGAGATCTGCTTCTTTGATGATCAGCATGGCTTAGTGGAAAGAGCACAGCTCTGAGATTCAGAAGATGTGTTTTTAAATCTCCACGTCATGACTTACCTGTTGCGTAATCTTGGGCAAGTTACATAACTTCTCTGTGCATCTGTTCCCTCATCTGTAAAATGGGGAATAAATTCCTGTTACCCCTCCTACTTAGACTGTGAGCTCCCCATGGGATTCACTCATTGATTCATTCATGCAATCGTATTTATCGAACATTTACCGTGATTGGGCTCACGATCTGCTCCACAATCAGCTCCAGTCATGTTTTTGCTGCCAAAATAGAACTCCTCCATCTCTTTCTACAAATGACATATAGTCCATCTGGTGAAGTCCATGTCTACAGTCATCACTTAGGTTGGTTAAAGAAAATGTTGGCAATAAAAAAGTCATTTGATTCATGGAAATCAGTAAGTCGATCCCTGGCTTTTGCGAATACCTTGGACTGTCCAAAAAACAAACAAATGGATTTTGGAGCAAATTAAGGCAAAGTGGTCTTTGGAAGGCCAAATGACTCGACTTAGATTAGCATATTTTGGGCACATAACCAGGAGGTCTGATTCTCTGGAGAAGACTCTAATGCTAGGAAAAGTCAGGGAAAATGTGGGAGAGGCAGAACGGCTGCTAGATAGATAGAGACCATAATAACGATAACAGAAGAACTGTTAGAAAGGTTGTGGATTATGGCCGAGGACAGAACGCTCTGGAGAAAGCATATCCATGGAGTCGCTACCAATCAGAAATGACTCGATGGCACTTAAGAGTAATAATAATAATAACTGTGATGGGGACTGTGACTCATCTGATTGTATTGTAGAGAAGTAGTGGGGCCTAAACGAAAGAGCATGGGTTTGGGAGCCAGAGGTCATGGGTTCTAATCCCTGCTCCGCTACTTGTCATCTGTGTGACTTTGGGCAGGTCACTTAACTTCTCTGTGCCTCAGATATCCCATCTGTAAAATGGGGATTAAGCCTGTGAGCCCCACGTGGGACAACCTGAATAGCATGTATCTACTCCAGTGCTTAGAACAATGCTTGACACATAGTAAGCCCTAAAGAAATACCATTATTATTATTACGTCAGGAGAAGGTGTGATTACAGCATCCTACTTTTGCACTCCTCTCTCCTCATTTTTGCTCCCCTCTCTGAAGTGTGGTAAAAGTGCACAGCAATTAACCAGATGCAAGTACTCCTCCGAGCTGTAATTTGTAGCCAAAATGTGGGACATCAACCATTTTCATGATTAGATACGGCCCTGTGACTATTTCTCTGCCACAAAAGTCTTAGAACACAGTATAAATTAAAGTCAGAACTTTTAGGGCAATCTGGGTCAGTGTCCATGATGATCAAGACATAGTATATAGGGCATGACAATAGTGTGAATGGGGTAGATGCCAACTAATCTAATGGGGTAGTCATTCATTCATTCAGTCAGTCATATTTATTGAGTGCTTACTTTGTGTAGAGCACTGTACTAAGCGCTTGGAAAGTACAATTCAGCCATAGAGACTATCCCTGCCCACACCGGGCTTACGGTTTAACCCCCAGTTGGGAATGTAGTTAGATTCAACCTTAATTTTGTCCTGCCTCACTAAAATGTCTCTCCTTGAGGGAAACATTTCAAAATCCTGGATACCACATGCTTCATGTATTTCCTGATGTCAAGCTGAGGGTGTGGAAATGCCTCATGATATTTTATTGTATATTTTTTCAGCACTGAATTGCCTTAGAAATCACGACATGAGAATATCCCTTCTTTCTCATGTCTCCTTCCTTCTCTTCCCACTGTCCTTTAACTCTGTTGGCTATGTTTCTCCTGGCTTTTTGCCCTGGATGATTCTGACCTTTCCCTCTGCTGCCGCAGTTACTGGGAACCTGCAGCCTCATAGCTCCTCCTCTCTGCTTCTATTCCTTAAAGCATTTCTCTTCAGGTCCTTTTCCTCTCTTGCTCTGTGGCCCAGGCCTTTTATCCCAGCCCCTGTCCCCAAATCTGCACGTCCTACCAGCCTGGACAGCCCACACGCTATCAAACCACCCACTAACCACTGTCTTGTCTTCGGGTGTGCTGTCCAGCTTTTCCTCTCTGAAATCAATATTCCTATATTACGCAAATAGAAATTCAAGGATAACTAAGTGTGCGTGTGAGTCTGGGAGAAGTCTAAATGCATGACATCTTTGCTCCCTGCCAACCATTAGGCATGATCATACTCTCATAAAAACAGCATGAAACTTCATGGTCAGAGCTGCCAATAGGTAGCTAGGTCTCCTATAGGCCCAGGACAACTGAGGGTCCCAAAGTGAGGAATAGGACCGAAAGTGTGCTGAAAGGAGGGGAGCGTTCACTTCCTCATCTCCTCCCCTCTCCCCTTTGCCCAGGAAGTGAGATCCTCCCTGACCTGTCGTTGATCATCCATCTTTGCATTTAGAAAGTCCAGACTGTCAACTTTAAGTCACCGTCAGCTCCCTCCCCTCTGCTAATCCTTACTTCTGTTCCACTATAACCCTGGCTGCTCATTTGACTCATCTCATACCAACCCCACTGGGTTTCATGCCCGTCTCTCTTGTCATCGACCTCTTGCTCACACCCTCCTTCCTGCCTGGAGCTCCTCTCTCTTCCCAGTTGGCAGATAACTTTTCCCAACACTTAGGTCTTCCAGACAAAGCTCCACTTTTCTTCATCTCCTGCTCCCCTCTGCATCATCCTGACATGCTCCTTTTGGCTCCCTGCCCCCTGCCCCACAGAACGTAAGTACGTATATGTAATTTTATTTATTTGTAATGATATCTGTCTCCCCCACCTCTAGCTTGTGAGTTCCTTGTGGACAGGGATTGTCACTGTTCAGAGTTGTACTGTGTTTTCCCCAGCGCTCAATGCAGTGCTCTGTGTACAGAAAGCGCTTAATACGATTGAATGAATGAAATGTTATTTCAGAAGAATTTAGACGATGAGGATAGCTCTGGTCTGGCAGATTTAAAGGGGGAAGATGTTCCAGGCAGTAAGAAAGACATGAGCCAGCGGTCAAAGTCATGAGAGTCAAAATGGAGACATAGTGAGTGAATTGAAGGGGTTAAAGTAGGCTCAGGAGGAGTTAGCCTGTTACGAAGGTGCTTGGTGAAGAAAAGAAGGCTGTCGTTAAATCTAAGTTGGATCAATTCTTCACTGAAATTAAAAAACACCAATACAGCCAACAGTACAAGCATCTCTTTATTCAGCCTCCTACAACAACTCATAATGACATTCTAAACCCTTCATTCATTCGACATTGGGCCATTATTCTTCAAATTCCTTTAAATGAGAGAAAATATCTTAGTGTTATTTATCGCTGCAGTAGATAGCATGCAATGGAATTTCACTGTATTTTTCCAGAGGTTATGGAATGTATCCAAATTTATAACATATAAGTCAATGGGAAAACACAGCATTCAATATCCAAACAGATTTTTGAGGAACACCATTCTGTTTTTCTGGTGGGGGCACAACCAAATCAACCCAGGCTATCTTTTTGTTCAGAGAATGCATAGATTTCATTGAAATTCCTCCAGTACTTCATAGAACTATAAAAAAGTATGGCAGTTTTGCCAGGGAACTGCGGGAGGATCCGGAATTGTTCAGAAGAGAGATTTCTTCTGCTGGTCCAACCTCCCCAGAGAGTGTGTGTATGGGAAGGATGGTGAGCATGGTGGTTATGAGGGGAGTTTGGTTGGTGGAGATGAGCAGGAAGGAGGAGAAATTGCAGGTGTGAAGAGGGGAGTGTGAGTGGCCAGTTGTGTGTGGAAAGTGAGGGGATTTGGGAAGTTGATTGAGGGACTAAGTGTTCAGTATGAGGGCTTAGGGACCTCAAGTGAAACCTTGTGTTGCAAGGAGATGGTGTCTTTTAAAGTTGGAATCCTCTGCATAGATATTTTATTATTATTTTTTCCCATCCAACCATTATGGTCCTATTGATTTGGGTGAGTGATTGTGTTCTTGATTTGTAGTACAAAAATCAGTGTGCCACCTATTGTCATGAGGGAGGGAGGGAAAGAGAGAGAGAGAGAGAGAGAGAGAGAGAGCACAGCACCCATCATTATCCAAAAAGAGTCCTGGAGTTTATTGATTTAAACATAATTAGAACAGGTTTAAACCTCGACCATGGTAAAAATAACAACAAAATAGGCAAAAAAATAGGGATTTCTGTTCCAAAGGCATAAATAATAATGCTTGAAGGTAATCAATTTGTACCACATTTTAATTCTGAGGAAAAAAGAAAAGAAAAAACCCAAAGAAAGGTCTAGTGGAAAGAACATAGGCCTGTTTATTTTGATGCTACTGATGCCTGTCTACTTGTTTTGTTATGTCATCTGTCTCCCCCTTCTAGACTGTGAGCCTGTTGTTGGGTCAGGATTCTCTCTATCTATTGCCAAATTGTACTTTCCAAGTGCTTAGTATAGAGCTCTGCACACAGTAAGCACTCAATAAATATGATTGAATGAATGAATGGGAGCCAGAAGACTTAGGTTCTAATCCTGGCTCTGCCAAATGTTTGCTGTGTCATCTTGGGGAAATCACTTAAATTCTTTATGCCTCTGTCCCCTCAATTGTAAAATGGAAACAGGGACAGGGTCCAATCTAATAAACTTGTAACTACCCCAGTACTTAGAACAGTGCTTAACACAAAGTAAGAGCTTAGCAACGACAACAACAATAATACTATAGTAACACCCTGAAATCAACCCAACAAATCCACCCTTTATCAGGACAGCTACCATTGAAAAGATGCATTGATTTATTTTTATTTTTAGGGAAAGCTGTGAGGCGAAGCAACAGGGTGCCAATCTAGAAGCTGGAGAACCCGGGTTTGAGTCCAACCTGTGCTGTTAGCCTCCCGTTTAACCATGGGTGAGTCATTCAACTTCTCTGTTATCTGTATATATGCCGATATATATGTATATATCTCGATATATCTGCATATATCTCTATATATACAGACAGAGAGAGAGATTTATTAATTTATTTATCTATTTATTTATATTAATCTCTGTCTCCCCCTTTAGACTGTGAACACTTTGTGGGAAGGAATATTTCTCTTTGTTGTTGTACTGTACTCTCCCAAGTGCTTAGTACAGTGCTTTCCACACAGAAGTGCTCAGTTAATACAATTGGATGAATGAATTAATGTACAGTGGAAAACATATGTAATTGATTCCCAACTGTCAGAACAGCTTTTCACATCTTAGTTTGCATTCCAAACCTGCATTACATAGCAAAGCTTGGAAGGAAAACACAACCTGTTACAATACTCTTTATCAGGGGTTTGGATTCAAATCTAATTTGGATTAGAGAAGCAGCGTGGCTCAGTGGAAAGAGCACAGACTTCGGAGTCAGAGGTGATGGGTTCGAATCCTGGCCCTGCCACTTGTCAGCTGTGTGACTGTGGGCAAATCACTTAACTTCTCTGTTCCTCAGATACCTCATCTGTAAAATGGGGATTAAGACTGTGAGCCTCTCGTGGGACAAACTGATTACCCTGTATCTATCCCAGCGCTTAGAACAGTGCTCTGCACATAGTAAGCGCTTAACAAATACCAATGTTATTATTATTATATTTGCTTAAAAAATGAAGACATGTTCGTGTGGCAACTGACTTTCTAATAATACTAATAAGACAGGAAAATATATCACTTGGCTTGTGCACCATCTTTTATTGTCAGGTGTCCCAAGGGATTCCCAAGCAGAATTGGCTTTTTGTCAGGGATCCAGAACAGGTTAAACAAGGTGATTCCTTATCAGCTGTGGCATGCTGGGATGTTCCAGCCAGCCTCTCCTGAAGTCTCTGCTCTTGCTTTAATTTTAACATCTCTGAACCCCAAGGAGAAGTTCCAGGTAATCACCTGGCACACTGACAACCTTTCCCTTTCCCAAATTTGCAGAGGCTCTCATAGACATTTGCGGTTAGTAAGAATTAAAGCTATTGCTCTCCAGTCTGGTGACAAAACTCCTGTATGAATATGAAAAATCGACTCCAGGTGAGGGTCAGTGCCCCTCTCAGGATTGCAGCCAGAGAGTTTCAAGTACTCTACCAGTCTCGGCTAAGGGAAGGAGCAGAGGCTTACCCATTTCATTCCTAGCTTGGGCAGTAGCTAGGGAGTGGAAGGCAATCTGTTACAAGTCAAAACTCACCTGCGCTGGGCAGCAGTAGCACGGGAGAGAGTTGAGAGGGTGGAGACTCAAGTTTACTGCACAGAAGAAGGCAGTGGTAAACCACTTCTGTATATCTACCAAGAAAACTCTATGGATCCACTGCCAGAACAATTGCAGATGGAGAGTGGGGCATTCTGGGAAAGATGTGTCCATAGAGTCTCTGTAGATCGGAGACGACTCAGCAGCATAAGACAAGGCAAGAGGGTCAGTGACTGGTGATTTCATTCATATTGGCAATCCTCCTGAGGTTACAAGAAAAATGTTAACTGGGAAAGCAATCATTTTCCATTTTAATTCTCTGAGTTCCAATTACCCATTTTTTTCTGTCAGATTTTATTACCACAAGATCTAACCAGGTACTTCATGTAGCCTTCCACACTCTACATTTGTCAATATAAAATCAATACTATTCCCTGGAAAAGCATCAGTATCAATGGGTCAATCTAGGAGACAAAAGTAAATATGCTGTGGGACCAGGAAACAAGATTTTCAAGTCGTAAACCTACTAGTGAGCCACATGTGGGACGTGGATGTTGTCCAACCTGATTGTCTTGTATCTGCCCCAGTGCTTAATAGAGTGCCTGGCACATAGTAAGCACTTAACAAATACCACAAAAAAGTGCTTAGCAGAGTTCTCTGCACCCAGTAAGTACCACACAACAATAAACCATAAACAGTAGCTGCCCACAATGAGCAAACAGTCTAGAGAGGGAGAGACAGACATCAATACAAATAAATAAAATTACAGATATATACATAAATGCTGTAATAATAATAATAATGTTGGCATTTGTTAAGCGCTTACTATGTGCCGAGCACTGTTCTAAGCGCTGGGGTAGACACAGGGGAATCGGGTTGTCCCACGTGGGGCTCACAGTCTTAATCCCCATTTTACAGATGAGGTAACTGAGGCACAGAGAAGTTAAGTGACCTGCCCAAAGTCACACAGCTGACAAGCGGCCGAGCCAGGATTCGAACCCATGACCTCTGACTCCAAAGCCCATGCTCTTTCCACTGAGCCACGCTGCTTCTGTAGACCTGGAGGAAGTGAGGGAGAGCTAAGGGAGCAAGTCAGGGTGACTTAGAAGGGAGTGGGAGATAAAGAAAAATGGCTTAGAGGAGATGTGGCTTCGATAAGACTTTGAAGAGGGGGAGAATAACTGTCTGTCAGATTTGAGGAGGGAGGGCGTTCTAGGCCAGAGGCAGGACATGGGCCAGAGATTGCCTGAGAGATTGGAGAGACTGAGGCTTAGTGAAAAGGTTAGCACTAGAGGAATGAAGTGTGTGGGCTGGGTTGTAGAAGGAGAGAAGCGAGGTGAGGTAGGAGGGGCAAGGTTACGGAGTGCTTTAAAGCCACTGGTGAGGAGATTTTGTTTGCTACAGAGGTGGATAGGCAACCACTGGTGATTTTTGAGGAGGAATTTTTATAGAAAGATGATCCAAGCAGTGGAATGAAGTATGGACCAGAGTGGGGAGAAGCAGGAGGTTGGGAGTTCAGCAAGGAGGTTGATGCAGTAATCTAGGTAGGATAGGATGAATGATTGTACTAACATGGTAGTGGTTTGGATGGAGAGGAAAGAGCGGATTTTAGCGATGTCATGAAGGAGGTGATTGGATGGTGCAAAAGCAGCATTAGGGTGCCAGTGTGTCTGGAGGTGGGTGGGAGAAGAAGAGTTCCCCATGGCGAACTCTTCCCCTCTGGCGAAAGCAGCAGAGGAGATGGTGTCATCTGGGGAGAGCCAGGTTTCAGCAATAGCAAAGAGGAGGAGTGACTGAGACAGGAATATGTCAAGGACGAAGGCGAGCTTCTCCGTGATGGAGCAGGGCTTCCACAGGCCACACTTGGCAGCTGCTATGGAGAGGGGTGTGTGGGGGGGACAGCGCGAGGGGTGGGGAGGGTTTGGATGGGGGTGAGTTGATGGGGGCCGGCGCGGGGAGAGTTTGGCAAGGGACAGGGACAGGAGGACAGGGATGGGGCGGTGAGGAAGAGGAGAGAAGGGTGGCAAATTAATGACAGCAATAACCACAGGATCCGATGATACCCAGAGGAGATGGTTGAATTGACCTTAGGCTGTTCAGTGTGAAAAAAACCAGTGACTAGGGGAACCCTGGGGCTATAGCTGAATTATCCGGGGTGGGGGGCAAGGAGAGGGAAGAATCCAGTGGATTTCAGCGGTGTTGTGAAAGTCGAACTGACAGGATTTAGTGATGGATTGCATATGTGGGTTGAATGAGGCAGAAATGAAAAATCAATCAATTGACAGTTAATCAAAGGTATTTATTGAGCATTTACTATGTACTCTACTAAGCATCAAGCACTGTAAGTATTGCATTTCTCAGGAATCAAAGGGGAGTGATCCTGGGTAGAGCCAACCCTCTGACTGATTTTGATAAAGGTGAAAATTGGTGCTCTGCCTCTCTCCTCTCCTGATTCTGGGTGAGGGAGAAGCGTCAACACAGCTGGTTCTAGTAGATTAAGCTAATGGGAAGGGAAGCCAGGAATGAAGGAGTCCATGATCTATTTGGAGGTGTCTTTATATAAATATTAGTTTGCTTTTTATCTATTTCTCTTCAGAATGAAATCTTCTTGGTTAATCCTGCCTGTTTGTGGGTGCAGCTTAATCACCATTAATCACTGGACCTATTTATCTCAATGGCATTTTGTGGCCATGCCTTTTGTTAATCCTTATGTAGGATGACAGAGATACATTTGAGCTTGGAAGCATTTAGTGAAGCAGTCCAAATGCATTCCAAGGAGAACCTAAATTCCTCTCTGGATTCTCACACTTACCCTCCATTTTACAGACGAGAAAACTGAGACCCTGAGAAGTTAAGTAGCCAGTCCAAGATTGCAGAGAAAATCACTGATGAAGGTAAGACTCAAACCCAACTGTTCTGACTTCTAGTTCTGATCTCTTTCCACTAAGCCACGCTTGTGTGTATGCTAAGGGTAATGAGGTTTTTTTGTTTGTTTTTCTGTTGGTACCATGAATTTATTGTCAAATGCCTTCCCCACCCACTTACAGAACAATGCATTGTGCATACAGGAATCTTACTGGGAAACCACTTAGGCTGCAACTAACTTTGAAGAATTGATCTGCCTGTAGTCAGACTTCTGAAAAACTGCATAATTTGCTGCCAGCATAGGACTTGTTTATATTAAATAAGGCTAGGGGAGATTGCAGAGAAATCCTGAAGGATTTCTTTTTTAATAGGGTAATGGACACCACATCTTCGGGAATTAATGCATGCAGGAGCCAGGTAATCTGAAGGAAAGGCTATTGGTATCCACTGATAAATCCTAAATTAGTAGAGGCTTCTTGAGATAATGATCAGGGCATCAGGAGAGGACTAAATGAAGATGCCTACACAATCCACCATGGCAGTTGCTATAATAAAGAAGAGGACAATATAGAAAATAGTAGCACAACGATATAAATCAGTAGAATGTGCTTGCCTTGAGGTACAGGTATGCTCACTGGATCTGAAAAAAGCTCACAGCAGCAGAAATAGTAAAAGTGAATGAAAGAGTAAAAATAAGTAACACTTGTATTTCACCTGGAAAAAAAAGATACAAAGACTAGAATTGTGTTTTGTCTGGTAGTATGAAATATTACTGGAGCTGTCTTACTAATGGACACAACCTTGAGTTAAGCCTTGGCATCTAAAATACTCTTTGGGAGGGTCACCTGAGGGTAATTTTAATTTAATTCTTCTAGATATGTATGGCTTTGATGATTTATGTTTCATTTGCATTCATACAAATCCTCTAAAGATGTGAGAGTGGCTAGAGTCTGAAGGATAGGACTACAATTTCAGTGGCCCATTAATTTGAGAAAAATCAGAAGGATGAGATACAATACAATATTCTTTATGTGCAAAATCAAGCTTGTTTGGAGAAAAACAATCTACTTAAATATAATATGGGATGTTGTGGACCAAGGAAAGGCATTACAGAGAAGCAGCATGGTGTGGGATACAGAGCATGGGCCTGGGAGTCAGAAGGTCACGGGTTCTAATCCTGGCCCCACCACTTGTCTGCTGTGTGACCTTGGGCAAGCCACTTCACTTCTCTGGGCTCAATTACCTCATCTGTAAAATAGGGATTAGGATTGAGACTGTGAGCCTCACATGGGACAACTCAATTTGCTTGTGTCCACCCTAGAGCTTAGTAGAGTGCCTGGAAAATAGTAAGGGCTTAGAAATACCATCATTATTATTATTATCATTATTAGAAATAGATGTCAGAATTCTGGAGAATCCATCATCTGAGGTGGACTGCAGTCATTCTATTTTGTCTATGGAGTGGTGTTACTGAAAGAGCTTCTGGAGAATGGTGGCATTAATGGGATTAAAACATTAAGGGAACACATTATAGAGAAGCAGCGTGGCTGAGTGGAAAGAGCCTGGGCTTGGGAGTCATAGGTCATGGGTTCGAATCCCGCTCCGCTGCTTGTCAGCTGTGTGACTGTGGGCAAGTCACTGAACTTCTCTGTGCCTCAGTTACCTCATCTGTAAAATGGGGATTAAGACTGTGAGCCTCGTGTGGGATAAACTGATTACCCTGTATCTACCCCAGCGCTTAGAACAGTGCTCTGCACATAGTATGCACTTAAATACCAACATTATTATTATTATTATTATAGTTAGGTCTATACTTAGTCAGGCATCTATAAAACACCGAGTACAACTAGGCTGCTCTTTTTAAAGAACCAGACAGTATTCAGAGTCGACCAAAGACAAATAATAATTTGAAAAACAGACTCAATAAAAGGTTGTTAAAGTTTGGATTATTTGGCTGTGATAAGAAAAGGCTGGGTTACTTAATTATTGTCTGCAAGTATACAAAGAGTTATCCCAAGATGATGCACAATTGTCCTCTACATATCTGGCAGCTGAGTGGGTATCAGGAAATATTCCTGGCTCTCATGCAACACCCCCAAGCAAGTTAGGGAGGCAAGCAGTAACTGTATGAACCTCCGTAATCCCACTCCAATCTCAGACACGACTATCAGTTTTGGACTGCTTCAACCTACACAATTTCCCAGGAAGTCAATGAGGGAGTTCCATTAGCTATGGCTGAGATAGAGTGAGACGAGAGAGATCTCCAAGAACAAGGGACAAGAGATGGGGAATGAGGAAAATCTGGCCAGCAGTCAGGTTCTGCAGAATCAAGCCAGTCTGCAGACAAGTGGCGAAGCCAGGATTAGAACCCAGGTCCTTCTGGTTTCCCAGGCTCCACCGCTTTGCTGGGTAACCATGGGCAAGTCTCTTCACTTCTTTGGGCCTCAGTTGCCTCATTTGTAAATGGGGATTAAGAATGTGAGCCCCATGTGGGCCAGGGACAGTGTCCAAACTGATTAGCTTGTATCTACTCCACGGCTTACTACAGTGCCTGGAACATAGTAAATGTCATGAGTCCATCACCAAGGATTGCTCCCCCATTAGTTTCAGGCACTCAACCTACGAGCCCTCCACCAGGGATTTGACGCCCTCTAAATTAAGGCCTTCAATTTATGAGTCCTTCCCTGGGGATTGTCCCCTGAATTTTAAACAGGTGCTCAGTGTCAAGTTCCAAAAGTGAAACTAAAACACCACTAGTTTTCCCCAGGTTTTTTGTGAAAATAATCCTATGCCGGAGGAGTTCAAGGAGTCAGGGAGGATGGCAACTTCTCTCCCCATGCTTGCCCGCTGTCCCCCAACTCTCCAGGCTTAAACCCATCCAACAGTCTTTCCCATGACCAGTGGAGCAATTTAGACCCTCCTCAAACCCCTCTGCAAAACAAATCATATCTTTTCAGCCTTCAAGCCCTCCTCGAACCTTTTTAGCAAATTAATTCAGTTTCTCCTCCAATTCCTCCTTTGTCCCTGCTGCTCATGGGGTCAAGGAATAGTCTCTTAGAAAGTGGCTTCTGCATTACAAGATGGAGTCATTCTTGCTCACCACAGTAAGTGCTTAACAAATACCAGCATCATCATCATCAATCCATGGTTGCCACTCTACCATAGCCTGGATCTGCCCATTGCAAAATCTGGTGATAAGCTGAGGTTATACACCTTCCAAACTCATTGTGGAATGATCCTGCTGTCATGGTCCAGAGCCTATCATCACAAGCTAGTGAATAGATTTGATAAGTCCTTTGGCTCCTTCCCGTCTAACACTTCTATCAGGAAGTCTGGGGAATATTTCCATGGCCAGCTTTTTCACCAATAAATTATAGTGCCACAGAGAAGGAAAGAGGTAGTCATAACCAGATGGATGCTCTTTTACAAAGTGTTATTTTTGATTATTGGCAATTTGGGGAAAAGATTTCAGTCAAATCTTGATGGTAGTACAGTCAAACCCAGGGAGACTGGATCTTTCACAGTCTTGGATTTTCAATAAAAAATAGATGCAAGCAATAAATGAAATTGTCAAGTCTGGTTCTCTATGAATAATTTTCTACTTTAATCCCATCTGTGAATGTGTAAATTAGGTTTGCTTTCATTTTTGAAGGTTGTGGCAAGAAGAGAAAATGTGGGAAATGGTTTAATAAGTTGGAAAACAGTCTCAATCAAGGGAGGAAACTGAGGGTTGAACACGTTTTCCCTTTTACTTAGACTGTGGGACACAGAGTGTACAATCTGGTTATCTTGTTTCTCCTTTAGTAGTACAGTGCTTGCTCATAGTAAGTGCTTAACAAATACCACAAGTATTATTATTTATCATTATTATTCTTACATGTTAGTGAGGCAAAGACAGTAACATTGACTACTCTTAAAAGCAAAACTTATACAATGTAGCAGTGTGGTCCATTGCAAAGGAAAAGATACTGGAACTATGGAAATCCAGGTTCAAATTAGTCCCGGCTCTGCCGCTTGCTTCCCAAGTGACCTTGAGCAAATCATTTAACTTCTTCTGCCTTAATTTCCTCATCTGTAAAATGGAAATGAAATTCCTGTTCTACTTCCCCCTTGGATCGTGAGCTCTATGTAGAATAGGAAGTGTGTCAGATAGGATTATCTTCCATCTATCAAAGTTCTTGGGACATAATTGCTTAATAAAAAATACCATCGTAGGCCCAGTGCCTTACAATTAATCAATCAGTGATACTTGATTCAAGCAGTGACTCTTAGAGAAGCAGCATGTTGTAGTGGATAGAACATGGACCTGGGAGTCAGAGGACACGGGTTCTAATCCCGGCTCGGCCACTTGTTCCCAGCTCTGCCACTTGTTTGCTGTGCGGCCTCGGACAAGTCACCTCACTTCTCTGTGCTTCAGTTCCCTCATCTGTAAAATAAGGATTATTATTACCACCACTACTACTAATAATAATGGTACTTGTTAAGTGCTTCCTATGTTTCAAGCGTTGTTCTAAGCACTGGTGTAGATACAAATTAATCAGGTGGGACACAATCCCTGTCCCACATGGGCTCACAGTCTTAATCCCTCATTTTACAGATGAGGGAACTGAGACCCAGAGAAGTTAAGTGACTTGCCCAAGGTCATACAGCAGACGTGTGGCAGAGCCAGGATTAAAATGTCACAAATGGGCAAGTCATTTGACTTCTCCATGGCTCAGTGTCTCCAACTATGAAATGGGGATTAAATGCCTGTTCTTCCTCCCCCTTAGACCTCAAGCCCCATGCGGGGCAGGGACTGTGTTGGAACACCGATCATAGCATTTAATACAGTGGTTGGCACATGGTGTTTAGTAAATACCTCAATCATCATAATCATCACAATCATCATTGTCATTATCATCATAATCATCACAATCATCATCATTATATTATAAACAAGGATGTCTACATTTGCTCATCCCACTCTCAGACAAAATGTCATAAGATTCTTCTTAGCATAGTTTGTTTATGTGAATAATAATAATAATGATAATAATTGTGGTATTTGTTAAGCTCCTACTATATGCCAAGCATTGTACTAAGCGCTGGGATCAATACAGTATAATCAGAACACACATGGAGCTCACAGTCTAAATGGGATGGAGAACAAGTACTGAATTCCAGTTTTGCAGATGAGGGAACTAAGTCATAGAGAAGTTACCTACCTTGTCCATGGTCACACAACAGATGAGGGGCAGAGTCAGGATTTGAACCCAGGTCCTCTGCCTCCCAAACCTGTGCTCTTTCCACTAGGCTATTCTACTTCCCCACCTTTAAAGTCCCACCTTCCTGGGCTCTAGTCCAAAAGAGAGCTATCTGGTCATGCAAAATGGTTTCCCCCACACATATCCATTGGGTTTTTATTCCTAAAATAAGAACTGAGTCCAGAAATAATGCAGAGAGGAGTTCCTCTCCTACCTATAATGAAAAGAAGCCTTTGCCAGAGACATTCATTAAGTAAATACATCAGGAGATGTAGGAATCATGATTTCTAATTGTGAAGCAGGCTTATTTTAGGATTATTTTCTCCCTGTAGAAATTTATATTTTTTGAAAAATCCAGCGAATAGTCCCAATAAAGTCATTTCTTTCTAACATTCCTTTCCCAATGTAGATTCCCCAGCATTTGCAAGTACCTATGGCTTTTTAAAAAATCTTCGTACTTTTCAAATTTTTAGGGCAATGAGCAAACTAAGAAGAAGAAAATCCACATCCTTTTCTTAGATTTATGATCTGAGTGCTTTAAATTTTGTTTTCATTATGCTCTGCCCTTATCTAATGTAAGAGTCAATAAAAAGGCTACCGTGGTGTTGGCATTCAATAACCAGAAACCCATTGGCTCCAAAAGATTGCCTCCCAACATCCCACCCCAGCATATTATGCTTCTAGATTAAATGGAAACTCTTTTACAGATCTCCTGCTTGGACAGAATTCCAAACAATAGAAGTACCCCCAGTCCAGTTGGAAAGCTCATAGTGCTTAATGAAATTCACCTGCATTGAAATTCTCCTCGTGATCCAAACACTAGTATTTATTTTCAGTAGTGTCTCTCTTTTTTTTATTATTTAATGGGGATTTTAGCTGAATTTCCCTATAGACTAGACCTATAAACTTTAAGTGGGAAATCACAAGATAGAATTACTGTGGATGCTGCCATGCTGACTTCCATTTCAGACTACATTTATTTTATGAAGGACTAATACAGTAATGCTCATGACCATTTGAGCCTTTTCTCCTATTGTAATCCCCAGGAGACTCTGGGAGAATGGATGATCTTTTTGGTAGTGTGTGTCCCGCCTGAGGAGTAAAATTTTCTGACTGCTTTGTCACTGGAGCTGGGACTTCAGCCAGCAGGCTGTGAAATGGGAATAAGACCATGAGGCCCATTTGGGATGGGGCCTGTGTCTGACCTCATTTGTAATATGTTCTTCCTAGAGCCTCTGTTGTAAGCGAGGTTCTTCATTTTTGATTGCTGTTCTGTCTTCTGCTTCTTTCCACGGCTATACCTAATTCAAAATCGTTAAAGGCATTTCATTTAGTTGAAGATGATAACCTGCACTTGGAAGGCAGGTGATCTGTAAAAGATTTTCCATTTAATGCAGGACATTTAATCTATCCAACTCCACATATCAAATGGAAACTCCTTACCATTAACTTTGTCACTCAATCAACTCTCCCCTTCCTACCTACAACCCAGCCTTCACACTTTGCTTCTCTTATGCCAACCTCCTTACTGTACCTTGAGCTGTCTATCATGCCATCCATCCCTTGCTCGCCCCGCCCCTTTGCTTCAAGTTTCCTCCCCTTTCATATAATAATAATAATAGCTCTATTGTCATTATACTTGTTAAGTACTTACTGTGTGTCAAATACAGTTATAAGCACTGGGCTAGATCATCAGGTTGGACACAGTTCCCTTAATGGGCTCACAGTCTAGGTAGGAGGGAATTTTACAGATGGAGAAACTGAGGCCCAGAGAAGTTAAGTGACTTGTTCCAGGTTACACAGGAAGTGGCAGAACCTCTGACTCCAGGTCCTCTGACTCCCAGGCCTATGCTCTTTCCACTAGACCATGCAGCTTCTCTCCATTAGACCCTCACTCTCCCCCATCTCCAAAATCCTACTAAATTCATATATCTTCCAAGAAGCCTTCCATGCCTAACGTCTCATTTTCTCACCTTATTCACCCTAACTGCTACTAAGCATTTTGAAATTTACCCTCCCCTCCGTCCCCACAACAGTTTGCATACCTATCCTTATACTCTGCTGCTTCCCTCATCTGTAATTAATTTTAATTTCTGTATCCCCCACTAGACTGTAGACTTTTTGAGGGTAGTGACTGTGTCTTCCAGCTTTATTGTTTTGAGTTGTACTAAGCACAGCATTTAGTACAGTGGTCTGCATACCATAAGCACTCAATAAATACCATCAATTTGTTGACTGGCAAAAGTAGGTGGCAAAGGATAGACTCATCTTGAATTTACTATGTGATCTTGAACAGAAAAGATTTTGCCAACAATTCCAACTTTTATAAGTTATTAATAAGGCTTGACTCTTCACTCCTGATTTAAAACAAGTTGTTGTTCCCACAACCTGGATGCTTCTTTGAGTTTCTGTGTGAATACTAATCACTCTAAAACTTCACCAATGCCCACTGGAAAATGACATATCTCTGTAATTTGTTCATTTAAAAATGTAGTTTTTATGACACTGACTTTTTTTTTAATCTTCAGAATAGGATAAATTGAGGTCATGGAAATAAAGGTCTCTAAATGATTTTTAAAGCTTGTGAACTTCAAAGGATGATTGGTTCTCAGATTTCCTCCTGTGATAACAAACCATATTTTGACATGCCCCATGTTTGAGGAAAAATTGGTGATTCCTCATTGGTGATTGGTGATTGGTATAAAAATAGGATTTTTTCTTTTTCTTTCATTTATCAGGTCCCGAAAAGTTTCACACCAATTGATGATTGGGGATTGGTATAATAGGATTTTTTCTTTTTCTTTCATTTACCAGTTCCCGAAAATTTTCACACACCCATGCATGTGCAAGAACACTGGTGCATGTGTATATTCACTGTCAAAGACTAGTAGGAAGAGTTGTAGAAGAAGTTGGAATAGTAATAGAAATAGTATTAATAGCAATAATAGTATTTATTAAGCCCATACTATATGCAAAACACTTTACTAAACACTGGGAAATGCGAGATATAGTCATAATCCCTGAGCCCCAAAGTGTTCATGATATAAAAATAAGATGGGAGAGGGAATTGGTGACAGACATATGAAGAAAGATTAAACAAAACTATAAATGGTAAACTGATAAACCTGACAGGAGGAACAGAGTTT
Organism: Ornithorhynchus anatinus; assembly: GCF_004115215.2. Lineage (NCBI taxonomy): Eukaryota > Metazoa > Chordata > Mammalia > Monotremata > Ornithorhynchidae > Ornithorhynchus > Ornithorhynchus anatinus. Next base: position 22,905,053 of record NC_041740.1, on the reverse strand, counting down.
CAGTCTTAGAGTTGCAGATGTCATAGTTGCAGCCATGGTGGGTGGCCCTCTGCCTTCTACAATTGGAAAGTTTTGAAACAGTCCATGTTCCATGTGGGGCTCACAGTCCCCATTTTACAGATGAGGTAAGTGAGGTACAGAAAAGGGAAGTGACTTGCCCAAGATCACATAGCAAACAGGTGGCAAGCTGGGATTAGAAGTGACTTGCACAAGATCACATAGCAGACAGGTGGTAAACTGAGATTAGAACCTAGGTCCGTCTTCCTCCCAGGCATGTGCTCAAACAAGATTTCAAACAAAAAAACTCTAAAGGAGTTTGAGGGTACCTGCTATTAAAAATATGTGTGATTTACCCCTACAGGGGTGTGGAACTTGAAGGGTTTCTTAAGGATGTTCATGTGTGTACAAGAAAGCTGTTGTCATACATCAAAATCTTGCCACTGACAGGGTAATGAGTCAATAATTATAACTCGAGTCAATGGAGATGTGCTAATTTTTCATTTTTGGAATTACAGAATCATAATGTAGAAGATTTGATAGTGTTGGAAGATATTAAGTGAATTTTGGTCCAGATATGGTCCCAGTGAAGCAAGGGTTATTAATGTATGTACTTAGAAAGTCAAAATTTTGAAGTGCTCTTCTATCTAGTTGAACCTAGAAGGTAATCTCTTCTTTCACCCTGTCCTGGTAGCAGCACCATTAAAAATATAAGCAAAGACCCAAAATGGGCCCTAAAGTCTGCATTATCCTTTAATGCCCCCAGGAAACTCCATTGCTTTGGATTCCCTGGTGAATTGCTTTACTTTTTGGTTAGTAACTCTTACCAAGGCAGGTTTTGGCTGTTGTAGGTTGTCTTTAAGGGGCCCACACAGGGCCGTGTGGGCGACAGGAAGTGAATGTCAGGAACTCTGGACTCCGTTCTATAGAGAGAAGGGCCTCTAGCGGTTCGACGGATGTCCGGTAAATACGGTCAATATTGGTGCTGAGATAGATTAATCTATTGATCGCCATTGGGTTTCTTCCAGCAGGGTCTGAAATGCCGTAAAGGCCTATAAAAATGAGCAGAATTTTGCTGCGCAAAATCAGCTGACCGCCATCTGTTTTGGGTAAGTCCATCAATCCTTCATATTGATTGAGTACTCACTGTGATTAGAGCGCTATACTCAGCAGTGGGGAGAGTATAGCTAAACAGTTCCCTGCCCACAACAAGCTTATGGTCTAGTGGATGAGTTTACAATCCTGGCTGAATGAAAGGGGCATAGACACCAGAGATAATAAATGAATCGAGAAACTGAAATCTCAAGGTGTAGAAAGCCCTTGACTCCTCAGGTTGATTCAGATATTGTTAAGGAAAACCTCACTTTCAATCTGAAAACATGTTTTCCTTTGTCCTTCCTTTTTATCAGCTAATCGATGGTATTCGTTGGGCATTTACTATGTGCAAAACACTGTTCTAAGCTCTTGGGAGGGTACAGTACAACAGAGTTGGTAGACGGGATACCTGCCGTCACGGACTTAAAGGTCCAGTGGGAGAGTTAGACCTTAAGATAAATTAGGGGAAAGCAGTAAAATATAAGGATATGTGCGTAAGTGCTGCGGGGAATAGCAAAGTCCTTTTCTGATCAGTGATCCTGTATTAAGGTCTTGTACATTATAGACTCCATGAGAAAAAGAATCATATCTCCTAATTCTATTGTTCTCTCCCGGATGCTTGGTATAGTGTTCTGCACATAGTTAAGTGCTCAAAAGGTAGATTCACCTCATAATGAAATGGGGGTCAGGGCCAAGGGTTTTAAAAAAGCCTGGCATTATTATTGCCTGGTTGTTTTCTAACAAGACCAGGCATCACACAAGGAAGAGAGGGAGGAGTTTCATTTAAAATTATGGGGGTGGTAGTGACTGTGGGAGTGAGGTGAGCCACCTGAGCTCTCCCTGAAGCTCAGGGAGGATTGTGGGGAGAGACAGAGGCTGCATCTGCCAGACAACAAGCAGGGGCAGCAGGAGTGCTGACTTGCCTCCCCTATTCCTACATCCTACATTCCTACATGCGAATTGTATATTCCAAGTGCTTAGTACAGTGCTCTGTGTATACATAGTAAGCACTCAATAAATACTATTGAATGAATCCCAAAATGTTCCCCAAGGCCCACCAAGGGTCGACAATGTGTTTGGGGTCCACTGACTCCCTGTCACACCTGCCACTGAGGGTTCATGCTATGGTGGCCTCAGGTGCAGCTAGCACTGAATCAACTCCTTGGCAGCTATGCCAGAGTTGGGTGGGTGACCCATTCCCTGAAACCACTTTGATGCCCCTGGTCAGACTGCTCTACCTGGCATAAAAAAGAAAAAAAAGTGCCTGATTTAAAATAATTTAAATCAGAACTACAATGTGCCAGCGGATTGTAAACTCCTGAGGGAAGGGTTCACATCAACCAACTCTATAGTATTGTAAGCTCGTAAGCACGTAGTACAGTGTTCTGTACTGATTCATTCAATCATATTTATTGGGCAATCACTGTGTGCAGAGCACTGTACTAAGCACTTGGGAGAGTACAATGCAACGATAAACAGACACGTTCCCTGCCCACAGCATTACTGTCAGCTGTGGTCAGAGTTGCTGGAAATCGCCCGTAAGCGACCTTTGCAGGTCAGGCATGTGGATGCCCATGACAGAGGCTCTGATCTCATGGCAACTCACTGGAGCAAGAAAGTGGATTTTCTGGCCCAAATTCTGGTGGTCCAGAGCACAGACCGAAAACCAATGAACTGAATCCACCAAGAGATTCGGCATGAAAGAGCGTAGGAGTGGTGGGTCAGAGCCGATGCATAGAATGGCCGGTGAGATGAAAGCAAGCAGATGACATCATCTGATCCCGCATGCTATGTAAACTCAGGCAGGAGACAGTAGGCTAAGGTCAGGCAGGGGGAAGCCGCAGGGAAGGGGTGCTTCTCTGGTCAGCGTAACAAGTAGACTTCATAGGGCCCCTTCCCCGAATAAGGAAGGATGGCACTAGGTTCTTACGAGGGTGGAGATCATCAGTGGCTTAGGCATGGTGTAAACTTGTCCAACCCCCACAGTCAACAGTGTCATCTGTGGATTGGATGCTTGGTTCTCACACCCACCCATGATGAGTGAAGTGCAGTCAGACAACGGTTCCCATTTTGCCAAAGGGACAGTAGCCCAGAGGGCAGAGGTTAGGGGAATTACGTGGGTCCTCCATGACCCCTACCACCCTTCGTCCAATGGAATGGTGGAAAGGTGGCATGGTGTGCTTAAAGGCAAGTCGAGGTTGACTCAGGCCATCTCGGGCAAATCGGGGGGTCTGGGGATCCATGTTGCATAGAGTGGTTTGGTCACTCAACACCCAGGAGACACAGCAGGGGAGCCCAATGCGGACCACTTATGAGACAGATAGTCAAGTGATTAGTGTTATGATTGGACAAGAGCCACTCCCATGGACACGAGAGAACTCCCTGCAGGTGGGGATGCCGATGATCAACGGTCATCCGTCCCATAGTAGGTTTGAGGGGTCTTATTTCAGACCCTTTCCAAGGGAATGTGGAGAGCCTGGGGGGAAGGATGACCGTGTGGTCAGTTTGGAAGTGATCCAAACCCTGAGGGGCAGGGGGTCGTGCCGGGCGTAGTGATAGGGCACTGGCCTGGGAGTCAGAAGGTCATATGTTCTAATCCCTGCTCCACCACATGTCTGCTGTGTCACCTTGGGCAAGTCACTTCACTTCTCTGGCCCTCAGTTACCTCATTTGTAAAATGGGATTAAGAGTGTGAGCCCTATGTGGGACAGGGACTGTGTCCAACCTGACTAACTTGCATCTATCCCAGCACTTAGAACAGTGCTTGGCACACAGTAAGTGCTCTACAAGTACCACAATTATTATATTTATTATTATTATTCCCCACAGGAATCTGACAGTGGAGTGAGAATGGGACCCCACCAACCTAGGATCCTGCTGGCATGGCTGGCCTTGTCCGGGTAATGCCGATGCATGGACAGAGAACACCACCCTGTCACTGGCTGAGATGATCGCCCGGCAAGCTCACCCCAATAACATCACCAACAGCACAGCCTGCTGGGTCTGCCAGCACCTTCCACATCACTATGGGCAGGATGCCAGCTTCTGGCCCTTCTCCTCACGTTGGAGGAGTGGACAACGGGGTGGAGGATTGTTACGGTATCTCATCAGCCTTAATGGGGGCTGCATGGTGGGATTTGGAGGTTACATCCCCACCAGACAGTATCCTTTGTGATCACATCATGAGGGATAATCATTCACTGGGACAGTACGATCGGTGCTGGTTCACACTCACCCTGAGTGACAGGCAGCATATGTCCAAATGTTGTGGTACCTCCCATAACACCACGTTGCCGGGAGTAGGGGAGATTGTCAGAGCCCGAGAGACTTTTGAAACCTACCAGGGTGACTTCACTATGTGTGTGCAAATTGATGGGATGATTTCAAACGTGACCAACTGTGCCTTAGGGACTTTCAACCAACAGCCTAGTCCAAGCCAGCTGTTTCGGGGTGCTGACCTCAGTACCATCATGGTTAAGGATGTCTTCACAACTTCCTTCTCTGGAGAGAAGTAGGAGCAGGAATGGGCCCTACCTCCCTACCTATTCCTGGTGTGTGGGACTTTGGTGTACTCTTTCCTCCCGCTTAATGCAGCAGACATATACGCACTTGCCCACCTGGTTCCCTCCACCCATACTAGCCTCACTCTGTACTGGCCATTCCCCCAGAATTTGGAGCTTCATAACGACACCCTCCAAAGCCACAGTTGCTGGTGTCCTCAGGGTCCTTTTCCTGGGGATCATCTCTATTTATTGGACAGAGTGAATTACACGTGCCCTGTGAAACCTTACAGACAACCTGATGCAGGTGGTCAGTGTGAGCAAGGATGTGGTCACCACCCTCCAAGAGGAAGTGTGGGGACTGTCGTGGGTGACCCTTCTTAATACGCATGTCTTGGAAATATTCCTGGCTAGCCGGGAAGATGTGTGTGTGTGTTCTCCTCAACCAATCATATGGCATATACATGGACGAAAATGAGAGGGTGACCCAGGACGCTGATTAACTTAGTCAGATAATGCTCTCTCTCCATCACACTGTCATCCATCATCCGGGAATGGGTTCATCTGGGAATCGGCATGGCGAGAGAGAGAGAGAGAGAGAGAGAGAGAGAGAGAGAGAGATCAGGGACACAAAGGCTCAGCTTTTTACAAAATTTATTCTGTGAGGCAAGTTGAATTATTTGATTATTTTGGTCACAGTGATTTGAATTATTTGATTATTTTGGATGTGGTGAAATGAACCTCTCCTATGGGAGGAGTATGATTATTTAATGATATTAGAACTTCCCTATTGTGAGGAATATACTTATGTGTTACTCGCATGTGGCAAAAAGCTCAGGTCCCACCAAGGAGGAATTCACTTATGTTTTGTTCGCAAGTGGTGAGGTGGCTACCTCCCACCAATGAGCACTTCCCACTTGAGCACTTCCCACTTGGGAGGAATCCATTTATGCTTTACACACCTGTGGCAAAGCACTTGGCTTTTGGCCCCACGAGAGTTCAGCAGGACATTCACCCATCCCACAGCTCTTCCCTCAGTGCAGACAGAGCGGGCATCCCATGCTCTGGGCAGAGGTGACCCGCAACCGGCTGCTACCAATCTCGATCCGTTGCACAGAAGGTTAGAGGCCGCAAGGCATTTATTACCTATGCTCCTAGGCCATTCCAGCTTCCCACCTCAGTTTATTCAATCTCAGCCTTCCCCCCTCCTCCATACCTAATTGGTTTTGGCATGGGAGGAGAGTCAACTTTTGTATACCTGGATTGGGCTGTCAATCTAGAAGTTTTAGTTGTGGGAGTGGTATCCCACCTGCACTTCCAAGTTCTGCCTTGCTGGCTTGGACAATCACGAGATAGCATTTGACCTTGAGTTGAGAGGTACTCCGGGTTCACCTTGGGACACACAAGAGGAATTGAGTTTGGACCTCCTCTCCAGAAATGCCTGGTGGCTCCTGGGCCTGCCAAAGTGGGCCCAATCATTTGTTCATCTTCTTTTTATGTTTATTCTGCTAGTTGCTTTGCTTGTCTGCATGTGGAAGCTGCTTAAATGCCTTTGGAATGCAGGTGAACCTGCTCTAAGAGTAACAGTGACGGAGCCAAACCCACTCCTACCCTCCGTCTCCAGACCTAACCATTGATGGAGCTGTGGGCAGTGGTGTATCCACCAGGTGGCATGTCCCATGAGAACCAGTCGACCCCACTTTGGCTGTATTGTTATTTCAGGGCAAGTTAAAGAAATGCAGAAGCTCAATGTACAGGAGAGTAGGGAATACCAGAATGTCTGTCAATGCCACGCCCACGGTCTTTTATCTGGGAATGACAGTTGGGGCAGCTGGTGTGATGGCCTGGCTAAGGTGTCAGGGCAGCTGGTGCGATGACCCCGTGGAGTTGTCAGGACAGCAGGGTCAGTGGCCCAGTGGAGGTGTTGGGGTGGGTGGTGGTGGTGCCCCAGCAGAGGTGTCAGTGTGGCCGTCATGGTAGATCAGCAGGGGTGTCCATTTCAAGTTCTTAGTACAGTGCTCTTCACGCAGTAAGCACTCAATAAATACTATTGAATGAATGAAAGTGTCGGGGCAGGTGGTGCTGGTGGCCCGGTGGGGTGAGTCAGGGCAGTGGCAGTGATAAGCTAGAGGACGTCCTGGGGTGAGTGGTGCTTGTTACTTAGCAGAGGTCTTGGAGTGCCTGGTATGGTGGCTGGTGGATGTATGAGAGTGGCAGGTGTGGTGGCCCAGTGGAGGTCCAGGGGTAACATAGATGGCAGCAGTGGCCTGGCATAGGTGTCAGGTCGGGTGGCCCATCGGAGGTAGGTGTTAGGAAGTGATAGGGTGGGTGGTAGGTGGCTTGGCAGATGTGTTGGGACCAGAGAACCCAGTAGCCCATTGGAGGTGTCAGGACAGGTATTAGGAGGCCCGGCTGAGGTGTTGACGTGGGTGACAGTGATGGTCTGGCAGAGGTGTCGGGATGGGGGGCACCAGTGACCCAGCAGATGTGTCATGACAGGTGGACCCGGTGACCCAGTGAAGGTGTTGGGGCAGGTGGTGGCAGTGGCAGAGAGGAGGTATTGGGTCCGCTGGTCTGATGGCCCAGTGGAGTTGTCAAACTGGGTGGTTGTGGTGGACCAGCACAGGTGTCAGGGAGGGTGGCACCCCTGACTCAATGGTGGTGTCAGGGGGCTGGGGTGGTGGCCCGTTGGAAGTGTCAGGGTGGCTAGTGCCAGAGGCCCAGCAGAGTTGTTGGAGGTGGTGCAGTGGAGTTGTTGGGGAGCCTGCTGTCAATGCCCTGTGGAGGTGTCAGAATGGGTGTCGGCCTTGGCCCGGTGGAGGCATTGGGGCAACTGGTTCAGTGACTTTCGCTTTGTCCCGGAGGAGGTATCAGGGAGGGTGGCAAGATGACCTGCCAACTGATGGTGCTGTTGGGGGTGGGTGGCCTGTTGACTCTGCGGCACCCAGAAGAAGGTGTCAGGGACTGGTGACTGTGCCAGAGGCCCAGAGGAAGCGTCAGAGAGGTTAGCATGATGACTGTGCCAGGGCCTGGTAGTGGTCTTAGGCCAGTCAGCTCAGTCTCTCCCCCACAAGATCAGCTGTGGTGATCAGTGGGCAGTGTAGTCACCAGATCCAGGGACAGGCTCTTCCTGGCCCAGTTTGGTCCTGTAGGATGGATCAGAGGAGGCTTGGAGATGTCTCTGGGGCAGTGTGGCTCTTGTTGCTGGTGACGAGGGAGCCCATCCTCCTCCCTCTCCTTGATGTTCTCCATGCTGTGGGGCCGCTTTCTGGACTGGGAAAGGCTCTGTAGCGTTGATTTCACCTTATGACCTGAGTCACAAAGGAGCTCCTGCATCTAGGCACTGTCATTATCTCCGGCCCAAACTGGCCCTTTTTGCGGTTCTTGAACTTGTAACAAGGGGTCCTATCCCCCTCCCCCTTCTCAATGTTCACCCTGCTGTGGTGCCACTTTGTGGGTCGGAGAGGGGCGGGTGACAACTCCCTGGCCTGGGAAGGATGAGCCAACAGTCTAAAACAGCGATACGCCCCTACGAGTGTGAATGTCTCACCGTGCCACTGGAGTCCTGGCTCCCATCTCTGCTGGTGGCCCAGGAAAGGTGTTATCTTAGGGGGTGGGGTGCCCAGGCAGATATGTTGGGAAAGGTGGGCCTGGCAGCCCAGTGGAGGTGGCAATATGGCTGGTGCCGGTGGCCTGGAAGATGTGTCTGGACAGGTTGTTGCCGTGACACAGCTGTGTCAAGAAGGTAGATTTGACAGCCCGGTGTATGTGTTGGAGAGGGTGACTGTAATGGGCCAGCGGAGTTGTTGAGAAGGGTCATGGTGGTGGCCTAGTGGAGGTTTTGGGGAGGCTAGTGTGGTGGCCTGCTGGAGTTGTCACAACAGGTGATGGCGGTAGTCTGGTGAAAGCCAGGATGGGGGCCCCGGGTGGCCCGTCAGCAGGATCGGGCGGCTGGTGCTGGTGGCCCAGCAAAGTTGACTGGGTGGATGGCAGTGTTGGAAGAGTGTAAGTTTAGGGTGGATGGTGCCAGTGAATTGGCAGAGGTTTCAAGGCTGCCGACGTGGTGGCCCGGCAGAGGTGTCAGGACAGCTAGCCACTATGGCCTGGCAGTGATATCAGGGTGGTTGGTGGCAGTGGCCCAGTGGAGGTGTCGGTGCAAGTGGCACCACTGGCCCATCGGTGGGGTCAGGGGTGCTGGGGTGATGGGCGGTGGGGGTGGGGAGTGGGTGGTGCCAGTGACCCAGGAGAGTTGTAGAAGAAGCTGGTGTAGTGGCCCTGCAGAGGCATAAGAATGGGTGGTGATATTGGCCCGGCGGAGGTGTCTTGCTCCCAGTGGCCCAAGGGAGGTATTAGAGACGGTGACGGTGGCTGAACGTGCCCTACATTGGTGGTGTCAGGGAAGAATGGCACGGTGACTGGGCCAGTAGCCCAGAGGAGGTGTTGGTGAGGTTGACATGGTGACCGTGCTGGTGGCCCAGTGGTGGTCTCAGGCTGGTCAGTTTGGTCTCTCCCCAATATTCAGAAGTGGCAATCAATGGACAAGGTAGTGTCCAGATCTAGGGACAGGTCCTCCTTCCTGCGCCCCTGTTTGGTCCAGTGGGATGGATCAGAGGAGGGTCGACGATGTCCCTCTAGGGCAGCGTGGATCTTGGTGCTGGTGATGAGGTAGCCACTGTGGCTGTGAACTGCTGCTCCCGCTGGCTTGACCTGATGTCGGGCAGGACGCTCCAGTTGGCATCTCCTGAACTTTTTGCATGGCAGCCCATCCTTTTCCTCCTGGTTGATATTCAGTGTGCGGTGAGGCCTCTTCCTGATTCGGGGAGAGGCGGATGGCATTAGAACGGCCAAGGCCTGGGTAGGCTGGATCACCCGAGGGGCTCTATAACAGTGATATCCCCTTATGACTCAAATAACAAATGAGCTCCTATGTCCATGCAGTCATTCTTGCTGGCCCAAGCCGGCCCATTTTGCAGCTCTTAAATTTTGGGCATGGCAGCCCGACCTCATCTCCCTTCTTGACTTTCACCCTTCCATGGAACCGCTTCCCAATTTGGGAAGGGGTGGGTGGCAGCGCCTTGTCCTGGGAAGGCTGCACCAGTGGAGGGTCTCCAAAGCACCAATAGGCCCCTTCGAGTGTGTATGTCTCCCCGTGTCACTGGAGACCAGGCTCCCTTCTCTGCTGGTGGTCCAGCAGAGATTTCAACGTGGAAGGTGAGGTGGTCTGGCAGATATGTCGGAACAGGTGACCCTGGTAGCTCAGCAGAGGTGTCAAGGGGGCTGGTGTGGCGGCCCAGCATAAGTTTTGGGGTGGGTGGTGCCGGTGTCCCAGAGGTGTTGTCGGGGCAGGGCACAGAGGTGGCTCAGTGGAAATGTTAGGCGGTTGGCCCTCGTGCCCATCCAAGATGTCGGGACAGCTGGTCCCAGAAACCTGGAGGAAGTGTTAGGCAGGTGGGGTGGTGTCCCATTGGAGGTGTCAGGAAGGGAGGCTCCAGTATCTGAGTGGAGGTGTCTGCCATCCACTGGTGGTGTTGGGGGAGGGTGGCATGGAAACTCTGCCGGCACCCAGGAGTAGGTTTTTGGGAGAGTGGCATACTGACTGTTTTGAAAACCCAGAGGAGATGTCGGGGAGTTGACATGATGACCGTGCTGGTGGCCCAGAGGTGGTCTCAGTCCAGCTAGCATGGTCTCTGCCCCACGGTCAGCCGTGGAGATCAGTGGGCAGTGTAGTCACCAGATCCAGGGGCAGGCTCTCCTTCCTGTCCCAGTTTGGTCCTGCGGGATGCATCGGAGTAGGTTCGGAGATGCCTCTACAGGGTAGTGTGGCTCTTGGTTCTGGTGATGAGGGAGCCACTGCTGCTGGGGGTAGCTGCTCCCATTGGCCCGACCTGACGTCGGACAAGGCCCTCCATTTGGCAGCTCCTGAACTCTTTTCATGGTGGCCCATCCTCTTCCTTCCAGGTGATATTCACTATTCTGTGAGACTTCTACCTGATTTGGGGATGGGTGGGTGGCACTGGAACTGGCACTGCCATGGCCCAGGGGTGCCAGACCAGCCGAGAGGCTCTGTAACAGTCATATCCCCTTATGACCTGGGTCACAAAAGGGCTTCTGTGTCCATTTGCTGTCATTCTCACCGGCCCATGCTGGACTTTTTTGCAGTTCTTGAACTTTTTGGAAGGCGGCCCACCCTCTTCCCTCCCCTTGATTTCACCATGCTGTGGAGCCGCTTCCTGGGTCGGGGAGAGGTGGATGGCACTGACACTGGCACTGCCACTGCCATGGACTCTGGGGGCAGGACCACCCGAGGGTTTCTATAGCAGCGATATCCCCATATGGCCCGGGTGACATAAGAGCACCTGCATCTGTGCGGGGTCATTATCACCGGCCCGAGCTGGCACTTTTTGTGGCTCTTGAACTTTTAACAATAGGGCCCATCCTCCTCTGCGGGTTGGAGAGGAAAGGGTGGCAGGATCCTGGCCTGGGAAGGATGAGCCAGTGGAATGTCTCTAAAGCAGTGATACACCCCTACGAGTGTGATTGTCTCACCGTGCCACTGGAGTCCTGGCTCCTCTCTCCGCTAGTGGCCCAGCAGAGGTGTCAGCAAGGGAGGTGTGGTGGCCTGGTGAATGTGTTGGGAAGGTGGCCTTGGTGGCCCAGGGGAGGTGTCAGAGCAGCTGGTGCCAACATCCTGGCAGATGAGGTGGGTTGTTGCTGTGGCACAGCTGAGGTGTCAGGAAGGCTGAATTGCCAGCCTGGTATGTGTGTTGGAGCGGGTGGCTGCGGTGACCCAGAGGAGGTGTCGGGGAAGCTGTCATGATGACCCTGCTGGCGGCCCAGTGGTAGCCGGCCAGTGTGGTCTCTCCCTAATATTTAACAAGGGGGATGATGGGCAGCGTAGTTTCCAGATCTAGGGTCAGGCCTTCCTTCCTACCTCTGGGACAGTGGAATGGATCAGAGGAGGGTCGACGATGTCACCCTGGGACAGCGTGGATCTTGGTGCTGGTGATGAGGGAGCCACCGTGGCTGTGGACTGCCACTCCCGCTGGCCTGACCCGATGTCGGGCAGGACGCTCCATTTGGCAGCTCTTGAACTTTTTGCATGGTGGCCCATCGTTTACCCCCCGTTGACGAGGGGAGGTTGGCACTAGCACTGCTAGGCCTGGGTGGGCTGGACCACCTGAAGGGCTCTGTAATAGAGATATTCCCTTATGACCCAGGTAACAGAGGACCTCCTGTGTCCACCCACAGTCTTTCTCGCCAGCCCAAGCCGGCACTCTTTATGGCTCTCAAACTTTATGCATGGCAGACCATCCTCCTCCCTGTTCTCGACTTTCACTATGCTGTGGAGCCAATTCCCAGTTTAGGAAAAGGCAGAAGGCGGCCTCGACCTGGGAAGGCTGCACCAGTCGAGTGCCTCCAAAGCAGCAATAAGCCCCATCAAGTATAATAATAATGTTGGTATTTGTTAAGCGCTTACTATGTGCAGAGCACTGTTCTAAGCGCTGGAGTAGATGCAGGGGAATCAGGTTGTCCCACGTGGGGCTCACAGTCTTCATCCCCATTTTACAGATGAGGTAACTGAGGCACAGAGAAGTTAAGTGACTTGCCCACAGTCACACAGCTGACAAGTATATGCATCTCCCCATTTCACTTGAGTCCAGGATCCCTTCTCTGCTGGTCACCCAACAGAGGTTTCAACATGGCAGGGGCGGTGGTCTGGAGGATATGTTGGGACAGGTGGCACGACTAGCTCAGAGGAGGTGTCAAGCATTCAGGTCCGGTGGCCCAGCACAAGTGTCGGGGTAGGTGGTGCCTGTGGCCCAGAAGGGTTTTCTTTGCGGGGCGTAAGGGTGGCTCAGCAGAGTTGTTAGACAGTTGACCCTGATGCCCGTCCAGGATGTTGGGGCAGCTGGTGCCTGGAGCCTGGCAGAGGTGTCGGGCAGGTGGTGTGGTGGCCCACTGGAGATGTCATTAAGGGAGGCCTCATTATCTGATTGGAGGTGTCAGGGTGGCTGGTGCGGATGTCTTGGTGAAGTGTTGATGTGGCGGTGGTGGCCTAGGAGAGTTTCAGGGATGGATGGCACCTGCAGCCTGCCAGAGGTGTCTGGGCAGGTGACGGCAGTGGCACAGCCGAGATGTCGGGTCCACGGGTCTGGTAGCCCAGTGGAGTTTTTGAGGCAGGTGATGGCAGTGCCCCAGCGGAGGTTTTGGGGCAGATGAAGCCACTGTTTCAGCAGAGGTGTTAGTAGGGTTGGGGTGGTGGCCCAGCAGAGATGTCAGGTCAGGTGGTGCCGTGTCCCAGCAGACTTGTCAAGGTGGGTGTTGGTATTGGTGCTGTGGAGGTGTTGGGGAGACTGGTGTCGTAGCCCGGTGGAGACGTTAGAATGGGTGTCAGCATTGGCCCAGTGGAGGTGTCAGAATGGCCCAGCAGAGGTTCTGGGGCACCTGGTTCAGTGACTTTTGGAGTGGCCTGGTGGAGGAGTCAGGGAAGGTGGCATGGTGACCGTGCGTGCCACCCAGTGGTGGTGTTGGGGGAGGTTGGCATGGAGACTCTGCTGGTGCCCAGGAGTTGATTTTATGGAGACTGGCATGACGACTGCGCCAGAGGCCCAGAAGAGGTGTCAGGAAGGTTGGCATGTTGACTGTGCTTGCTGTCCAAAGGTAGTCTCAGTCCAGCCAGCATGGTCTCTATCGCACGGTCAGCCATGTGGATTAGTGGGTAGTGTAGTCACCAGTTCCAAGGGCAGACTCTCTGGGCAGTGTAGTCACCAGTTCCAAGGGCAGACTCTCCTTCCTGCCCCAGCTTGGTCCTGTGGGATGGATCAGAGGAGGGTTGGAGATGTCTCTCCATTGCAGTGTGGCTCTTTGCAAGGTGGCCCATCCTCCTCCCTCCAGGTGATATTCACCATGCTGTGAGCCTTCTTCCTGATTCAGGGAGGGGCAGGTGGCACTGGCACTGCCAAGGCCCGGGGGGTGCCAGACCACCTGAGATGCTCTGGAGCAGCGATATCCCCTCATGACCTGGTTCACACAGGAGCTCTTGCATCCACACACTGTCATTCTCACCAGCCCAAGCTGGCCCTTTTTGCAATTCTTGAACTTTTTGGAAGGCAGCCCATTCCCCTCCCTCCCCTTGATGTTCACCATGCTGTCGGGCCGCTTCCTGGGTCGGAGAAGGGTGGGTGTCACTGCACTGGCACTGACACTGCCATGGTCTCTGGGGGCCGGACCATCCAAGGGTTTCTGTAGCTGCGATAACCCCTTGTGACCTGGGTGATGAAAGAGCATCTGCATCTGTTTGGGGTCATTATCACTGACCCTAGCTGGCACTTTCTGAGGCCCTTGAACTTCTAATGAGGGGGCCCAACCTCCTCTCCCTTCTCGACGTCTGCCGTGGAGCCGCTTTGCGGGTTGGAGATGGGAGGGTGGCAGGAACCTGGCCTGGGAAGGATGAGCCAGCGGAGTGTCTCTAAAGCAGTGATACTCCCCTACGAGTGTCAATGTCTCACTGTGCCTCTGGAGTCCTGGTTCCCATCTCTGCTGATGGCCCAGCAGAGGTGTCAACTTGGCAGGCCTGATGGCCCGACAGATGTGCCGACGAAAAGTGTCCCTGCTGGCCCAGTGGAGATGTCAGAGAGGCTGGTAACAATAGCCTGGCAGATGTGTCAGGATGGGTTGTTGCCATGGCAGAGCTGAGGTGTCAGGGAGGCTTATTTGGTGGCCTGGTTATATGTGTTGGAGTGGGTGGCTTTGGTGACCCCGTGGAGCTGTTTGTGTGGGTCGTGATGGAAGTCTAGCAGAGGTTTTGGGAAGGCTAGTGTGGTGGCCTGGTGGAGTTGTCAGGGCAGGTGGTGGCTGTAGCCCAGCAGGGGTGTTGGGATGGTTGGCTCTTGGTGGCTATTTGGGTTGGTGGCAGTGATGACATGGTGTAGGTGTCAGGGTGTGTGGTGCCAATGAATTGGGAGAGGGTTTGGGGCTGCAGGTGTGGTGACCCTATGGAGGTGTCAGAATGACTATCCCCCATGGTCTGGCGTTGGTGTCTGAGTGGGTGGTGGCAGTGGAGGTATCGAGGCCAATGGTCTGATGGCCCAGCAGAGTTTTCGAGACTAGTGGCGGGGGTGGACCAGAGGAGGTGTTGAGGCAGGTGGTGGCACTGGCCCATCGGAGGTTTTGGGGGGGGGCTGGGTTGATGGGCCACTGGGGGTGGTGGGGTGGGTGATGCTAGTGGCCTAGTAGAGTTGTCGAGGAGGCTGGTGTGGTGGTCCTGTAGAGGTGTAAGAATGGGTGGCTCCATTAGCCCGGTGGAGGTGGCAGGACGGTGGCCTCGGTGGCCCAATGGTGGTGTTGGGGAAGGTGACACGGTGACCATGCCTGCCCCCCAGTGGTGGTGTCGGGGAATGGTGGCACAGTGACTCTGCCATTGCCCAAGAGGAGGTGTCCGGGAGAGTGGCACAGTGACTGGCCTAGTGGTCCAGAAGAGGGTGTCAGGGAGGATGTCATGGTGACCCTGCAAGCAGCTCATTGGTGGTCCCAGGCCGGCCAGTGCGATCTCTCCCCAGTATTCAGCAGTGGCGACCAATGGACAGTGAGGTCTCCAGATCTAGGGGCAGGCCCTCCTTCCTCTCTCTGTTTGGTCCAGCGGGATGGATCGGAGGAAGGTCGGCGATGTCTCTCTAGGGCAGTGTGGTTCTCAGTGCTGATGATGAGGCAGCCACGGCGGCTGAGGACTGCCGTTCCCGCTGGCCCAAACTGATGTTGGGCAGGACGCTCCATCTGGCAGCTCCTGAACTCTTTGAATGACAGCCCATCCTCCTCCCTCAAGATGATATTCACCGTGCCGTGAGGTTTCTTCCCAATTCAGGGAGGGGTGGGTGGTACTGGCCCTGGCACTGGTACTGGCACTGTCTTAGCCGGGGGGCACCGGACTACCTGAGAGGCTCTGTAGGAGTGATATCCCCTTGTGACCCAGGTAACAAAGGAACTCCAGTGTCGGTGCGGGGTCACTCTCGCCGGCCTGAGCTAGTACTTTCTGCGGCTTTTGAACTTTAAATGAGGAGGCCCATCCTCCCCTTTTTCTACATTCACCCTGAGGTGGAGCAGGTTAGAGGGTTGGAGACGGGCTGGTGGCAGCGCCCCGGCCTGGGTAGGTTGTGCCAGCAGAGTTTCTCTGAAGGAGCGATACACCCCCATGAGTGTGAATTTTTCACCATTCCCCTAGAGTCCTGGCTCCCCTCTCCACTGGTGGTCCAGAGGAGGAATCAGCACAGGTGTCTGACATTTTGCATGACGACCCACCCTCTTGGCTCCGGTTGATATTCACCAAGCGGTGGGGCCTCTTCCTAATTCGGGGAGGGGTGGGTGGCACTGCCACTGGCACTGGCATTGCCATGGCCTCAGTGGGCTGGATCACCAGAGGGACTCTGTGTCAGCGGGAACCCCTTAAGACCCAGGTAACAAAGGAGCTCCTGCATCCACAGTCATTCCTGCCGGCCCAAGCTGGCACTTTTTGCGGCTCTTGAACTTGTGGCATTGCAGTCCATCCTCCTTCCGTTTTTCTACTTTCACCCTGCCGTGGAGCCGCTTCCTGGTTTGGGGAGGGACAGGTGGTAGTGGCTCAGCCTGGGAAGGCTGCCCCATAGGAGGGTCTCCAAAGCAGTAATAGGCCCCTACCAGTGTACATGTCTCCTCCATGTCACTGGAGTCCTGGCTCCCCTCTCCGCTGGTATCCCAGAGGTTTCAGCATGGCTGATGCGGTAGTCTGACGGATATGTCGAGAGAAGTGGCTCCAGTATCTCAGAGGAGGTGTCAAGGGGGCTTGCGTGGTGGTCTAGCATAAGTATTGGGGTGTTAGTGGCCCGAGAAGATGTTGGGGTGGGCCACTGCAGTTGCTCAGTGGAGGTGCTGGGACGGGTGGATCTGGTGCCCCTCCAAGAGGCCGAGGCAGCTGGTGTCCTTGGCCTAGCAGTGATGTCAGGACGGTTGGCCCTGTCGTCCTGGAGGAGTTGTTGGGGCAGGTAGTGGTTGTAGCCCAGCAGAGCTTTTGAGGAGAGTCGTGGCAGTGGCCCTGAGGAGGTGTCCGGGTGGGTGGCACCACTGGCCCAGGAGTGGTGTCAGGACTGAGTTGGTGGCCCAGCATGGGAGTCAGGATGGGTGGTGCCAGTGACCCAGCAGAGTTGTCGGGGCGAGTGGTGGCGGTGGCACAGTGGAGGCATCAGAGGGGCTGGTATTGTGGCCCTTTAGAGGTGTCAGAATGTGTGTCAGTATTGGCCTGTCAGAGGTGTCAGAGCTGTGGCGTCGGTATCGCAGCAGTGATGTTGTGGCAGCTGGTTCAGTGATTCTCGGGATGACCTGGAGTAGGTGTCAGGGTAGGTGGGATGGTGACCGTGCCTGCTGCTCGGGGGTGCTTTTGGGGGAAGGTGACTTGGAGACTCTGCAACACCCAGGTTGAGGTGTTGGGGAGAGTGGCATGATGACTGTGCCAACAGTCCCATGGTGGTATCCGGGGAGGATGACACAGTCACTCTGGCGGCACCCAGGAGGAGGTTTTGGGGAGAGTAGTATGATGACAGTGCCGGGGGCCCGGAGGAGGTGTCGGGGGGTTGGCATGATGAGCTTGCCAGCGGCCCAGTGGTAGTCTCAGGTCAGCCAGCGTGGTGGATACCCCATGGTCAGCCATGGGGATCAGTGGGCTGTGAGCTGCCACTCCTGCTAGCCTGACTGATGTTGGGCAGAATCCTCCATTTGGCAGCTCCTGAACTCTTTGCACTGTGGCCTATCCTCCTCCCCCCAGTTGATATTCTCCATGCTGCGGGGGGCCTCTTCCCGATTCAGGGGGAAGGCGGGGACACTGGCACTGCATTCACCCAGGGGCACTGGACCACCTTAGAGGCTCTATAGCATTGCTATACCCTTGTGACCCAGGTCACAAAGGAGCGCCTGCATCCCTGGCCCAGCGGAGGTTTCAGCATGATGGGTGCGGTGGTCTGGCAGATGTGCCAAGACAGGTGGCCCCAGTAACTCAGTGGAGATGTCAAGGGGGCTAGGGTGGTGGCCCAGCATAAGTGTTGGGGTAGGTGGTGCCAGTGGCCCAGAGGAGTTATTAGGGCGAGATGTGGTGGTGGCTCAGTGGAGGTGTTAGGATGTTTGGTCCTGGTGCCCGTCCAAGATATCGGGGCAGCCGGTGCCGGTGCCCGATGGAGGTGGTGTGGTGGTCCAGTAGAAGTGTCAGGAAAGGAGGTCCCAGTAACTGAGTGGAGGTGACAGGGCGGCTGGTGCCAGAGGCCCGGCTGAGGTGTTGTGATGATATGGGTGATGGTGGTGGCCTGGCAGAGGTGTCAGGATGGGTGGCACCTATGGCCTGCTGGAGGTGTCTGGACAGGTGACATCAGTGGCACAGAGGAGGTGTCAGGCCCGCTGGTCTGGTGGCTCAGCAGAGTTCTTGAGGAGGGTGCCAGTGGTGGCCCAGTGGAGGTGTCCACTGGCACGAGGAGGGCAAGTCGTGCCCCTGGCTCAGCAGTGGTGATAGGAGGCCTGGGGCGGTGGCCAACAGAGATGTCAGGGAGGATGGTGTCAGTGGCCCAGTAGAGTTGTCAAGGGGGGTGGTGGTGTGAGTTCAGTGGAGGTGTTGCGGAGGCTGGTGTCGTGGTCCTGCGGAGATGTCAGAAGGGGTGGAGGCACTGGCCCGGCAGAGGTGTCAGGATGGTAGCAGTGGTGGCCCAGTGGAAGTGTTGGAGCAGTTGCTTCAGTGACTTTTGAGGTGGCCCAGAGAAGGAGTCAGAGAAGGTGGCACGGTGACCGTGTCTCCCACCCAGTGGTGGTGTTGGGGAAGGGTGGCGTGGACACTCTACCTGTGCCCAGGAGTCGGTTTTTAGGAGAGTGGCATGGTGACAGTGTCGGAAGCCCAGGGGAGGTTTCAGGTTGGTTGGCATGATGACCGTGCCGGTGGCCCGGTGGTGGTCTCAGACCAGCCCGCATGGTCTGTACCCCACAGTCAGCCGCCTTGGGGATCAGTGGGCAGTGTAGTCACCAGATCCAGGGGCAGACGCACCTTTCTGACCCAGCTGTTCTTTTGGGATCGATCAGAGGAGGGTTGAAGATGTCTCTCCGGGGCAGTGTGCCTCTTGGTGCTGGTTTCGAAGGATCCACTGCTGCCGTGGGCAGCCACTCCGCTGGCCCGACCTGATGTTGGGCCCATTAATAATAGCTAATTAATATTAATATTATCATTTACTATTATGTTGGGTGAGACCCTCCATTTGGCAGCTCCTGAATTCTTTGCATGGCAGCCCAACTTCCTCCCTCCAGATGATATTAACCATGCTGTGAGGTTTCTTCCCGATTCAGGGAGGGGTGGGTGGCACTGGCTCTTGAACTCTTAATGAGGAGGCCCATCATTCTCCCCTTCTTCTATGTTCGCCCTGCGGAGGAGCAGGTTTGAGGGTTGGAGACGGACTGGTGGCAGCACCCCGGCCTGGGTAGGCTGTGCCAGCAGTTTCTCTGAAGCATCGATACACCCCCATGAGTGTGCATATCTCACCATTCCACTAGAGTCCTGGCTCCCCTCTCCACTGGTGGTCCAGCAGAGGTGTTAGCACAGCAGATGTGGTGGCCTGGTGGATGTGTCAGGAAAGGTGGCCCTGGTGGCTCAGTGAAATTCTCAGAATGGCTGTTGCCAGTGGCCTGGCAGATGGGTCAGGTTGAGTGGCTAAGGTGACCTGGCAGTTGTGTTGGGTTGGATTGTTGTCATGGCACAGTCGAGGTGTCAGGGAGGCTTATCTGACGACCCTGTGTTTGTGTTGGAGTGGGTGGCTGCGGTGGCCCGGAGTTATTGGGGAGGGTCTTGTTGGTGGCTCAGCAGAGGTGTTGGGGAGGCTGTCGTGGTGACTGTGGCTGTGGGCCAGTGGCGGTCTCAGCCCGACCAGCAAAGTCTTTCCCCCAGGTACTCTCCAGAACTACAGGCAGCCCCTCCTTCCTGCCCCTGTTTGGTCGAGTGGGATGGATCAGAGCGGGGTTGGTGATATCTCTCTGGGGCAGTGTGGATCTTGGTCTGGTGATGAGGGAGCCACTGTGGCTGTGGACTGCTGTTCCTACTGGCGGCCTGATCTGCTGTTGGGCAGGACGCTCCATTTGGCAGCTCCTGAACCTTTAGCACTGTGACCCATCCTCTTGGCTCCGGTTGATATTCACCAGGCGGTGGGGCCTCTTCCTAATTCGGGGAGGGGTGGGTGGCACTGACACTGGAACTGGCATTGCCATGGCCTGAGTGGCTGGACCACCCGAGGGGCTCTGTAGCAGTGATATCCTCTTATGACCCAGGTAACAAAGGAGCTCCTGCATCCACACAGTCATTCTTGCCACCCCAAGCTGGCACTTTTTGCGGCTCTTGAACTTTTTGCATTGCAGCCTATCCTCCTTCCGTTTTTCTACTTTCACCCTGCCGTGGATCCACTTCCTGGTGTCGGGAGGGACGGAGGTAGTGGCTCAGCCTGGGAAGGCTGCCCCACCGGAGGGTCTCTAAAGCCGTAATAGGCCCTACCAGTGTACATGTCTCCCCCATGTCACTGGAGTCCTGGCTTCACTCTCCGCTGGTATCCCAGAGGTTTTAGCATGGCTGATGCGGTAGTCTGAAGGCTATGTCGAGACAGGTGGCTCCAGAATCTCAGAGGAGGTGTCAGGGGGGCTTGTGTGGTGGCCTAGCATAAGTGTTGGGGTGTCAGTGGCCCAGAGGAGATGTTGGGGTGGACCACTGCAGTGGCTCAGTGGAGTTGTTGGGACCGTGGACCTGTTGCCCCTCAAGATGCTGGGGCTGCTAGTACCAGTGGCCCAGCGGAGATTGGGCCCTGTCGTTGGCCCTGTCGTCCTGGAGGAGTTGTTGAGGCAGGTATTGGTTGTAGCCCAGCCGAGGTTATGAGGAGGGTGGTGGCAGTGGCCCAGAGGAGGTGTCAGGGTGGGTGACACCACTGGCCCAGGAGTGGTGTCAGGAGGTCTTGGGTGGTGGCCCAGCATGGAAGTCAGGATGGGTGGTGCTAGTGCCCCAGCAGAGTTTGTAGGGGTGGGTGGTAGTGGTGGCACAGAGGAGGCATCAGAGATGCTGATGTTTTGGCCCTGCTTAGGTATCAGAATGGGTGTCAACATTGGCCTGGCAGAGGTGTCAGATTTGTGGTGCCACTATCCCAGCAGAGATGTTGGGGCAGCTGGTTTGTTCAGTGATAATGGGGGTGGCCTGGAGTAGGTGTTAGGGAGAGTGGCATGGTGACCGTACCTCCCGGTCGGGGGTGCTGTTGGGGGAGGGTGGCTTGGTGATTCTGCTGCACTCAAGAGGAGGTATTGGGGAGGATGGCATGATGCCTGTACCAGCAGTCCGATGGTGGTATCCCGGAAGGGTGGCACATTAACTCGGGTGACACCCAGGAGGAAGGTTCAGGGAGAGTGACATTGTGACAATAACAGAAGCCTAGAGGAGGTCAGGGTGGTTGGCATAATAAACGTGCAGGCAGTCAGGTGGTGGTCTCAGGCCAGCCAGCATGGTCTGTACCCCACAATCAGAGGTGGGGATCAGTGGGCAGTATAGTCACCGGATCCAGGGGCAGATGTCCCTTCCTGACCCAGCTGGTCTTGTGGGATGGGTGGGTGGCACTGACTCTGGCACTGGCATTGCCATGGCCTCAGTGGGCTGGACCACCCTAGGGGCTCTGTAACAGTGATATTCTCTTGTGACCCAGGTAACAAAGGAACTCCTGCATCCACGCAGTCATTCTTGCTGGCCCGAGCCGAAACTTTTTGCGGCTTTTGAACTTTTTGCATTGCAGCCCATCCTCCTTCTGTTTCTCTACTTTCACCCTGCCGTGGAGCCGCTTCCTGGCTTGGGGAAGGACAGATGGTAGTGGCTCAGCCTGGGAAGGCTGCCCCATCGGAGGGTCTCCAAAGCCTTAATAGGCCCTACCCGTGTACATGTCTCCCCCATGTCACTGGAGTCCTGGCTCCACTCTCTGCTAGTATTCCAGAGGTTTTAGCATGACTCATGCGGTAGTCTGACGGATATGTCGAGACAGTAGGCTCCAGTATCTCAGAGGAGGTGTCAAGGGGGCTTGTGTGGTGGTCTAGCATAAGTGTTGGGATGTCAGTGGCCCGAGAAGATGCTGGGGTGGGACACTGCAGTTGCTCAGTGGAGGTGCTGGGACGGGTGGATCTGGAGCCCTTCCAAGATGCCGGGGCAGTTGGTGCCAGTGGCCCAGCAGAGATGTCAGGACTGTTGGCCCTGTCGTCCTGGAGGAGTTGTTGGGGCAGGTAGTGGTTGTAGCCCAGCAGAGGTTTTGAGGAGGGTGGTGGCAGTGGCCCTGAGGAGGTGTCCAGGTGGGTGGCACCACTGGCCCAGGAGTGGTGTCAGCACTGAGGTGGTGGCCCAGCATGGGAGTCAGGATGGGTGGTGCCAGTGGCCCAGCAAAGTTGCAGGTGCGGGTGGTGGCGGTTGTACAGAGGAGGCATCAGAGAGGCTGGAGTTGTGGCCCTGCATAGGTATCAGAATGGTGTCAGCTTTGGCCTGTCAGAGGTGTCAGAGTTGTGGCGCCAGTATCCCAGCAGAGATGTTGGGCAGCTGATTCAGTGGTTCTCGGGGTCGCCTGGAGTAAGTGTCAGGGCAGGTGGCGTGGTGACCGTGCCTCCTGGTCTGGGGTGCTGTTAGTTGAGGGTGGCTTGGGGACTCTGCCGTATTAAGAGGAGGTGTTGGGGAGTGTGGCAACTGTACCGGCAGTGTGGTGGTGGTATCCGGGGAGGGTGGCACATTAACTCTGGCGGAACTCAGGAGGAGGGTTCGGGGAGAGTGGCATGGTGACAGTGTCGGAAACCCAGAGGAGGTGTCGGGGTGATTGGCATGATGACCGTGTAGTCGGTCCGGTGGTAGTCTCAGGTCAGCCAGCATGGTCTGTACCCCACAGTCAGCCGTGGGGATCAGTGGGCAGTGTAGTCACCAGATCCAGGGTCAGACGCTCCTTTCTGACCAAGCTGGTCTTGTGGGATGGGTGGATGGCACTGACACCGGCATTGGCATTGCCATGGCCTGAGTGGGCTGGACCACCCTAGGGGCTCTGTAACAGTGATATCCTCTTGTGACCCAGGTAACAAAGGAACTCCTGCATCCACACAGTCATTCTTGCTGCCCCAAGCTGACGCTTTTTGCGACTCTTGAACTTTTTGCATTGCAGCCCATCCTCCTTCCGTTTCTCTACTTTTACCCTGCCATGGAGCCACTTCCTGGTGTGGGGAGGGACAGGTGGTAGTGGCTCAGCCTGGGAAGGCTGCACCATCGGAGGGTCTCCAAAGCAGTAATAGGCTCCTACCAGGGTATATGTCTCCCCCATGTCACTGGAGTCCTGGCTCCCCTCTCCGCTGGTGCTCCAGAAGTTTCAGCAGGGATAATTCAGTAGTCTGACGGATATGTCAGGACAGGTGGCTCCAGAATCTCAGAGGAGGTGTCAAGGGGGCTTGTGTGATGGCCTAGCATAGGTGTTGAGTTGTCAGTGGCCCAGAGATGTGGGGGTGGGGCACTGCAGTGGCTCAGTGGAGGTGTCGGGATGGTTGGACTTGATGCCTGTCCGAGATGCTGGGGGAGCTGGTGCCCTTGGCCCAGCAGAAGTGTCAGGATGGTGTCCTGGAGGAGTTGTTGGGGCAAGTAGTGGTGATAGCCCAGCAGACTTTTTGAGGAGGGTGGTGGCAGTGGCCCTGAGGAGGTTCCGGGTGGGTGGCCCCACCGGCCCAGGATGGGGGTCAGGAGGTCTGGGGTGGTGGCCCAGCATGGAAGTCAGGATGGGTGGTGCCAGTGGCCAAGCAGAGTTGTCGGGGCGAGTGGTGGTGGTGGCACAGTGGAGGCATCAGAGAGGCTGGTATTGTGGCCCTTCAGAGGTGTCAGAATGTGTGTCAGCATTGGCCTGTCAGAGGTGTCAGAGTTGTGGCGTTGGTATCCCAGCAGTGATGTTATGGCAGCTGGTTCAGTGATTCTCGGGATGGCCTGGAGTAGGTGTCAGGGTAGGTGGCATGGTGACTGTGCCTGCTGCTCGTAGGTGCTTTTGGGGGAAGGTGACTTGGAGACTCTGCCACACCCAAGTTGAAGTGTTGGGGAGGGTGGCATGATGACTGTGCCAACAGTCCCATGGTGGTATCCGGGGAGGATAGCACAGTCACTCTGGCGGCACCCAGGAGGAGGATTTGGGGAGAGTAGTATGATAACAATGCCGGGAGCCCAGAGGAGGTGTCAGGGGTTTTGGCATGTTGAACATGCCAGCGGCCCAGTGGTAGTCTCAGGTCAGCCAGCGTGGTGGATACCCCATGGTCAGCCATGGGGATCAGTGGGCTGTAAGCTGCCACTCCTGCTGGCCCGACTGATGTTGGGCAGAACCCTCCATTTGGCAGCTTCTGAACTCTTTGCACTGTGGCCTATCCTCCTCCCCCAGTTGATATTCTCCATACTGGGGGGGGGCTCTTCCCGATTCAGGGAGAACGGGGAGGAGACTAGGACTGCATTCACCCAGGGGCACCGGACCACCTGAGACGCTCTGTAGCAGCGCTATCCCCTTATGACCCAGGTCACCAAGGAGCGCCTGCCTCCCTGGCCCAGCGGAGGTTTCAGCATGACGGGTGCGGTGGTCTGGCAGATGTGTCGAGACAGGTGGCAGGTGGAAGTCTAGCAGAGGTTTTGGGGAGGCTAGTGTGGTGGCCTGGTGGAGTTGTCAGGGCAGGTGGTGGCTGTAGCCCAGTAGGGGCGTTGGGATGGGTGGCTCAGGTGGCTATTCGGCAGATCAGGGCTGCTGGTGCTGGTGGCCCAGTAGATTTGACTGGGTTGGTGGCAGTGATGACATGGTGTAGGTGTCAGGGTGTGTGGTGCCAATGAATCGGGAGGGGTTTGGGGCTGCAGGTGTGGTGGCCCTATAGAGGTGTCAGAATGACTATCCCCCGTGGTCTGGCGTTGGTGTCCGAGTGGGTGGTGGCAGTGGAGGTATCGAGGCCAATGGTCTAATGGCCCAGCAGAGTTTTCGAGACTAGTGGCGGGGGTGGACCAGAGGAGGTGTTGAGGCAGGTGGTGGCACTGGCCCATCGGAGGTATGGGGGGGCTGGGTTGATGGGCCGCTGGGGGTGGTGGGATGGGTGATGCTAGTGGCCTAGTAGAGTTGTCGAGGAGGCTAGTGTGGTGGTCCTGTAGAGATGTAAGAATGGGTGGCTCCATTAGCCTGGGGGAGGTGTCAGGACGGTGGCCTCAGTGGCCCAATGGTGGTGTTGGGGAAGGTGACATGGTGACCATGCCTGCCCCCCAGGGGTAGTGTCGGGGAAGGGTGGCACAGTGACTCTGCCATTGCCCAAGAGGAGGTGTCCGGGAGAGTGGCACAGTGACTGGCCTAGTGGTCCAATAGAGGTGTCAGGGAGGATGTCATGGTGACCCTGCAAGCAGCTCATTGGTGGTCCCAGGCCGGCCAGTGCGATCGCTCCCCAGTATTCAGCAGTGGCGACCAATGGACAGTGAGGTCTCCAGATCTAGGGGCAGGCCCTCCTTCCTCTCTGTGTTTGGTCCAGCGGGATGGATCGGAGGAAGGTCGGCGATGTCTCTCTAGGGCAGTGTGGATCTCGGTGCTGATGATGAGGGAGCCACGGCGGCTGAGGACTGCCGTTCCCGCTGGCCCAAACTGATGTTGGGCAGGACGCTCCATCTGGCAGCTCCTGAACTCTTTGAATGACAGCCCATCCTCCTCCCTCAAGATGATATTCACCGTGCCGTGAGGTTTCTTCCCAATTCAGGGAGGGGTGGGTGGTACTGGCCCTGGCACTGGTACTGGCACTGTCTTAGCCGGGGGGCACCGGACTACCTGAGAGGCTCTGTAGGAGTGATATCCCCTTGTGACCCAGGTAACAAAGGAACTCCAGTGTCGGTGAGGGGTCACTCTCGCCGGCCTGAGCTAGTACTTTCTGCGGCTTTTGAACTTTAAATGAGGAGGCCCATCCTCCCCTTTTTCTACATTCACCCTGAGGTGGAGCAGGTTAGAGGGTTGGAGACGGGCTGGTGGCAGCGCCTTGGCCTGGGTAGGTTGTGCCAGCAGAGTTTCTCTGAAGGAGCGATACACCCCCATGAGTGTGAATTTTTCACCATTCCCCTAGAGTCCTGGCTCCCCTCTCCACTGGTGGTCCAGAGGAGGAATCAGCACAGGTGTCTGACATTTTGCATGACGACCCACCCTCTTGGCTCTGGTTGATATTCACCAAGCGGTGGGGCCTCTTCCTAATTCGGGGAGGGGTGGGTGGCACTGCCACTGGCACTGGCATTGCCATGGCCTCAGTGGGCTGGACCACCAGAGGGACTCTGTGTCAGTGGGAACCCCTTAAGACCCAGGTAACAAAGGAGCTCCTGCATCCACAGTTATTCTTGCCGTCCCGAGCTGGCACTTTTTGCGGCTCTTGAACTTGTGGCATTGCAGCCCATCCTCCTTCCGTTTTTCTACTTTCACCCTGCCATGGAGCCGCTTCCTGGTTTGGGGAGGGACAGGTGGTAGTGGCTCAGCCTGGGAAGGCTGCCCCATCGGAGGGTCTCCAAAGCAGTAATAGCCCCTACCAGTGTACGTCTCCTCCATGTCACTGGAGTTCTGGCTCCCCTCTCTGCTGGTATCCCAGAGTTTTCAGCATGGCTGATGCAGTAGTCTGACTGTTATGTAGAGACAGATGGCTTCAGTATCTCAGAGGAGGTGTCAAGGGGGCTTGTGTGGTGGTCTAGCATAAGTGTTGGGATGTCAGTGGCCCGAGAAGATGCTGGGGTGGGTCACTGCAGTTGCTCAGTGGAGGTGCTGGGACGGGTGGATCTGGAGCCCCTCCAAGATGCCGGGGCAGTTGGTGCCAGTGGCCCAGCAGAGATGTCAGGACTGTTGGCCCTGTCGTCCTGGAGGAGTTGTTGGGGCAGGTAGTGGTTGTAGCCCAGCAGAGGTTTTGAGGAGGGTGGTGGCAGTGGCCCTGAGGAGGTGTCCAGGTGGGTGGCACCACTGGCCCAGGAGTGGTGTCAGGACTGAGGTGGTGGCCCAGCATGGGAGTCAGGATGGGTGGTTCCAGTGACCCAGCAGAGTTGTCGGGGCGAGTGGTGGCGGTGGCACAGTGGAGGCATCAGAGGGGCTGGTATTGTGGCCCTTTAGAGGTGTCAGAATGTGTGTCAGCATTGGCCTGTCAGAGGTGTCAGAGTTGTCGCATCGGTATCCCAGCAGTGATGTTGTGGCAGCTGGTTCAGTGATTCTCGGGATGACCTGGAGTAGGTGTCAGGGTAGGTGGGATGGTGACCGTGCCTGCTGCTCGGGGGTGCTGTTGGGGGAAGGTGACTTGGAGACTCTGCCACACCCAAGTTGAGGTGTTGGGGAGAGTGGCATGATGACTGTGCCAACAGTCCCATGGTGGTATCCGGGGAGGATGGCACAGTCACTCTGGTGGCACCCAGGAGGAGGATTTGGGAAGAGTGGTATGATGACAGTGCCGGGAGCCCAGAGGAGGTGTCGGGGGTTGGCATGTTGAACATGCCATCGGCCCAGTGGTAGTCTCAGGTCAGCCAGCGTGATGGATACCCCATGGTCAGCCATGGGGATCAGTGGGCTGTGAGCTGCCACTCCTGCTGGCCCGACTGATGTTGGGCAGAACCCTCTATTTGGCAGCTCCTGAACTCTTTGCACTGTGGCCTATCCTCCTTCCCCCAGTTGATATTCTCCATGCTGGGGGACCTCTTCCCGATTCAGGGGAAACGGGGGGAGACTGGCACTGCATTCACCCAGGGGCACTGGACCACCTTAGAGGCTCTGTAGCAGCGCTATTCCCTTATGACCCAGGTCACAAAGGAGCGCCTGCATCCCTGGCCCAACAGAGGTTTCAGCATGACGGGTGCGGTGGTCTGGCAGATGTGCCAAGACAGGTGGCCCCAGTAACTCAGTGGAGCTGTCAAGGGGGCTAGGGTGGTGGCCCAGCATAAGTGTTGGGGTAGGTGGTGCCAGTGGCCCAGAGGAGTTATTAGGGCGGGGTGTGGCGGTGGCTCAGTGGAGGTGTTAGGATGTTTGGTCCTGGTGCCCGTCCAAATATCGGGGCAGCCGGTGCCGGTGCCCAGTGGAGGTGTTGGGACAGGTGGTGTGGTGGTCCAGTAGAGGTGTCAGGAAAGGAGATCCCAGTATCTGAGTGGAGGTGACAGGGCGGCTGGTGCCAGAGGCCCGGCTGAGGTGTTGTGATGATATGGGTGATGGTGGTGGCCTGGCAGAGGTGTCAGGATGGGTGGCACCTATGGCCTGCTGGAGGTGTCTGGACAGGTGATGTCAGTGGCACAGGGGAGTTGTCGGGCCCGCTGGTCTGGTGGCTCAGCAGAGTTCTTGAGGAGGGTGCCAGTGGTGGCCCAGTGGATACCTCCACTGTCAAGTGGAGGGCAAGTCGTGTCACTGGCTCAGCAGTGGTGATAGGAGGTCTGGGGCGGTGGCCAACAGAGATGTCAGGGAGGATGGTGTCAGTGGCCCAGTAGAGTTGTCAAGGGGGGTGGTGGTGTGAGTTCAGCGGAGGTGTTGGGGAGGCTGGTGTCGTGGTCCTGCGGAGATGTCAGAAGGGGTGGCGGCACTGGCCCGGCAGAGGTGTCAGGATGGTAGCAGTGGTGGCCCAATGGAAGTGTTGGAGCAGTTGCTTCAGTGACTTTTGAGGTGGCCCAGAGAAGGAGTCAGAGAAGGTGGCACGGTGACCGTGTCTCCCACCCAGTGGTGGTGTTGGGGAAGGGTGGCGTGGACACTCCACCTGTGCCCAGGAGTCGGTTTTTAGGAGAGTGGCATGGTGACAGTGTCGGAAGCCCAGGGGAGGTTTCAGGTTGGTTGGCATGATGACCGTGCCGGTGGCCCGGTGGTGGTCTCAGACCAGCCCGCATGGTCTGTACCCCACAGTCAGCCGCCTTGGGGATCAGTGGGCAGTGTAGTCACCAGATCCAGGGGCAGACGCTCCTTTCTGACCCAGCTGTTCTTTTGGGATCGATCACAAGAGGGTTGAAGATGTCTCTCCGGGGCAGTGTGCTTCTTGGTGCTGGTTTCGAAGGATCCACTGCTGCCATGGGCAGCCACTCCGCTGGCCCGACCTGATGTTGGGCCCATTAGTAATAACTAATTAAGAATAATTATTAATATTATCATTTACTATTATGTTGGGTGAGACCCTCCATTTGGCAGCTCCTGCATTCTTTGCATGGCAGCCCACCCTCCTCCCTCCAGATGATATTTACCGTGCTGTGAGGTTTCTTCCCGATTCAGGGAGTGGTGGGTGGCACTGGCACTGTCTTAGCTAGGGGGCACCAGATTACCTGAGAGGCTCTGTAGGAGGGATGTCCCCTTGTGACCCAGGTCACAATGAAGCTCCTCCATCTGTGCGGGGCCACTCCCGCCGGCCTGAACTAGCACTTTTTGCGGCTCTTGAACTCTTAATGAATAGGCCCATCCTTCTCCCCTTCTTCGACGTTCACCCTGCGGTGGAGCAGGTTTGAGGGTTGGAGACGGACTGGTGGCAGCACCCCGGCCTGGGTAGGCTGTGCCAGCAGAGTTTCTCTGAAGCATCGATACACCCCCATGAGTGTGAATATCTCACCATTCCACTAGAGTCCTGGCTCCCCTCTCCACTGGTGGTCCAGCAGAGGTGTTAGCACAGCAGATGTGGTGGCCTGGTGGATGTGTCAGGAAAGGTGGCCCTGGTGGCTCAGTGAAAGTCTCAGAATGACTGGTGCCAGTGGCCTGGCACATGGGTCAGGATGAGTGGCTAAGGTGACCTGGCAGATGTGTTGGGTTGGATTGTTGTCATGGCACAGTCGAGGTGTCAGGGAGGCTTATTTGACGACCCTGTGTTTGTGTTGGAGTGGGTGGCTGCGGTGGCCCGGAGTTATTGGGGAGGGTCTTGTTGGTGGCTCAGCAGAGGTGTTGGGGAGGCTGTCGTGGTGACAGTGGCTGTGGGCCAGTGGTGGTCTCAGCCTGGCCAGCAAAGTCTCTCCCCCAGGGTCAGCCGTGGAGATGAATGGGCAGTGTACTCTCCAGGACTACAGGTAGTCCCTCCTTCCTGCCCCTGTTTGGTCAAGTGAAATGGATCAGAGCAGGGTTGGTGATATCTCTCTGGGGCAGTGTGGATCTTGGTCTGGTGATGAGGGAGCCACTGTGTCTGTGGACTGCCGTTCCTACTGGTGGCCTGATCTGCTGTTGGGCAGGACCCTCCATTTGGCAGCTCCTGAACCTTTAGCATTGCGACCCATCCTCTTGGTTCCGGTTGATATTCACCAGGCGGTGGGGCCTCTTCCTAATTCGGGGAGGGGTGGGTGGCACTGACACTGGAACTGGCATTGCCATGGCCTGAGTGGGCTGGACCACCCGAGGGGCTCTGTAGCAGTGATATCCTCTTATGACCCAAGTAACAAAGGAGCTTCTGCATCCACACAGTCATTCTTGCCGTCCCGAGCTGGCACTTTTTGCGGCTCTTGAACTTTTTGCATTGCAGCCCATCCTCCTTCCGTTTTTCTACTTTCACCCTGCCGTGGATCCACTTCCTGGTGTCGGGAGGGAGAGGTGGTAGTGGCTCAACCTGGGAAGGCTGCCCCATCGGAGGGTCTCCAGAGCAGTAACAGGCCCCTACCTGTGTACATGTCTCCCCCATGTCACTGGAGTCCTGGCTCCCCTCTCCCCTGGTATCCCAGAGGTTTCAGCATGGCTGATGTGGTAGTCTGACAGATATGTCGAGACAGGTGGCTCCAGTATCTCAGAGGAGGTGTCAAGGGGGCTTGTGTGCTGGCCTAGAATAAGTGTTGGGGTGTCAGTGGCCCAGAGGAGATGTCTGGGTGGGCCACTGCAGTTGCTCAGTGGAGTTGTTGGGACGGTTGGACTTGTTGCCCCTCAAGATGCTGGGGCTGCTAGTACGGGTGGCCCAGCGGAGATAACGGGACTGTTGGCCCTGTCGTCCTGGAGGAGTTGTTGGGGCAGGTATTGGTTGTAGCCCAGCTGAGGTTTTGAGGAGGGTGGTGGCAGTGGCCCAGAGGAGGTGTCCGGGTGGGTGACACCCCTGGCCCAGGAGTGGTGTCAGGAGGTCTTGGGTGGTGGCCCAGCATGGAAGTCAGGATGGGTGGTGCTAGTGGCCCAGTTGTAAGCGTGGGTGGTAGTGGTGGCACAGAGGAGGCAACGGAAATGCTGGTGTTGTGGCCCTGAAGAGGTATCAGAATGGGTACCTCTGTATTGGCCTGTCAGAGGTGTCAGAGTTGTGGTGCCGCTATCCCAGCTGAGATGTTGGGGCAGCTGGGTCAGTGATTCTCGGGATGGCCTGGAGTAGGTGTCAGGAAAGGTGGTCTGGTCACCGTGCCTCCTGGTCGGGGTGCTTTTGGGGGAGGGTGACTTGGTGACTCTGCCGCACCCAAGAGGAGGTGTTGGGGAGGGTGGCATGATGTCTATACCAGCAGTGTAGTAGTGGTATCTGGGGAGCGTGGCACATTAACTCTGGTGGCACCCAGGAGGAGGGCTCAGTGAGAGTGGTACGGTGACAGTTTCCAAAGCTCAGAGGAGGTGTCAGAGTGGTTGGCATGATGACCATGCCGGCGACCCTGTGGTGGTGTCAGACCAACCAGCATGGTCTGTACCCCACAGTCAGCTGTGTGGATCAGTGGGCAGGGTAGTCACCAGATCCAGGGGCAGACGCTTCTTTCTGACCCAGCTGTTCTTTTGGGATAGATAGTGGCCCAGAGGAGGATTGGAGATGTCTCTCTGGGGTAGTGTGCCTCTTGGTGCTGGTTTCGAAAGATCCACTGCTGCCGTGGGAAGCCGCTCCCGCTGGCCCAACCTGATGTTGGGCCCATTAAGAATGGCCAATGAAGAATAATTATTAATATTATTATTTACTGTTATGTTGGGCGGGACCCTCCATTTGGCAGCTCCTGAATTCTTTGCATGGCAGCCCATCCTCCTCCCTCAAGATGCTATTCACCATGCTGTGAAGTTTTTTCCCGATTCAGGGAGGGGAGGGTGGCACTGGCACTGGCAATGGCATTGGTTCTATCTTAGCCGGGGCGCTCCAGACTACCTGAGAGGCTCTGTAGGAGGGATATCCCCTTGTGACCCAGGTCACAAAGAAGCTCCTCCATCTGTGCGGGGTCACTCTTGCTGGCCTGAGCTAGTACTTTTTGCGGCACTCGAACTTTAAATGAGGAGGCCCATCCATCTCCCCTTCCCACGTGGGACAACCTGATTCCCCTGTGTCTACCCCAGCGCTTAGAACAGTGCTCTGCACAAAGTAAGTGCTTAACAAATACCAACATTATTATTATTATTATTATTATTATTATTCTTTGACGTTCACCCTGCGTTGGAGCAGGTTTAAGGGTTGGAGACAGGCTGGTGGCAGCACCCCGGCCTGGGTAGGCTGTGCCAGCAGAGTTTCTCTGAAGCAGTGATACACTTCTGTGAGTGTGAATATCTCACCATTCCACTAGAGTCCTGGCTCCCCTCTCCACTGGTCTAAGCTGACACTTTTTGCGGCTCTTGAACTTTTTGCATTGCATCCCATCCTCCTTCCGTTTTTCTACTTTCACCCTGCCATGAAGCCACTTCCTGGTGTGGGGAGGGACAAGTGGTAGTGGCTCAGCCTGGGAAGGCTGCCCCATCGGAGGGTCTCCCTAGCAGTAACAGGCCCCTACCAGTGTACATGTCTCCCCCATGTCACTGGAGTCCTGGCTCCCCTCTCCCCTGGTATCCCAGAGGTTTCAGCATGGCTGATGCGGTAGTCTGACTGATATGTCGGGACGGGTGGCTCCAATATCTCAGAAGAGGTGTCAAGGGGCTTGTGTGGTGACCTAACATAAGTGTTGGTGTGTCAGTAGCCCAGAGGAGATGTCGGGGTTGGCCACTGCAGTGGCTTAATGGAGGTGTTAGGATGGTTGGACTTGGTGCCTGCCCGAAATGCTGGGGCATCTGGTGGTGGTGGCCCAGCAGAGGTATTGGGATGGTGTCCTGGAGGAGTTGTTGGGGCAGGTAGTGGTGGTAGCCGAACAGGGTTTTTGAGGCGTGTGGTGGCAGTTCCCCAGAGGAAGTGTCCGGATCGGTGGACCACTGCCTCAGGAATGGGGTCAGGAGGTCTGGGGTGGTGGCCCAGCATGAAAGTCAGGATGGGTAGTGCCAGTGGCCCAGCAGAGTTGTAGGAGCGGGTGGTGGCGGTGGCACAGAGGAGGCATCACAGAGGCTGGTGTTGTGGCCCTGCAGAGGTATCAGAATGGGTGTCAGCATTGGCCTGTCAGAGGTGTCAGTTTTGTGGTGCCTCTATCCCAGCAGAAATATTGGGGCAGCTGGTTCATTGATTTGTGGTGTGGCCTGGAGTAGGTGTCAGGGTGGGTGGCATGGTGACTGGACCTCCTGCTCGGGGATACTGTTCAGGGAGGGGGGCTTGGTGACTCTGCACACCCAAGAGGAGGTGTTGGGGAGGGTGGCACGATGACTGTACCAGCAGTCTGGTGGTGGTATCTGGGGAGGATGGCACATTAACTGTGGTGGCACCCAGCGGGAGGGTTCGGGGAGAGTGGCATGGTGATGGTGTCAGAAGCCCAGAGTAGGTGTCAGGGTGGTTGGCATGATGACCGTGCCGGCGGCGCTGTGGTGGACTCAGACCAGTCAGTATGGTCTGTACCCCAGTCAGCTGTGTGGATCAGTGGGCCACCGATCCTTTCTGACCCAGCCACTCCTTTCTGACCCAGCTGGTCTTTTGGGATGGATCAGAGGAGGTTGGGAGATATCTCTCCTAGGCAGTGTGCCCCTTGGTCCTGGTTTCGAAGGTTCCACTGCTGCCAAGGGCAGCCGCTCCGGCTGGCCCGACCTGATGTTGGGCCCATTAATGATAGCTAATGAAAAATAATTATCCATTTGGCAGCTCCTGAACTCTTTGCATAGCAGCCCATCCTCCTCCCTCAAGATGATATTGACCGTGCTGTGAAGTTTTTTCCCGATTCCGGGAGGGGTGGGTGGCACTGGCACTGGCTGTCTTAGCCGGGGAAACCAGACTACCCGAGAGGCTCTATAGGAGCGATATCCCCTTGTGACCCAGACCACAAAGGAGCTCCTCTATCCATGCAGGGTCACTCTCACTGGCCTGAGCTAGTACTTTTTGCGGCTCTTGAACTTTAA
The DNA here is from genome assembly GCF_004115215.2 of Ornithorhynchus anatinus. Lineage (NCBI taxonomy): Eukaryota > Metazoa > Chordata > Mammalia > Monotremata > Ornithorhynchidae > Ornithorhynchus > Ornithorhynchus anatinus. Next base: position 22,871,305 of record NC_041740.1, on the reverse strand, counting down.
ATGAGGGGGCCCATCCTTCTCCCCTTTTTCGACGTTCACCCTGTAGTGGAGCAGTTTCAAGGGTTGGAAACGGTCTGGTGGCAGCGCCCCTGCCTGGGTAGGCTGTGCCAGCAGAGTTTCTCTGAAGCAGCAATACACCCCCATGAATGTGAATATCTCACCATTCCACTAGAGTCCTGGCTCCCCTCTCCACTGGTGGTCCAGTGGAGGTATTAGCACAGCATATGTAGTGGCCTGGTGGATGTGTTGGGAAAGATGGGCCTGGAGGCTTAGTGGAAGTCTCAGGATGCCTGGTGCCAGTAGCCTGACAGATGGGTCAGGATGGGTGGCTGCGGTGACCTGGCATTTGTGTTGGGTTGGATTGTTGTCATGGCACAGCCGAGGTATCAGGGAAGCTTATTTGGCAGCCCGGTGTATGAGTTGGAGTGGGTGGCTGCGGTGGCCTGGAGTTGTTGGGGCAGGTCATGGTGGTGGTCCAGCAGAGGTATTGGAATGGGTGGCATTGTTGGCCCAGGGGAGGTGTCAGAATGGGTGTCGGCATTGGGCCAGCGGAGATGTCAGGATGGTATCACAGGGGTCCAGCGGAGGTTTTGGGGCAGTTTGTTCAGTGACTCTCGCAGCAGCCTGGAGGAGGTGTTGGGGAGCGTGACCTGGTGACCATGCCTGTCCCCCAGTAGTGGTGCTGGGGAAATGTGGCACGGTGACTCTGGCGGCGCCCAGGAGGAGGTATCGTGGAAAGTGGCAGGGTGACTGGGTCGGTGACCCATAGGAGGTTTTGGGGAGGCTGTTGTGGTGACCGTGGCGGTGGCCCAGTGGTGGTCTCAGCCCAGCCAGCAAAGTCTCCCCCCAAGGTCAGCTATGGGGATGAATGGGCAGTGCCGTCTCCAAAACTAGGGGCAGTCCCTCCTTCCCGCCCTTGTTTGGTCCAGTGGGATGGATCAGAGCAAGGCTGGTGATGTCTCTCTGGGGCAGTGTGGATCTTGGTCTGGTGATGAGGGAGCCACTGTGGCTGTGGACTGCCATTCCTGCTGTCCTGATCTGATGTTGGGCAGGACCCTCCATTTCGCAGCTTCTGAACCTTTTGCAAAGTGGCCCATCGTCTTGGCTCTGGTTGATATTCACCATGCTGTGGGGTCTCTTCCTGATTTGGGGAGGGATGGGTGGCACTGACACTGGCACTGGCATTGCCATGGCCTGAGAAGGCTGGACCACCCAAGAGGCTCTGTAGCAGCAGTGGTGCTAGTCGCCCAGCAGAGTTGTAGGGGCAGGTGGTGGAAGTGGCACAGAGGAGGCGTCAGAGAAGTTGGTGTTGTGGCCCTGCAGAGGTATCAGAATGGATGTCAGCATTGGTCTGGCAGAGGTGTCAGAGCTGAGGTGCCAGTATCCCAGCAGAGATGTTGGGGCAGCTAGTTCAGTGATTCTCAGGGTCGCCTGGAGTAGGTGTCAGGGAAGATGACATGGTGACCATGCCTGCTGCTCGGGGTGCTATTATGGGAGCGTGGCTTGGTGACTCTAAGCACCCAAGAGGAGGTGTTGGGGAGGGTGGCATGATGACTGTACCAGCAGTCCAGTGGTGGTATCTGGGGAGGGTGGCACATTAATTCTGGCGGCACCCAGGAGGACGGTTCGGGGAGAGTGGCATGGTGACAGTGTCAGAAGCCCAGAGGAGGTGTTAGGTGGTTGTCATGATGACCGTGCAGGCGGTCCGGTGGTGGTCTCAGACCAGCCAGCATGGTCTGTACCCCACAGTCAGCCATGGGGATCAGTGGGCAGTGTAGTCACCAGATCCAGGGGCAGACATCCCTTTCTGACCCAGCTGCTCTTGTGGGATGGGTGGGTGGCACTGACACTGGCACTGGCATTGCCATGGCCTGAGTGGGCTGGACCACCCTAGGGGCTCTGTAACAGTGATATGCCCTTATGAACCAACCAGGTAACAAAGGAGCTCCTGCATCCACACAGTCATTCTTGCTGACCCGAGCTGACACTTTTTGCAGCTCTTGAACATTTTGCATGGCAGCCAATCCTTCTTCCATTTTTCTACTTTCACCCTGCCACTTCTGGTGTGGGGAAGGACAAGTAGTAGTGGCTTGGCCTGGGAAGGCTGCACCATCAGAGGGTCTGCAAAGCAGTAAAGGCCCCTACCAGTGTACATGTTTCCCCTATGTCACTGGAGTCCTGGCTCCCCTCTCTGCTGGTATCCCAGAGGTTTCAGCATGGCTGATGCGGTAGTCTGACGGATATTGTTGGGACAGGTGGCTCCAATATCTCAGAGGAGGTGTCAAGGGGGCTTGTTTGGTGGCCTAACATAAGTGTTGGGATGTCAGTGGCCCAGAGGAGATGTGGGGTGGGACACTGCAGGGCTTAATGGAGGTGTTGGGACAATTGTACCTGGTGCCTGTCCGAGATGGTGGGGCAGCTGGTGCCAGTGGCCCAAGGGGTTGTCAGGACAGTTGGCCCTGGTGTCCTGAAAAAGTTGTTGGGTTAGGTAGTGGTCATAGCCCAGCAAGTCTTTTATACGGGTGGTGGCAGTGGCCCAGAGGAGGTGTCCGGGTGGGTGGCGCCAGTGGCCCAGGAGTGGTGTCAGGAGGTCTGAGGTGGTGGCCCATCATGGAACAGGATGGGTGGTGCCAGTGGCCCAGCAGAGTTGTAGGGGCGGGTGGTGGGGGTGGCACAGAGGAGGCTTTAGAGAGGCTGGTGTTGTGGCCCTTCAGAGGTGTCAGAATGGGTATCAGCATTGGCCTGGCAGAGGTGCCAGAGTTGTGGCATCAGTATCCCAGCAGAGATGTTGGGGCAGCTGGTTCAGTGATTCTCGGGGTGTCCTGGAGTAGGTGTCAGGGCAGGTGGCATGGTGACCATGCCTGCTGCTCGGGGTTGCAGTTGGGGGAGGGTGTCTTGGTGACTCTGCTGCACCCAAGAAGAGGTGTTGGGGAGGGTGGCATGATGACTGTGCCAGCAGTCCCGTGGTGGTATCTGGGGAGGGTGGCACAGTAACTCTGGTGGCACCCAGGAGGAGGATTTGGGGAGAGTAGTGTGGTGACAGTGCCGGGGGCCTGGAGGGGGTGACAGGAAAGTTGGCATGATGACCATCCCAGCGGCCCAGTGGTGATCTCAGGTAAGCCAGCATGGCGTCATGGTGTCTACCCCATGGTCAGCCATGGGGATCAGTGGGCTGTGGGCTGCCACTCCTGCTGGCCCGACTGATGTTGGGCAGAACTCTCCATTTGACAGCTCCTGAACTCTTTGCACTGTGGCCTAACCTCCTCCCCCTAGTTGATATTCTCCATGCTGCGAGGCCTCTTCCTGATTCACGGGGGAGAGGGGTGACACTGGCACTGCATTGGCCCAGGGGCATTGGACCACCTTAGAGGCTTTGTAGCAGTGCTATCCCCTTATGATCCAAGTCACAAAGGAGCACCTCCATCCCCCGCTGTCATTCTCATCAGTTTGAGCTGGCTGTTTTTGTGATTCCTGAAGTTTTTACATGTTGGCCCATCCTTCTCCCTCTCCTTGATGTTCACCATGCCACTGGGGCCTCTTCCCAGCTGAAATGTCAGGGCGGATGGTGCTGGTGGACTGGCAAAGGTGTCACATCTGATGGTGCCAGTTGACTGGTGGTGTCAGGACTGCAGGTGGGGTGGTTTGGCAGAGGTGTCAGGGTGGGTGGTGCCAGTGTCCTGCAGAGTTTTCGGGGTAGGTTACAGTGATGGCACAGTGGAGCTATCAGGGTGGCTAGTCTGATGGCCCAGAGGAGGTGTTGGAGCCGGTGGTGCTGTTGGCCCGGAAGAGGTGTTGGCGTGGTTGGTGTAGTAGTCCATTGGAGGTGTAGAGGTGGGTGGGAGCAGTGAATCAGTCGAGGTGTCCAGGAGGGTGGCAACTCTGGCCCAACGTAGGTGTCAGGAGGCCTGGTGTGGAGGCCCAGTGGAAGTGTTGTAGTGGGTGGTGGTGGTGGCCCAGCCGGGGTGTAAGGCCACCTCATCTGCCTGAGATGTGCCTTCAATAAGGCTTTGAAGGAGTGGGCCGAGTAATTTTTGGTCAAATTTGAAGAAGGTAGGAATTCTCACCAGAGAAGCAGCGTGGCTCAGTGGAAAGAGCACGGGCTTGGGAGTCAGAGGTCATGGGTTTGAAGCCCAGCTCCACCACTTGTCGGCTGTGTGACCGTGGGCAAGTCACTTAACTTCTCTGGGCCTCAGTTACCTCATCTGTAAAATGGGGATTAAGACTGTGAGCCCCACGTGGGACAACCTGATTCCCTTGTGTCTACCCCAGCGCTTAGAACAGTGCTGTGCACATAGTAAGCGCTTAACAAATACCAACATTATTATTATTATTACATTATTAATTCCAGGCCAGAGGCAAGACATGAGCGAGGGTTCAGTGGTGAGTTAGGCGAGATCAAGACACAGTGAGAAGATTAGCATCAGAAGAACAAAGAAGTAATAGGAGTTTCAGTTCAATAGGACACAATGGCTTCCAGACAGATCAGCAAAGGGAATGTCACTCAACTGCCTCCGAGAGCCTGTCTTTAATCTGAACTGTGACGTGAAGACATCAGGGAATAGGATGTGCTCTCACCAGACCACCTGGTCCAGAGACTTCGGACCCCAGCATCTGTATAAAGATGGGGAGTTCAAGACCATAAGAACATCTGGTGGATTGTTTTATATAATTGTTGAGATGATGCTTAGCAAACGACACCCACCCATAAGTCACCCCTCTCCCAGGCAGGGTCTCACCTGGATCAAAGAAGAGGACACCACATGCTGGATGCAGCAGCTCACTGGTCACAGTAATCCAAGGGGGATGGCCAAGTACTGAGGGGTGGAATGTGACAGTCCCAAGGCCTACACTCCATTTTGTTTGGCTAAAATGCCACTAGCTTGAAGTGGGTATGGCATGGATGCTTGGTTAGTCTCTTGGTTAGCAGATGTTGTCGACGTCCTTGACTGCAGCTGCTGATCCTGGGAGAGTAAGGAAGTGGTATTTGTTCGTGCCTTTGAGCTAATGAGGAGAACAAAACAGGGCCAAGTAAGTATCCTGAGTGGAAAATAACTGGGCCCGGCCAGACATCCCTATGTAAATTGGCACTGAGGAACAGCTTTCTGTGGTGGGATGAAATCTCTGTCCACTGCAACATGGCTTAGTGGATAGAGCACGGGCCTGGGAGTCAGAAGGTCATAGGTTCTAATTCTGGCTCCACCTGTTGTCTGCTTCGGCAAGTTACTTCACTTCTCTGTGCTTCAGTTACCTCATCTGTAAAATGGGGATCGAGACTGTGAGCCCCACAGGGAACAGGGACTGCGTCCAACCTGATTTGCTTGTATCCACCCCAGCATTTAGTACAGCGCCTGGCACATAATGCTTCACAAATACAATAATTTTTTTTCCTTCTGTTCTAACACTCCCCTACCCGGAGAGTAGGGTGCCCACTCATCGTTGGCACTGCTGAGAAAGAGGGGGCACCTTGTTGGTCATCATTTGTATGTCCGAGGATCCCACTTTGACTTGGATGTCTGTACTGCCTGCTGCTACCAGATGAAACTGGGGTGGGTAGACCTGATATATTCACGCATGGTATTTTAAGTGCTAGCTTATTAGATAAGCTATATGAGCCTGACCATTAGGCTGTGTTATAACGAATTCTCCTTTGGCAGACAAACTGGGAAATGTTTTGATGGGTTCTGTTATTTGTCCTTGTTCTTGATACTTGTTGTGATTGCTTTACGCTGCCGAAGCTATGGCAGAGATCAACCCTCGGGACCGCCACTTCGGAAAATCGTCTGGCATTGGACTTCCTGTTAGTGAAAGAGGGAGGCGCATATGTATTGGGGGGTGCAAAGTGCTGCACATTCATCCCTGACACTGCCCAGAATTTATTTCTGACAGTGATATGCACCAGTGTGGCGCTGGTTTTCTTGTTTTTCTGTTTACAGTGTCTCTTCGCTTGCGGATCCCGCTGGGCCCTCCGTGTTACCTCCGTGGCATCTCCACAAGTGATGACCATCTGCTTCTGATGACCCGGTGGGGGCTCCAGGGGTGGGTTGTAGGCGCCGATTGCGGAAGAGTTTAAGCGAGGAGGCTTAGCACTGATATGGGGCCCCAACCGAGTCCCTTCAGCGACTGGTCATAAAAGGTCCTAATTCCTGTGAGGAAGGCAGCAACGGAGGCGCCCCACCCCCGGGGGATATATCTGCATGCAAGGATTTATAGAGAACAAAGGATGTGATTAAAGTGCACCAGACCCCTCTCCCTATAACTGTATCTGACTTCCCCCATTATTGCTATCTGCGTAGGTGCTCTATCCATTAGTATGTTGGTTCATCTTTATCTTCACATTTCAACCTCACCTCTGTCATGCTGGAGTGGATCACCTTATTGTATCAATTCCTATTTGAGTGGCCTCCTATTCTTTGTCCATTGAGACATCACTGTGACTGATACTGACATTGGTCTGTTGTGCTCTCTGCAGCCCTCCCTCCCGCAGGGAGATGCCTGATCATCAGTGTATGAATATTGTTTCCCTATTAAATCTATTTATTAAATTTAACCTTTGTGTGCCTTGCATGATTGGTAGCTTTACGGGCCTTATCGTGCACACTTACATCTAGTATCAGTGTGAACTGTGTCTTATTACAGGACTCATAGAATGGAGTGGAGCCTGTTGGATTTGGCACGAAGGAGATCACTGATGACCTTTGAGAGGGCGGTTTCTGTGGAGCAAAGGGGACAGAAGCCAGATTGGAAGGGGTCAAGGAGAGAATTGGAGGAGTGGAATTTGAGACAGCGTGTGTAGACAACTCACTCAAGGTGTTTGGAGAGGAATGGTAGAAGGGAGATGGGGTGATAACTGGAGCGAGCCATGGGGTCAAGAGAAGGTTTCTAAGATAGGCTACATATGGGCGTGTTAGAAAGCAGTGGGGAAGAAACCACTGGAGAGTTAATGGTTGGAGGTGGCTTTTAGGGAGGGACAAAGGGAGGGGTCAGGAGTTTTGGTAAAGAGCAAAGGAATGGGGATAACACCACTTGTGAGACAGGAAGGATGGTGGTGCCATCTACAAAGATGGTTGGTGCCTTTTACTATCAAGGGGAGGAAACAAAACCAGAATCCCCCACCCCACCCAGGTCAGCTCGGCACTGAGCCAATTGAATGCCTCAGGTACATCCTGAGCCCTAGATAGAACTGGACCAGCTGCCTCTTAGCTAGGGGGTTGTGAGTGTGAATGTGTGTGCATGTATTTATAGCTCCAAAATGCCCTGTGTAGACTTGAGCTTAGCAGTGAATGAGGGCCCAGGGGTGGGTGGAAATGTGTAGCAGACCTCCTCCCCACAAGCCAGCTCTTAGACTCCTCAGTGATAGGAACATTTCCTGCTTCCCAGGTGGTAAGGGACCCACAGGAGTACTACTGCACTCTGACAGGAAAATATAACCACTCAGGTGTGGACCAGCTATCTAGAGAGCCTCTAGATAGACTCTAGAGAGACTCTATCTTCTAGACTAATGTTCTTTGAACAGGAAGATTCCTTCAGGCTAAACCTGAATAGAGAACTGCTCATATTGACTGCTCTCTCTGATTTCTCTCTGAGAAATGAGTAGTAGCTCTGAGGGTTCCCGGTGTATAGGGATGGAGGGTTTGTGAGAATGTCAGAGTTCTGTGTGTTCCTGGGATGTAACTGAGGTCATGGGGGGCTGGGGAGGGGCAGGGAACTGAGTTCACAGGGCAGGCTCAAGACCTGCCCATGGGTGTTGGGACTCCAGGAGGGTTCGAGTGACAATGAAAGAGAAGCCCAGTACTTGCTGGCTGACTTCCACAACTATGACTACTATTATCACTCAATCTATCTGTCATATTTATGGAGTGACTGTTGTGGGAGAAGCCCACTACTGAGAGCTTGAGAGAGTATATCATAACAGTGTTCCCTGACAAATGATGGTTCATGATAAAGACCGATTTTGGTAGGGAAGCCAGTTCAGTCACTGGGCCAATCTTTTGATATCCTGTTTTGATGTAAATGTCATTTCAGATCTCAAGCCTCAGATCTTTAATCCCACAGTAAGCCCTCAATAAATACAATTGAATGAATGAAGGAAAGAAACTAAATGCTATTTAAATATGAAGCATGTATTTTTTTATGGTATTTGTTAATCATTTACTGTGCCCCAGATTCTAAGTGCTGGGGTAGATGCAAAGTAATCAGTCAGTTAATTGTATTAATTGAGTACTTACTGTGTGCAGAGCACTGTACTAAACACTTGAGAGAGTACAATACAACAATAAACAAACACATCCCCTGCCCACAATGAGCTTACAGTTTAGAGGGGGAGACAGACATTAATATGAATAAAAAGATAACTTATGGTTATGTACATAAATGGTATGGGCCTGGGAGGGAGGATGAGGAAAAGAAGCACATCAGAGCGATGCAGAAGGGTGTGGAAGGAAAGGAAAGGAGGATTTAGGAAAGGCCTCTTGGAGAAGATGTGCTTTCAGTAAGGCTTTGAAGGGGGGCAGAGTAATTGTCTGTTGGATATGAGGGGGCAGGACATTCCAAGACAGAGGCAGGACATGGGCAAATGGTTGGTGGCAAAATGGACAAGTTCAAGGAGCAGTGAGAAGGTTAACATTAGAGGAGCAAGGTGGGTGGGCTGGGTTGTAGTTGGAGAGTAGCGAGGTGAGGTAGGAGGGGGCAAGGAGATTGAATGTTTTAAAGCCAATGGTGAGAAGTTTCTGTTTCATATGGAGGTGATTGAGTAACCACTGGAAGATAAGTCAGTGGATTGATGTGGTAACAGTTTGGATGGAGAGGAAAGGATGGATTTTAGCGATGCTGTGATGGTTGAACTAACAGGATTTAATGATGGGTTGAATGAGAGAGAGGAGTCAAGGATAACACCAAGGTTACGGGCTTGTGAGACAGAAAGGATGGTGGTACCATATACTATGATGAGAAAGTGAGGGGGAGGACAGGGTTCGGGTGGAAAGATCAGAGGTTCTGTTTTAGACATGATAAGTTGGATGCAGATTAGAATCAATCAGGTTGGACAGAGTCCCTGTCCCCCATGGGGCTCACAGTCTTAATCCTCATTTTACAGATGAGGTAACTGAGGCACAGAGAAGTGAAGTGACTTGCCCGAGGCCACAAAATAGACAAGTGGCTGATCCGGGATTAACCCTGGTCCTTCTGACTCCCAGGCCCGTGCTTCAACTACTAGGCCATGCTGTTTCTCCCAGCATATTAAAGAAATTGTAACATAGTCAATCATTCAAGCAATTGATTGTATTTATTGAGTGCTTACTCTGTTTCTAACATTTCATTCAATCGCATTTATTTAGTGCTTATTGTGTGCAGAGCACTGTACTAAGTACTTGGGAGGATACAAAATAACAGAGATGATAGAGGTAGTCTATGCCCACGAGGAGTTCACAGTCTACAGGGGGATACGGACATTAAAACAAGTTACAGATATGTAAATACATGCTGAGGGACTGACAGTGGGGTGAATAAAGGGTTCAAATCTATATTGATTGCAGAGGATATAATAGCTCATCAAGCTTTCAAAATGAAGATTTATATTTAAATCCTGTAATTAAGAAAAGGAAACAGTATTTTGCAACAAAAAACTGCAAGGATTTATTTTTACATCCTGAGCAAGCAGGGTGAAGAGTGGCAGGTACTGGAAAGAAGTGTACCAAAATTCTATAAAGTACAATCTAATGTTCGATCTTCTCACAATGGCCATATGTACCAATATTGGCCCAAATAAAATTGTTAGTAAAAGGAAGTGTGTCTCCTAGACTAAATAAATCTCCTACATAATATCAGAAAAATTACTTTATTTAAATGCCAATTGGTAGAATTGTGATAAAATGGATTTTTCCTGACTTCCAGCAAGATTTTTGGACAGTCTGGCTACGTCACCAGCGGCCCATCGGAGCTGTCAGAGTGGGTGGCAGTGGTGACCTAGAAGAGATGTCAGGGTGGCTGATGTGGTGACTCTTGGGGTGATACAAATAATTTTCAGGGTGGCTGGTGCAGTAGCCCGGCTGAGGGGGTGGGAGGCAGAGGAGTAGCCCATGAAAGGGACTGAGAATGAGCAGCCAGAGAGATAGGAGGAGAACCAGGAAAGGACAGTGTCAATGAAGCCAAGCTGTATAGTGTTTCCATTTCCCCAAAGGGCATCCCAGCCTTGAATAATTGTTTTGGTGGTTCTTATTTAACCTATTGAATACTCGGGGAAATGCTATAAACTACTAAGTGTCACCTGGAGAAATCTTTAAACAAGGTGGCCATTGAGACGTGACACTATTGTCCGAAAATAAGCTAGTTTGGTGACTCTTGGGGCAGCCTGGAGGAGGTTTCAGGGAGGGTGGAACAGGGACTGTGCTGGCTAACCTGGAAGAGGTGTCGGGTAGGGTGGCACAGTGACCATACCAGGGCCTGGTGGTGGTGACAGGTCAGCCAGCTCAGTCTCTCCCTCGTGGTCAGCCATAGGGGTCAGTGGGCAGTATAGTTACCAGACACAGGGGCAGGTTTTCTGTCCCACCCCAGTTTGGTCTAGTGGGATGGATCAGAGGAGGGTCAGCAATGTCTCCCCGGGGCAGTGTGGCTCTTGGTCCTGGTGATGAGGGAGACACCACTGCTGTGTGCCACTGTTCCTGGTTCCCCGAACTGGTTTTGGGCAGAACCTTCCATTTTGCTGCTTCTGACTGTTTTTCATTGACCCCATCCTTCTCTCCCTTCTCAGGAACCACCAGGAAATGGAACCTCTCCTTGGGTTGGGGAGGGGAGGGTGGCACTGGCCTGACACTGGCACTGGCACCGCCAGGGCCTGGCTGCATCCACGCATGGTCATTCTTGCTGGCTTGAGTTGCCGCTTTTTGCTGCTCTTCAACTTTTTCTGAGGGAGCTCATCCTCCTCCCCCTTCTCCATGTTCACCAGACTGTGGGGCTGTTGGGGAAGAGGGGGTGGCAGCATCCCGATCTCAGAAGGCAGGGCCCGCGGAGGGTCTCTGAAGCACAATAGGCCCCTGTGAGGGTGTAAGACTTTCTGGAATCCCAGCTCCTCTTTCCTGTGGAACCAGATTTGGAATTACTCGCAGTGGGGAGTTTTGAGGCCTTGCAGAGGAAATAGAAGCAAAGCTTCATCCCCTGCTCAGCTTGACACTGAGCCAACTGATTGCCCCCAGTCTACCCTGAGCCCTAGGTTAGAACTGGACTGATTGCATATTAGTGAAGAATTTGTGGGTATGTCTGTGTGTGCTTGCATTTGTAGCTCCAAAGAGCCCTGGATGGACGTGAGTTGATCAGTGTGTGAGGGCCCAGGCACGGATGGAAATATGTAGCAGACACCCTCCCCACAGCCAGCTCTTGGATTTCTCAGGGATAGGGATATTTCCTGCTTCCCCAAGTGGTAAGGGATCCACAGTAGTGCTGTCTTTTGACAGGAAAATATATCCATCCAGGTGTGGACCAACAATCTAGAGAAACAAGCCCCAACAGCCTCTAGAGACACCCTATCTTCCAGATCGATGTTTGTGGAGTAATAATAATAATGTTGGTATTTGTTAAGCACTTACTATGTTCAGAGTGCTATTCTAAGCGCTGGGGTAGACACAGGGGAATCAGGTTGTCCCATGTGGGGCTCACAGTCTTAATCCCCATTTTACAGATGAGGTAACTGAGGCACAGAGAAGTTAAGTGACTTGCCCACAGTCACACAGCTGACAAGTGGCAGAGCTGGGATTCAAACTCATGACCCCTGATTCCAAAGCCCGTGCTCTTTCCACTGAGCCATGCTGCTTCTCTAGAAAGATTCGGGTTGACCGCTTTCTTTGATTACTCATGAAAAATGAGCTGAAGCCCTGGGTGTGGCCCCTTTTATAGGTTTGGAGAGTTTTTGGGGTTGTCAGGGTTCCGTGAGGTCACAGGATGGAATTGAGGTCATGGAACAGGGACCTGCATTCACAGGGTAGACTCAGGACCTGCCTATGGGTGTTGGGACTACGGAAAGGTTTGAGTGACAATGGGAGTTGATGACACACATGATGCTTGGCTATTATGATGACAACGATGACTACTGCTATCACTCCAACAATCAGTCATATTTTGGGACCACTTACTGTGTGCAGAGCACCGTACTAAACGGTAGGGAGAGTACATAACAGAGTTGGTAGACACACTCTCTGTCTACAGTGGGCTTACTTTCTAGAGGAATTATTACTACTAATGTTATTACTATTGGTCTTGAGCTGAGCAGTGTGTGAGGGTCCATAGGCGGGTGGAAATGTGTGGCTACTACTAATAATAATTACAGTATTTGTTAAGCACTTACTATGTGCCAGGCTCTGTACTAAGCCCTGGGGTAGATACAAGGTAATCCCATTGTCCCACGTGGGGCTCACAGTCTTAACCCCCATTTTTACAGATGAGGTAACTGAGGCACAGAGAAGTTATGTGGCTTATTATAAATAATAATAATGATGATGATGATAGTATTTGTTAAGTGCTTACTATGTGCAAAGCACTGTTCTAAGCGCTGGGGGGTATAAAAGGTGATCAGGCTGTCCCAAGTGGGGCTCACAGTCTTAATGCCCATTTTACAGATGAGGGAACTGAGGAACAGAGAAGTTAAGTGACTTGCCCAAAGTCACCCAGTTTACAAGTAGTGGAGCTGGGATTAGAACCCATGACGTCTGACTCCCAAGCCTGGGATCTTTCCACTGAGCCATGCACTACTTCCAGAGAAACAAAAATCCCTTTTGCTGTTATGGACCCATCCCTCATTCTCTTCTTCTGCCTCCCAGAATTCTCTAAGGTGGTGAAGATCTTTTCTATACGCCATTCCACTCAGACACCATAACGCTGTCCTACAGGCTGTGTGGGAACCCCAGTTTTTCAATAAGGTGACCTCCCTGAATGTGTTTCAATGCAGAGGGACCAGGAGGGCTTTTCTCCATAACCTCCTGTGCCTCTTCCCCTCCGCTTCTCCCTCTATGTATCTCATCCTTGCATCTATTCAAGGTTAAGCAAGTTTCTTTCCCATCTACAGGTAATAATAATGATAATAATAACGTTGGTATTTGTTAAGCGCTTACTACATGCAGAGCACTGTTCTAAGCGCTGGGGTAGATACAGGGGAATGAGGTTGTCCCCCGTGAGGCTCACAGTCTTCATCCCCATTTTACAGATGAGGGAACTGAGGCCCAGAGAAGTGAAGTGACTTGCCCACAGTCACACAGCTGACAAGGGGCAGAATCAGATATTCCTTGGGGTTAGAATTTTAAATGTCCTGGAATGAGTACACATCTTTCCAGCCTATAAAATCAAATGCCTCATTTCATAGGTAGTACGGATTTCTCTCCCAAGTGGTCTGTTTTATTTCTGAACCACCCTTTCTTTGTGAAGATTCTAGGCTGTCAAGGAGATGGCAACTTGCTTCAGTACACTGTCTCTTAGAAGTCAGTTAAAATGCTCAGTATTTTAAGTTATTCCAGGGAGCTACTATAACATTGATTGGGTTAGTGAACTGAAATTCCAGTGTAGTCTCATGAAAATATCCTGGTTATAGTCTATTTGAAGCCCTTCCCTTTCAAATATACTTCATTAAACAAGTTAAATTTAAGAAGCAATGTTTCTGCTGCAGTGCTTTTGATCTTGCTATTTGCTACACTGTTAATTTCCATTTAAAGTAATTCCAGGTAGGGCTGTATTTTCATATTTTGCCATTGAATTAATTGAATGCTGCATCCTTCAAAATTATGAAAATGCATAAAAAGTTTCTCATGTTTCCAATTCTGGACCACTTTAAATGTTAAGATTTTTGACAAGTTGTTTTTCTTTTAATTTACTGTCCCAAATGAAAACATGCAATATTTCACATAAAATTTGAAGCAGGAAAATAATGATTGCAGTCATTACATCAATATGCTATTTATTTACTCTTCAAAAAGTACATAGGGAAAAGTAAGGAAGAGGTTTTACCAGAAAACTAGATCACGAAGGAGCTAGAGAGCATAATTGCTTGATGGGAACAGTTAGCTTAAAAATTTTTAAATGTACTATCAATCCTGGGGTTTGAAAGAGATTGAAAAAACAAACTGAAATAGATAAACATGTTGCGGATTCTTCGTCTTTGAAAAAAAATGCTTGAAAGAATAATCTGGCTTGAAAATACATTTGTGACTTTTTACTTTTAAAAGATTAAAAGACAGATGCACTGTGCTTGGTTTGCATAGATACAAAAATCTGGATGATTTGAATGAAGTATTATCTGATATTTCAAGTGTTTTTTAACCTAAAACCTACATCTGTGTCACCTTGGGCAAATCACTTGATTTCTCAGGGCCTCAGTTCCTTCATCTGTAAAATGGGGATTAAGGCTGTGGTCTCCCTGTGAGACAGTGACTGTCTGACCCAATTATCTTGTGTCTATCCTAGTGCTTAGAACACATAGAACACATAGAACACTTGGCACACAGTAAGTGCTTAACAAGCATCATAATTATTATTATTGTTAGCTTACAGTCTTTGTTCTTTCCCTCACAGCTATTAGGAGCAGATCCATTTCCCTCCATAGTGTTTCTGAGCCAAGGAGAGAATGCAAGAGGAGGTAAAAGGAGATACAAGGAGGGCATTCTTCCAGTTTGGATTTAAGAGGATGGGTGTCTCACCTCCAGAAGCTGGGAGGGGAAAACACAGGTTCATTTTATCTTCTATAGACTTTCAGAAGTCTGAGGGGCAGAGTTCTCCTGAGGTGGGACTCCAGGAGATTTCTTCATAACTTTTAACCAGAAAAACATAAAAATCACCCCAGTTGATTAATTTAAAAGCTGGCTGGGTGATGACTGCTACTTGTCTGAACTCCTCAGTTTTTCCATTTCATAGAGCTATAAAAATGCACACAGACATGGCAATCTAACTCCAGGGTATTGGCCACTAATGACACTTGTAAACAAATGAAGGAACTGTGAGGTGGCTGGCCTCTTTGACCTTAATTTAATAATAATGTTGGTATTTGTTAAGCGCTTACTATGTGCCAAGCACTGTTCTAAGCGCTGGGGTAGACACAGGGGAATCAGGTTGTCCCACGTGGGGCTCACAGTCTTAATCCCCATTTTACAGATGACGGAACTGAGGCACAGAGAGGTTAAGTGACTTGCCCACAGTCACACAGCCGACAAGTGGCAGAGCTGGGATTCGAACTCATGAGCCCTGATTCCAAAGCCCGTGCTCTTTCCACTGAGCCACGCTGCTTCTCTAACAGGTTGTTCATTGCCAGACCTTCTAGTACCAGACTTCTTCCCAGATTCTGAAGTCTGGGAAAATGAAGGTAGAGAGAGGATATGATTGAAATCTACAAATTTATCAAGTACAGATTTATCAGATTTATCTATAGATTTATCAATATCAGTGTGACTTTAGAATTTTTTTTGCCACAATACTACAATTCCAGAACGTTCTTTGAAGCTTGAATGTGGAGAGTTCAAAACAAAAAGAAGGGAAGAGACCCGTAATAGGTGATGAGAAGGCAAAGTTAGCCAAGAATGTTAGAGAAGAAGTTAAAGACTCTGGATGAAAAAGTACTTTCTTTTGTTTGCTTGGAACTTATGCTTTTAAATTTCAGTGGGCCCAGTGTTTCATTGCTCCTGCCCTCCTCCCTTCCTTAACTTCTATGTTTAACCACTCAATCTCCAATGGCTCCTTCCCCTCTGCCTTCAAACATGCCCATGTCTCCCCCATCCTAAAAAAACCCGCTCTTGACCCCACTTCCCCCTCCAGTTATCGCCCTATCTCCCTACTACCCTTCCTTTCCAAAATCCTAGAACGAGTCATCTACAATCGATGCTTTGAATTCCTTAACTCCCATTCTCTCCTAGACCCCCTCCAATCTGGCTTCCGTCCCCTCCACTCTACCAAGACTGCTCTCTCTAAGGTCACCCATGACCTCCTTCTTGCCAAATCCAATGGCTCCTACTCCATTCTGATCCTCCTTGACCTCTCTGCTGCCTTTGACACTGTTGACCATCCCCTCCTCCTCCATACCTTATCTCACCTTGGCTTCACGGACTCCGTCCTCCCCCGGTTCTCCTCTTACCTCTCTGGCCGGTCATTCTCGGTCTCCTTCGCTGGCGCCTCCTCCCCCTCCCATCCTTTAACTGTTGGAGTTCCTCAAGGGTCAGTTCTTGGCCCTCTTCTGTTCTCCATTTACACTCACTCCCTCGGTGAACTCATTCGCTCTCACGGCTCTGACTACCATCTCTACGCAGATGACACGCAGATCTACATCTCCGCCCCTGTCCTCTCCCCCTCCCTTCAGGCTCGCATCTCCTCCCGCCTCCGGGACGTCTCCACCTGGATGTCGGCCCGCCACCTAAAACTCAACATGAGCAAGACTGAGCTCCTCATCTTCCCTCCCAAACCCGGTCCTCTCCCAGACTTCTCTATCACCGTGGATGGCACGACCATCCTTCCCGTCTCTCGGGCCCGCAATCTCAGTGTCATCCTTGACTCGTCTCTCTCGTTCACCCCACACATCCTATCCGTTACCAAGACCTGCCGGTTTCACCTTTACAATATCGCCAAGATCCGCCCTTTCCTCTCCACCCAAACGGCTACCTTACTGCTACGGGCTCTCGTTATATCCCGGCTAGACTACCGTGTCAGCCTTCTCTCCGACCTCCCATCCTCCTCTCTCGCCCCGCTCCAGTCTATTCTTCACTCCGCTGCCCGGCTCATCTTCCTGCAGAAATGATCTGGGCATGTCACTCCCCTTCTTAAACAACTCCAGTGGTTGCCTATCAACCTCCGCTCCAAACAAAAACTCCTCACTCTAGGCTTCAAGGCTCTCCATCACCTTGCCCCTTCCTACCTCTCCTCCCTTCTCTCTTTCTACCACCCACCCCACATGCTCTGCTCCTCTGCCGCCCACCTCCTCACCGTCCCTCGGTCTCGCCTATCCCGCCGTCGACCCCCGGGCCACTTCCTCCCGCGGTCCTGGAACGCCCTCCCTCCTCACCTCCGCCAAACTGATTCTCTTCCCCTCTTCAAAACCCTACTTAAAACTCACCTCCTCCAAGAGGCCTTCCCAGACTGAGCTCCCCTTCTCCCTCTACTCCCTCTACCACCCCCCCCTTCACCTCTCCGCAGCTAAACCCTCTTTTCCCCCTTTCCCTCTGCTCCTCCCCCTCTCCCTTCCCATCCCCACAGCACTGTACTCGTCTGCTCAACTGTATATATTTTCATTACCCTATTTATTTTGTTAATGAAATGTACATCGCCTCGATTCCATTTAGTTGCCATTGTTTTTATGAGATGTTCTTCCCCTTGACTCTATTTATTGCCATTGTTCTTGTCTGTCTGTC
Organism: Ornithorhynchus anatinus; assembly: GCF_004115215.2. Classification (NCBI taxonomy): domain Eukaryota; kingdom Metazoa; phylum Chordata; class Mammalia; order Monotremata; family Ornithorhynchidae; genus Ornithorhynchus; species Ornithorhynchus anatinus. The sequence goes on along the minus strand of NC_041740.1, from coordinate 22,853,945 downwards.
TCCCCCGATTAGACTGTAAGCCCATCAAACGGCGGGGACTGTCTCTATCTGTTGCTGACTTGTTCATTCCAAGCGCTTAGTACAGTGCTCTGCACATAGTAAGCGCTCAATAAATACTATTGAATGAATGAATTAAGGAGAATTAGCAACCATTTAAATAAGTCATTTTGCTTGTAGCTGTGAGTTCTGAGCATCTAAAATGTTCATTAATCCATATTAAAATTCCAAGTAATTCCTGGAACTTGGGAAACGCTGTTGTAGCCCAAGAATGCATCTGAGGCAGTGACAAAGAGAAGCACAAGTAAGTGGCTTAAATATTTGGTGTCAAATACGGCCTAACAAATCTCCATTAGGTATTCATTCATTCAGTAGTATTTATTGAGCACTTGCTATGTGCAGAGCACTGTACTGAGCGCTTGGAATGTACAATTCAGCAACAGATAGAGACAATCCCTGCCCAATAATGGGCTCACAGATTTTAGTTTGTTAGTCTATTTGCAGCCAGTTTACAATATGGTTAGTTTATTATTATCATATGCTTAGCTGGACACTTTTTAGCTGGAATGAGTTTATGGTCTATTCCATAAGGGCTGGATTCTCCTTCTAAGAGAATAAGATGCCCCTAAAAAGAGATAAATTCCTGTTTCTGGTTCTCTATTGTGATGACCATAGGAAATTTAATTTCTACCAAGGGCAGGCCATTTTCTCCCTCCGATCCATCCATGGTGAGTCAGATGTAGCTGGTGGCTTGTTCCCAACTCTCCAAAAAATGGTACTGTCCGAGGTTTTCTGGAAGAAGCGACACTCCCAAGATGTCCTTTCTCCCAACTCCTAACAGGTTTGAATTTGAATCCGAGGAAAGGTTCAGGAGGCTCATGAGTGTGGGTAGCAGAGCTCCAACTGACGTAGCCATCAGCTTTGGCTCATGTTGCTGCCACCATTTTTAACCCTTTCTCCATGTTCCTGTCAAATGGTAACAGCATCTCTAACTGCCATAAGCCTCCATGGCATCCTTGTTGGAACAGATTCAGCACCATCACCTTCAAATGCAAAAGACACAAACTATGTGAGGAAATCGAAGGTGATGGGTATTGTGACCAAAATTCACAATGTCAGAACCAAAAGGCTTTGGTGAAAACCTGGAATCTGAAGCTTTGACTTTTACTGAATTACTCCTGTTATTATTTATTAGGTTTTGGAGTATGTTCCACTATCTAGTCCACCTGGGGAGGCATCAATTCGTGCCCTTGAGGCTTAGAACCTAAGTCAGGCTGACAATACAACCCAATCAGGTTTCTACTCTCCTTTTCACAGCTTGGTGATATAATTATTTTTCCATGTTTTCAAACATTGTATACAGACATTTCAATCACAGTCATAATTTAGTAAGTTGATAACAAAGGATCGCCTGATGATCCCTCTCAAAGAACCTACTATGTGCCAGGCACTGTACTAAGCACTGGATAATCAGATTGGACACAGTTCCTGTCCTACGTGGGACTCACAGTCTTGATCCCTCTTTACAGATGAGGTAAGTGAGGCACAGAGAAGTTAAGTGGTTTGCCCAAGGTCACACAGCTGACAAGTGGCGGAGCCAGGATCAGAACCCACGACCTCTGACTCCCAAGCCCGTGCTCTTTCCACTAAGTCACGCTGCTTCTCTGCTTACTTTGTGCAAAACACTGTACAGAGTACTGGGATAAAAATGCACTGTTGAGAATATGACACTCTTCCCAACCTCCAGCTAAAGAAGAAAGAAGAAGAGGGCATTTGAGACAGATATGTAGGGAAAGATTAATCAAATAATACACTTGCGGAAATTAGACATGGTCCCCATCCCTCTGTGGACTCATGACCTATAATGGGGAGTAGCTCGTTGTGGGCAGGGAAAATATCTGTTATATAATTATAATAATAATGGTATTTCTTAAGTGCTTACTACGTGCCAAGCACTGTTCTAGGAGCTGTTATACTGTACTTTACCAAGCACTTAGAACAGAGCTCTGCATAGCGTATGCCACTCAATAGATGATTGAATGAATGAATGAATGAATGAATTGACTGACTGAGAAGGGATGGGAGACAGACACATCCAGAATGATGAAACAGTAAAAGACAACATAGACAAAAACACAAAATAAAAACAAAATCAGTAGGGGGTTGTGGCTAGAGGAGCAGAATTTCAGGCTCCTTGTCATGCCATAGTTCCTTGATGTGACCTCAGACCCATCATTGGTCTTTACTGAGTGCTTTCTGTGTGTAGAACACTGTACTAAGCATTTGGGAGACTTCTGTTACCATTCCTCTGCTAAGACTTGTGCTCTGGGGCAGAGAGGTGAGCCCTGACTGGCCTCTAATACAGAGCCCCACGCATAGAGGCTTGGCTGCTTCCGGTCATCCCAAGCTGCTTCGAACACAGAGGCCCACAAAGTGGTTGTTCTATCTCATTGTTCCTTCTCCTCCCTGGCTCCAAACAGCCATCTTGGTTGAGCTCTGCTGAGGTGAGGGGAGGGAGATTCAAGCTGCCTTCTTCCTCCGTTGTCCAAGGTGGCCCTGCAGCGTACAGAGGCGGCTCTTCCCCTCTGCCAAACACATACACCTAAGGCCTCATGGCTCTAAGATGGCAGATCAGGCCACAAGGCAGAGATCAACGAACCGTTGGAGGCGGGACCTAGAGCGATGAACGGAGATCGATGGACAACAAAGGATGCCAACTTGGTACTCAACCGCCAGTGAGAGGCCCTGGAACCTGACGGATGGCACGGGGACTAAGGAGGGTTCGCTTCTGTGGCAGCACCTTCGGGTGGGCAAAAGGGAGCTGCCTGTGTCAGCCAGGGTGGGTTTATGTGAAGGAAAGAATGTTTTAAAACCCCCCTCGCTTAAGCGGCCCACGCTCAGTTTGTAGATCGCTTTGCCATTAGACTCTAAATTCTATGAAGACAGGAAATTTGTCTCTCACTTTTATTATATGGTCTGAATTATCCATACAGTGCTCTGCATTCAGTGGATAATCTAAACATGAGATTAATTGATTGGTTATTGGAGAAGGGCTGTTCAAGAGTTCTCTACTCAGGCACAGAAGAGGGCTTAAATTTCTCTCTTTCCACCTGCAACTCTACACTGTCCAACACCGACCAGCAGGGATGTATGCAGTTCAACAAAAGCAGAGAAACAGCATAGCCTATTGGATAGAGCATGGGCCTGGGAGTCAGAAGGACCTGGGTTCTAATCCCCACTTCCCCACTTGTCTGCTGGGTGACCTTGGTCAAGTCACTTAATTTCTCGGTGTCAAAAGGTGTTAAAAGGTTACCTCAACTCTAAAATGAGGCTTAAGACTGTGAGCCCCATGAGAAACTTGGGCTTTGTTCAACCTGATTACCTAGCCCTTAGAACAGTGCCTGGAACATAGTAAGCTTTTAACAAATACCATTTAAAAAAAAGAATTGAAACTAGATTGCATACTCAGTTCATTTATTCACAAGAACTTGCAAGAATAAAGGTGTAAGATATAAAAATGATACTATGTTACTGTGGGTGGCTGTCTACTAGAGATATTAAATGCAATCTTGAGGTTTTTACTTGAGATATTAAACACATATTTTGAGATTCCCCTATCACTCAGTTTATGGAAATCAATATCCATATGCTAGTATTTTCAAATATGGATATTTTTCACTTCTTCAAAGTTACTGTTGTGGCAAAAAAGAACCACAACCCCCCTCCAAAATAAATGAAGTGAGGAATTAACAGTCCTGTTCCACCACTCACCACCTTGGTGACCTTGGCCAAGTAATTTGTTTCCCTACTTGTAAAATGAGATGAAGTTTACTCAGCAACCTGGAGTGGCCTCAGAACACTGGGATATTTGAAATCATCATTGTACATCACCCATACAACTGAGATAATGAAGTGAGCACATGACCCAAAAAAAAAGGGTAAACCATACTTACATGCATATATCAACAGCTGAGTTTGTGCTACTTTATGACATTACTAAATGTAATTACGTAAATACCCATAAAGATTTTATATATAGTTAAATGCAAATCTAGTCTACTAACACAGCAAAGGATGATGTATGCATCATCAGGGCATTAGCACCTGACCGATTTACTTTCTTCTGCTCATTGCCATTAGAGGGCAGGAAAATATCTCTGCTCCCTTCCCTCCAGGTCTGGCTTTCTCTTCTTCATTCTTTCAATCATATTTATTGAGCGCTTACTGTGTGCCAATTAGTGTACTAAGGGATCAGGAGAATACAATATAACAATACCGGCCTTACTGGCACTTCCAACAGAGCTCTCTTTCACCTATGATTCGTTCCTACGCATCTCCATCTCTGACTGCCTCTACTTCAGTCTCCATGTCGCTGAGAACAAGTCGCCTGTCGTCTGTCATCTTTGGTCCGTTTTCTTGACATTATCTCACTGCTGAAGAGATAATAATTGAAACTAAGAATGAAAAATACTTTAGCAAGTTACCTCTTGGTGCAATAATACCATACACAAACTCACACACACACACACACACACACACACACACACACACACACACACACAGAGTCATTTCACCAATTTCCTACCAGTATTATTTACTTTTCAACAACAGAAATTCTGAAATAGCAGGAGGATCACATATGAATCATCATCCATGGCATTTATTTGACACCTACTAGTTTAGGGAATAAACTAAACAAAGAATGGAAGCATTTTTAAAACCAAAAAGGACTGTGGAATTGTGGCCAAGTGGATTGTGGGTGACTCATTAATTAATATTACTGCTATATTAAAAACAATTTTATGTATTAATATTGCAATAAATCATTGACCTCCCTGTACTGACTGTTATATGTGGATATCTTTCTATCTTTCTCTCTTTTTCCATGTCCACTTTGATCCTCAGAGACTTCAAAATCCACATAGATGTACCTGGTGACTCCTCTGCTGCCCACCTTCTATCACTTCTCAACTCTTCCAACCTCCTGCTCCACCCCACCTCTCCCATCACCAACTTGGACACACACTCGATCTCATCATCTCTAACCGCTGCACAATCTCCTCCCTCACCAACTCTGAAATCCCTCTCTCTGACCATAACCTTCTCACTTGCCTCCTCTCTCACACTCCTCCTCCCCATAAATCTGTTTTACTCCCCTACAGAGACCTCTGCTCTCTTGACCCCATCCATCTCTCTCAGCACATCACATCCCATCTAGCCTCCCTTCCCATTCTACCCACTCTTGATGACCAAATAGGTGCTCTCAACTCCACTCTCTACTCAACTCAGCTCACTCGTTCCCCTATCCCTTCATCGATCTCACACCACTAACCCACAGTCCTGGATCACCTCCACTGTCCGCCTCCATTTATGCTCGAGCAACTAAACACTCCTGGCAGAAATCTAAATACCAGGCCAAACTTGTCCACTCTAAGTTTGTCATTTCTTGCCTTAACTCTGCCCTCTCCACTGCCTGGCAAAACAATTTATCTTCCTTTATTGACACCCATGCCCATCAGCTGTTCTAGACATTTAAAGCCCTCCTCAGGCCCCCTGACCCTCCCCATCCCCCATCCCTCACCCCCAAAGATCTGGCCACCTACTTCATTCGGAAAAGTAACACCATCAGGTCTGAGCTCCTCAAAATCACCCCTACCCCTCCTCCATCTCCCCTCTTCTCGACCCCCTCTTCTACTTTCCTGTCCTTCCGAACTGTATCTTGAGAGGAAATCTCCTCTGTCCTCTCAAGTGTCACCCCCTCCACATGCGCTTCAGACCCCATTCCCTCCCACTTTATGAAAATTCTCACCCTTTCCCTCCTCCTCTCCTTAACTTGCATCTTCAACTACTCACTCTCCAATGGCCTCTCCCCCTCTGCCTTCAAACATGCCCATGTCTCCCCCATCCCCCCCAAACTCTCCCTTGATCCCACAGCCCCTTCCAGTTATCATCTCATCTTCCTCCTACTCTTCTTTTCCAAACTCCTGGAGCAAGTCATCTATACTCACTGCCTCGAATTCCTCTCTTCCAACTTTCTCCTGGACCCCCTCCAATCTGGCTTCCATCCCCTTCATTCGTCTGAAACCATCCTCTCAAAGGTCACCAAAGACCTCCTTCTTGCCAAAAACAATGGCTTCTACTCCATCTTAATCCTCCTCAACCTCTCAGCTGCCTTTGATACTGTCGACCATTCCCTTCTCCTCAACACATCATCCAACCTTGGCTTCACTGACTCCGTCCTCTCCTGGTTCTCCTCCTATCTCTCTGTCCGTTCAGTCTCAGTTTCCTTCACAGGATCCTCCTCCCCTCTCATCCCCAACCTGTAGGGGTTCTTCAAGGATCAGTTCTTGGTCCCCTTATTCTCCATCTATATTCACTCCCGTGGTGAACTCATTTGCTCCCATGGCTTCAACTATCATCTCTACAAGGATGATACCCAAATCTCTATCTCCTCCCCTGATCTCTCTCCCTCCCTCCAGGTTCACATCTCCTCCTGCCTTCAGGACATCTCCACTTGTATATCCTCCCACCACCTAAAACTCAACATGTCCAAGACTAAGCTCCTTATCTTCCCTTCCAAACCCTGTCCTCTCCCTGACTTTCCCATCACTGTGGATGGCACTACCATCCTTCCCATCTCGCAAGCCTGCAACCTTGGTTTCATCCTTGACTCTGCTCTCTCATTCACCCCATTTATCCAATCCATCACCAGAACCTGCTGGTCTCAGCTTCACAACAATGCCAAGATCCTCCCTTTCCTCTCCATCCATACTGCTCCCATGTTAGTACAATCACTGATCCTATCCCGACTGGATTACTGCATCAGCACCCTTTCTGACCTCCCAATGTCCTGTCTCTCCCTACTTCAGTCTATACTTCACTCTGCTGCCTGGATAATCTTTCTACAGAAACGTTCAGGACATGTCACTCCCTTCCTCAAAAATCTCCAGTGGTTGCCTATTAACCTCAGTAACAAGCAAAAACTCCTCACTATTGGCTTGAAAGCTCTCCATCACCTTGCCCCTTCCTACCTCACTTCCCTTCTCTCCTTCCACATCCCAGCCCACACACTCTGCTCTTCTGGAGCTAACCTTCTCACTTTGCCTTGTTCTCGCCTGTCCCACCGTCGACCCCTGCCCCATGTCCTACCACTGGCCTGGAATGTCCTCCTTTCTCAAATCCACCAAAAAAATCACACTTCCCCCCTTCAAAGCCCTACTGAAGACTCACCTCCTCCAGAAGGCCTTCTCAGCCTGAGCTCCCCTTTTTTGCAGCTCCCCCTCCCCTCCTCATCTCTTTGACTCACTCCCTTTGTTCTGCCTCCCTCCCCACCCCACAGCACTTGTGTATATATGTACATATCTATAATTCTATTTATTTATATTAATGCCTGTTTACTTGTTTTGTTGTGCATATATCTATAATTCTATTTCTTTATATTGATGCTACTAATGCCTGTTTACTTGTTTTGATGTCTGTCTCCCCCCCTTCTAGACTCTGAGCCTAATGTAGGTAGTGATTGTCTCTCTTTGTAGCTGAATTGTACTTTCCAAATACTAGTACAGTGCTCTGCACACAGTAATCACTCAATAAATATGAAATAATGAATGAATGAATATGCCTGATCAGGGACTACAAGAAGATAGTCACTTATTTCTCATGGAATCAATATCTTACAAAGAAAGCTAAAATGGAACTCTCTTAGCCACATACCTACTAGCATGAGAGGGGTTTCTGTGTATTTTCAAGAGAAAAATAAAAGATTCATTTCACTTGACACCTCCTCTGCGAAAGGCCACCCTTCAATAATAATTCTATCTACTGCCATATCCTTTGTCAACATTCTTTCTCTCCACCCAGAATGACTCTTACACAAAGTTGTACAGCTATTCCCCTGGTCTAATTAAATCACCCACATGAGAAGACAATGGAAAACAAATGAGATAAGGTAAAACTTGTTACTCTCTATAGGTGCATAAATATTATATCCATAATTCTTCCACTTCATAATTCTTCACATTTAAAGGAATTTTACTAGTCTAAAATAAGGCAAATGAGTGTATTCTTTCAGCTCCAGTGAGTGTACTAAAAGCACATGTGTCATCTTTGAAACTATCATCCAATACCTATGACGATTTCTCTTACCGGAAAGTAGCTATTCTATACTTCTTACTTCATTACACTAAATCACTGTCTTGCAGGCTTCCACCCTGAAATCTTTAGCCATTAAATTGTAATCTTCAAGGACAGGGGCCATGACTTTTATTTCTATTGTATTTTTCCAAGTGTCTAGTATAATATTCTATTCATTGAGATTGCTCAAAAATTCTTGTTGGTGATGAGGATTTAGACGACTGCATCATTAAACTCCAACAAGTATTTCTTTCTTAGTTTTTTGTGTGGTAGCTGTCAAGAAAACAAAGATCATGACAACTGGAAGTTTTAACACATTTGTAGTGGACAGAGAGAAGATTGAAATGGTTGACAATTTTTATCTCCTGGGATCAATAATCAATAATAAAGGAACTAGTAGCCAAGAAATATGCCAAAGACTAATGTTAGGAAGACTTGCCATGAAGTACCTGGAAAAAGTCATGAAATGTGCTGATGTAACTATTGCCTCAAAAATACGAATTGTCAACTAACCCGCTCTCGACCCCACTTCCCCCTCCAGTTATCGCCCTATCTCCCTACCACCCTTCCTTTCCAAAATCCTAGAACGAGTCGTCTACAATCGATGCTTAGAATTCCTTAACTCCCATTCTCTCCTAGACCCCCTCCAATCTGGCTTCCGTCCCCTCCACTCTACCGAGACTGCTCTCTCTAAGGTCACCCATGACCTCCTTCTTGCCAAATCCAATGGCTCCTACTCCATTCTGATCCTCCTTGACCTCTCTGCTGCCTTTGACACTGTTGACCATCCCCTCCTCCTCCATACCTTATCTCACCTTGGCTTCACGGACTCCGTCCTCCCCCGGTTCTCCTCTTACCTCTCTGGCCGGTCATTCTCGGTCTCCTTCGCTGGCGCCTCCTCCCCCTCCCATCCTTTAACTGTTGGAGTTCCTCAAGGGTCAGTTCTTGGCCCTCTTCTGTTCTCCATTTACACTCACTCCCTCGGTGAACTCATTCGCTCTCACGGCTCTGACTACCATCTCTACGCAGATGACACGCAGATCTACATCTCCGCCCCTGTCCTCTCCCCCTCCCTTCAGGCTCGCATCTCCTCCCGCCTCCGGGACGTCTCCACCTGGATGTCGGCCCACCACCTAAAACTCAACATGAGCAAGACTGAGCTCCTCATCTTCCCTCCCAAACCCGGTCCTCTCCCAGACTTCTCTATCACCGTGGATGGCACGACCATCCTTCCCGTCTCTCGGGCCCGCAATCTCAGTGTCATCCTTGACTCGTCTCTCTCGTTCACCCCACACATCCTATCCGTTACCAAGACCTGCCGGTTTCACCTTTACAATATCGCCAAGATCCGCCCTTTCCTCTCCACCCAAACGGCTACCTTACTGCTACGGGCTCTCGTTATATCCCGGCTAGACTACCGTGTCAGCCTTCTCTCCGACCTCCCATCCTCCTCTCTCGCCCCGCTCCAGTCTATTCTTCACTCCGCTGCCCGGCTCATCTTCCTGCAGAAATGATCTGGGCATGTCACTCCCCTTCTTAAACAACTCCAGTGGTTGCCTATCAACCTCCGCTCCAAACAAAAACTCCTCACTCTAGGCTTCAAGGCTCTCCATCACCTTGCCCCTTCCTACCTCTCCTCCCTTCTCTCTTTCTACCACCCACCCCACATGCTCTGCTCCTCTGCCGCCCACCTCCTCGCTGTCCCTCGGTCTCGCCTATCCCGCCGTCGACCCCTGGGTCACGTCCTCCCGCGGTCCTGGAACGCCCTCCCTCCTCACCTCCGCCAAACTGATTCTCTTTCCCTCTTCAAAACCCTACTTAAAACTCACCTCCTCCAAGAAGTGTTCCCAGACTGAGCTCCTCTTCTCCCTCTACTCCCTCTGCCATCCCCCCTTCACCTCTCTGCAGCTAAACCCTCTTTTTCCCCTTTTCCCTCTGCTCCTCCACCTCTCCCTTCCCATCCCCACAGCACTGTACTCGTCCGCTCAACTGTATATATTTTCGTTACCCTATTTATTTTGTTAATGAATTGTTCATCGCCTCGATTCTATTTAGTTGCCATTGTTTTTACGAGATGTTCTTCCCCTTGACTCTATTTATTGCCATTGTTCTTGTCTGTCCGTCTCCCCCGATTAGACTGTAAGCCCGTCAAACGGCAGGGACTGTCTCTATCTGTTGCCGACTTGTTCATCCCAAGCGCTTAGTACAGTGCTCTGCACATAGTAAGCGCTCAATAAAAACTATTGAATGAATTGAATGAATGAATGAATGGTGTTTCCAGTGACAATGTATGGATCTGAAAGCCGGACAGTGAAAAAACAGGATGGAAAGAGCATCGATTCTTTGAAATGCGGTGTTGTAGAAGGCTTTTGTGAATACCATAGACTGCCCGAAAACCAAACAAAGAGATTTCAGAGCAAATTAAAGCAAAGTAGTCTTTGAAAGGCCAAATCACTAGACTTAGATTAGCATATTTTGGACACATAATCAGGAGGAGTAATTCTCTGGAAGAAACACTAATAGTAGGAAAAGTCCAGGAAAAATGTGAAAGAGGCAGACTGGCAGCTACATTGATAGGGACCATAACAATGACAAAGGAAGAACCATTAGAAAGGTTGTGGATTATGGCAGAGGACAGGACGTTCTGGAGAAAGTATTTCCATGGAGTCGCTATGATTTGAACGACTCGACGACACTTAATAATAATAATAATAATAATAATAATAATAATAAGCAAGTGTCCAATGACTGATGGTGCATGAGATCAGACTTGTTAAATTATTTCAGTTGATCCTTCTTGTATTTGGAATACCAGAAAATTTTGCAAAATTTTTCTCTTCTTTAGCATTTTCCCGATTTGCTGTTGGATGTTATGGATGGCGTAGTGGTTAGAACACAGGCCTGGAGGTCAGAAGGTCATGGGTTCTAATCCCCACTCCACCACTTGTCTACTCTGTGATCTTGGGCAAGTCGCATCACTTCTCTGTGCCTCAGTTACCTCATCTGTAAAATGGGGATTGAGACTGTGAGCCCAAAGTGGGACAAGGAATAGAATCCAAGACAAGGAATGGAGTCCAACCTGAATAATTTGTACATGTTGAGATATGTTGAGAAGCAGCGTGGCTTAGTGAAAAGAGCACAGGCTTGGGAGTCAGAGGTCATGGGTTTTAATTCCGACTCCGCTACTCGTCAATTGTGTGACCTTGGGCAAGTCACTCAACTTCTCTGTGCTTCAGTTACCTCATCTGTAAAATGGGGATGAAGACTGTGAGCCCTACATGGAACAACTTTGTCTCTATCTCAGTGCTTATAACAGTGCTTGGCACATAGTAAGCACTTAACAAATACCAACATTATTACTATTATCATCATTATGTACCCCAGAGTTTAGTACAGTGCCTGGCATATAGTAAGCGCTTATCGAAAGAAAAAAAATCCAGGACTCACTCCTGGAAGGAAAGCCTCCATCCAGCAGGAGGGCTTTAAGGTGCATTCTTTTCTTCTCCTTACTTTGAAACCCATATCATCTGCCTATATACCCATTCCAGTTTCTAGCAATGGTCATCTACTGGCCCCCAGATCCCACCTCCAACTTCTTTAACCATTTTTGATCTCTTTCTCACATTCCTTCTCTTTCTCCATGCCTACAATGATCCTTGGGGTCTTCGATATCCACATAGATGTTCCTGATGACCCTGCTGCTTCTTGCCTTCTATCACTTCTCAACTCCGCCGACCTGCTGCTCCACCCCACCTTACCCACTCACCAACTAGATCACATACTCAATCTCATAATCTCTGGCCACTGCACGATCTCTACCTCACCAACTCTAAAATCCCTCTATCTGACCACAACCTCCTCACTCGACTCCTCTCCCTCACTCCTCCTCCCTATAAATTCATTCATTCAATAGTATTTATTGAGCGCTTACTATGTGCAGAGCACTGTATTAAGTGCTTGGAATGAACAAGTCGGCAACAGATAGAGACAGTCCCTGCTGTTTGACGGGCTTACAGTCTGATCGGGGGAGACAGACAGACAAGAACAATGGCAATAAATAGAGTCAGGGGGAAGAACATCTCGTAAAAACAATGGCAACTAAATAGAATCAAGGCGATGTACATTTCATTAACAAAATAAATAGGGTAATGAAAATATATACAGTTGAGCAGACGAGTACAGTGCTGAGGGGATGGGAAGGGAGAGGGGGAGGAGAGGGGGAGGAGCAGAGGGAAATGGGGGGAAAAGAGGGTTAAGCTGCGGAGAGATGAAGGGGGGTGGTAGAGGGAGTAGAGGGAGAAGGGGAGCTCAGTCTGGGAACGCCTTTTGGAGAAGGTGAGTTTTAAGTAGGGTTTTGAAGAGGGGAAGAGAATTAGTTTGGTGGAGGTGAGGAGGGAGGACATTCCAGGACCGCGGGAGGACGTGGCCCGGGGGTCGACGGCGGGATAGGCGAGACCGAGGGATGGTGAGGAGGTGGGTGGCAGAGGAGCGGAGCGTGCGGGGTGGGCAGTAGAAAGAGAGAAGGGAGGAGAGGTAGGAAGGGGCAAGGTGATGTAGAGCCTTCAAGCCTAGAGTGAGGAGTTTTTGTTTGGAGCGGAGGTTGATGGGCAACCACTGGAGGTGTTTAAGAAGGGGAGTGACATGCCCAGATCGTTTCTGCAGGAAGATGAGCCGGGCAGAGGAGTGAAGAATAGACTGGAGCTGGGTGAGAGAGGAGGAAGGGAGATCAGAGAGAAGGCTGACAAAGTAGTCTAGCTGGGATATAACGAGAGCCCGTAGCAGTACGGTAGCCGTCTGGGGGGAGAGGAAAGGGCGGATCTTGGCGATATTGGAAAGGCGAAACCGGCAGGTGTTGGTAACGGATAGGATGTGTGGGGTGAACGAGAGAGACGAGTCAAAGATGACACCGAGATTGCAGGCCTGAGAGATGGGAAGGATGGTCGTACCATCCATGGTGATAGGAAAGTCTGGGAGAGGACCGGGCTTGGGAGGGAAGATGAGGAGCTCAGTCTTGCTCACGTTGAGTTTTAGGTGGCAGGCCGACATCCAGGTGGAGACGTCCCGGAAGCAGGAGGAGATGCGAGCCTAAAGGGAGGGGGAGAGGACAGGGGCAGAGATGTAGATCTGCGTGTCATCTGCGTAGGGATAGTAGTCAAAGCCGTGAGAGTGAATAAATCTGTGCTATTCCTTCACAGAGACCTCCGATCTCTGGAACCCATCCAATGTCCTCAACTCATCACACCCTACTTAGCCTCCATACCTAATTTACCCACTCTTGATGAACACTGCACAATCTCTACCTTCACCAACTCTGAAATTCCTCTATCTGACCACAGCCTCCTCACTTGCCTCCTCTCCCACACACTTCCTCCCTGTAAATCTGTATTGTTCCCCCACAGAGATCTTCTATTTTTTTTTTAACCCCATCCAATTCTCTCAGCTTATCATTGCCCCACTTAGCCTTCAGACCCAAACTACCTTCCCTTGATGACCATACTGAGACTATCAATTACCCTCTCTACTGAACTCAACTCCCTCGGTCTCCTGTCTCTTTGTTGATCTCTTATCTCTAACCCACAGCCCTGGATCTCCTGCACAGTCCTCCTCCTTCGCTCTTATGCATGAACTGCAGACCACTGCTGGCAGAAATCTTGATTTCAGGTCAACTTCATTCACTTCAAGTTTAACCTTATGTGCTTTAACTCTGCCCTCTTCTCTATCTAGCAAAATTATTTCTCCACTCTAACACCCATGCCCATCGCTCTCACCGGTTGTTCCAGATATTTAACTACCCCCTCAAGCCCCCGGCACCCCCACCTCCCCCAAACCTTCTGAGTAATGACCTGGCCACCTCCTTTATTGAGAAAATTGATTCTATCAGGCGTGATCTCCATAAAATCTCACTGCACCTTCTCAGTCTCTCCCTGATCCTGCCTCTTTTTTAACTCTCCCATCTTTCCCAGCAGTATCTCTTGAGGATATCTTCTTCCTTCTCTCAAAATCCACTCCTTCCACCTGCGCATCCAATCCCATTCCTTCACACCCTACCAAAACACTTATTCCTCCCTTATTCCCTCCCTAACAGCTATCTTCAACTTTTGCTCTCCAATGTCTTCTGCTTTCAAGCATGCCCATATCTCCCCATCAAGAAAAACAACAACAACCCAACAAAAAAGCCAAATCCTCCCTTGACCCCAGTGCTCCCTCCAGTTATCACCCCATCTCCCTCCTACCATTCATCTCCAAACTCCTTGAGTGAGTTGTCTACACCTGCTGTCTCCAATTCTCTCCTTGACCCCCTCCAACCTGCCTTCCCCTCATTCCACAGAAGCCACCCTTTCAAAGGTCACCCATGATCTCCTTTTTGCCAAATCCAAAGGCTTCTATTCCATCCTAATGCTCCTCGATCTCTTAGCTGCCTTTGACACTATCAACCACCCCCTTCTTCCAGAGAAGCAGCGTGGCTCAGTGGAAGGAGCCTGGGCTTGGGAGTCAGAGGTCATGGGTTCGAATCCTGGCTCTGCCACTTGTCAGCTGTGTGACTGTGGGTAAGTCACTTCACTTCTCTGTGCCTCAGTTACCTCATCTGTAAAATGGGGATTAACTGTGAGCCTCATGTGGGACAACCTGATTACCCTGTATCTACCCCAGTGCTTAGAACAGTGCTCTGCACATAGTAAGCGCTTAACAAATGCCAACATTATTATTATTAAATTTTATCCAGCCTTGGCTTCACTGACACCGTCTTCTCCTGATTCTCCTCTTATCTTTGCTTATTCTCAATCTCTTTCATGAGCTCCTCCTCTGCCTCCCACCCCCTAACTGCGAGGGTCCCTCAAAGTTCGTTCTGGGTCCCCTTCTATTCTTCATCTACACGCACTCCCTTGGAGAAATCATTCACTCCCATGGCTTCAACTACCACCTCTATGCTGATAAAACCCAAATCTACATTTCCAGCCCTGATCTCTCTCCCTCTCTGCAGTCTCACATTTCTTCCTGCCTTCAAGACAACCCTACTGGGATGCCCTCCCATCAACTCAAGCTTAGCACGTCCAAAACAGAACTCCTTATCTTCCCACCCGAACCCTGTCCACCCCCTCACTTTCCCATCACTGTAGACAGCACCACCATCCTTCCTGTCACAAGCCCAGAACCTTGGCTTTATCCTCAACTCCTCTCTCGCATTCAACTAAAATATTCAATCCATCATTATATCCTGTTGGTTCTGCCTTCACAGCACTGATAAATCTGTCATTTCCTCTCCATCCGAACTACTACTATGTTAATCCAATCTTTTATCCCATCCCACCTTGATGACTCTTTGCTGGCCTCACAGCCTCCCTCATCTCTCCACTCTTGTCCTTACTTCACTCTGTTGCCAGATCAGTTTTCTGCAAAAACGTTCAGGTCATGTTTCTCCACTTCTCAAAAACCTCCAATAGTTGCCCATCCACTTCCATATCAAACGGAAACTTCCCACCATTGTCTTTAAAACACTCAATCACTTTGCCCCCTCCTATCTCACTTGGCTACTTTCCTACTATAACCCAGTCCACAAACGTCGCTGCTCTAATTCCAACCTTCTCACATTACCTTGATCTCGTCTATCTCACTGCCAATCTCTTGCCTACTTCCTGCCTCTGGACTGAAATGCCTTCCCTCCTCATATCTGATAGACAATTACTCAGCCCCTCTTCAAAGCCTTATTGAAGACACGCCTCCAAAAGGCCTTCCCTGACTAAGCCCTCCTTTCCTCTCCTTCTATTCCCTTCTGCATCACTCTGACTTGCTCCCTTTAGGCATCCACCCTCCAAGCACCACAGCACTTATGTACATCCCTGTTATTTCTTTTTATATTCATATTAAACTGTCTCCCCCTCTAGATTGTAAATTCACTGTGGAAAGGAATTGTGTTTGTTTATTGTTGTACTGTACTCTCCCAAGTGCTTAGTACAGTGCTCTGCACACAGAAAGTGCTCAATATATATGATTGACTGACTGACTGATTATCTTGTATCTACTCCAGCCCTTAGAACAATGCCTGGCACGTAGCAAGCACTTAACATATTCCATTAAAACAAAGCTTCATATTTATATAGCATTCAGGTACACTCATTAGTTCATTCATTTGTATTTATTGAGCACTTACTGTGGGATTAAAGATCTGAGGCTTGAGATCTGAACTCACACTTGTACCAAAACTAACAGGATATCTATAGATTGCCCCAGGGACTGAACTAGCCTCCCCTTCAAAACTGTCTTCATTGTGATCCACTGTTTGTCAAGAAACAAATCTACCAACTCTGTTATGTTGTACTCTCCCAAGCTCTTAATACGGTGCTCTGCACTCAGTAAGTGCTGCAAAAATATGACTGATGGGAGATAGTAGTGATAATAGAAGTAGTGGGGGTTGGTCATTGTGTGTTGGACTCCTTTCTCATTGTCTCTTGAACCATGGGCAGGTCCTGAGCCTGCCCTGTGAGAGAGGGTCCCTGCCCCTCCCACGCCCCCCAAGGATCTCACTTTCACCCCATGACCTCACAGAACCCTGACAACCTCACAGACCCTCCAACCCTATAAAAAAGGCAGAGCTACCTCTCATTTCTCTGCGAGAAAACCTAGACTAGCTGACATGGCAAAGTCCTCTTTCAGCTACGAGTTGAAGGAATCACCGGACTCCACTGTTCTCCACCTGGCAGGTAGGACCTCTCTAGAGATTATTGGAGTTTTTTCTCTAGATAGCTGGTCCATACCTGGGCAGTTATATTTTCCTGTCAGAAGGCAGCATTCCTGTTGGTCCCTTACCTCCTGGCAAATCAGGAAATGTCCCTATCACTGAGGAGTCCAAGAGTTGGCCTGGTGGAGGGCGGTCTGCCTCATATTTCCACCCAGCCCTGGGCCCTCCCTCATCACTTCATCCCCTTGCCCCCTCCTATCTCACCTCACTTTACTCTGTCTACAACCCGGCCTGCACACTTTGCTCCTCTTCTCACTGGGCCTCTATCTTGCTTATCTTGTTGCTGACCCCTAGTCCACGTCCTGTCTCAGGCCTGGAATGCCCTCCCTTCTCAAATCTGATAGACGAATACTTTCCCCCACTTCAAAGCCTTAATGAAAGCACATCTCCTCCAAGAGGCCTTCCCAGACTAAGCCCCACCTTTCCTGATCTCCCACTCCCTTCTGCATTGCCCTGACTTGTTCCCTTTGTTCTTCCCTGCTCCCAGCCCCATAGCACTTATGTACATATCTGTAATTTTGTTTATTTGTTTTCATGCCTGTCTCCCCCTCTCTGGACTGTAAACTATTTGTGGACAGAGAATATGTGTCTGTTTATTGTTGTACTGTACTCTCCCAAGCGCTTACTACTGTGCTCTGCACACAGTAAGCGCTCAGTAAATACTAAATGAATGAATGAATGCTCATGACGAGTCCATCCAGAGTGCTTTGGAGCTACAAACACATGCATACACGTACACACTCACAACCCCCTTGCTGATATGTGGCAGATCCAGTTGTAGCTAGGGGTTGGGGTGGATCGGGGGCATTCAGTTGGCTCAGGGCTGATGGGGGGGCAGGTGTCCACTTCGGTTTCCTCTGCAGGTCCCCACCACGGGCGATACCAGCTGTGGACCCAGCGAGAAGGGGAACAGGGACTGCGGTGGCATGGAGACACCTGCACCCTCCTTGGAGGTTATCGTTGCTTTGGAGACCCTCCAATGGCACAGTCAACAAAGGTTGGGGCGCAACCACCTGCCCCTCCCCAGACCAGGAAGTGGCATGGAAGGGTAAACGTAGAGGGAGGGGAGGAGGAAGGGCCCCCTCCAAAAAAGCCTAAAAAGGCTAAAAATTGACTGTTATAGGCCTCGGAGGAAGTCCGGCACCCCCAGACCGTGGCTGTGCAGATATCCGTGCCAGTGCCCATATCATCTGCTCCTTCCCGGCCCAGGAAGCGGCCCCACCCCCTGGAGGATTATGGGCCGCCCCTGAAGAAAAGGAAGAGCAGCGACATGGAGGCTTCTGCCCCTGGTCAGGTGAGGGCAGCGGAAGCAGCGGCCCATGGCAGTGTTGGCTCCCTCATTAGCGCCATCCAGAGCCACGCTACCCCGCACCGACATGGCCGACCATCCTCCGATCCATCTTGCCAGAAGAAATCGGGGAAGGGAAGGGAGCCTGCCTCCAGATCCGGCGATAATGCTGCCAACTAATCTCCATGGCGGATCGGTGGGGAGACACTGCGCTGGCCAGTCTCACACCACCACTGGCCTGCCAGCACCTTCACCGTGCCATCCTCCCAGATACCTCCGGCAGCCAGCACCGACACCCATGCCACCCTCTCCGATGCCTCCTCTGGGATGCTGGCATTGTGCCACGTTCCTTGACACCTTCTGGCTGCTGGCATAGTCACCGTGCCACCATCTCCAACCTCCTCCTGGCTGCTGGCACAGTGATAGCCACCACACATCCCTGTGCCTAAGCTAGGCCATTGGCATCACCTGCCCCAGTGTCTGTATTGGGCCACCGATGCCAGCTGCCCCAACACCTTCACCTTCACCTTCACCTTCACCCAACACCAGCCCCCTCGACAACTCTACTGGGTTACTGGTACCACCTTCCCCAAAGTTTTTTCTGGGCCACTATTCCAGACATTCAGACACCTCCTCTGGGGTCACCACACCAGCTGCCTAACACCTTCCCCCAGCCATCACACCAGCCCCCTTGATAACTCTACTGTGTCCCTGGCACCATCTGCCCTGACACCTCCACTGGGCCACCATTCCAGCTACCCGGACATCTCCGGGCCACTGCACCAGCCACACTGACACCTCCGCTGGGCCACCAATCCAGCCGACCAACACCACTGCTGGGTCACCACGACCACCTCCTTCGCCAAGTCTGCTGGGCCACCGCCTGGCACCTCCACCAGCCTACTGCACCTACTACCTCACCAACTCCAGTGGGCCATCAGCTTCCCTCGCCTCGACATCTCCTTTGGGCCCACACAAATACATAAATAAATACTCTGTTATTTGTACCTCCCAAGGGAATAGTTAGGTTCTTGGCACAAAGTAAGCCCTCAGTGAATTGAGTGCTTGAATTTTGCTTGACTATTGCTTGAATATGTTGGGAGAAGCAGCATGGCCTAGTAGTTAAAACATGGGCGTGGGAGTCAGAAGGTCCGGGGTTAATCCTGGCTCCATCACTTGTCTGTTTTGTGACCTCGAGCAAGTCATTTCATTTCTCTATGCCTCAGTAACCTCATCTGAAAAAGTGGGATTAAGACTCTGAGCGTCAGGGGGACATGGATTGTGTCCAACTTATTTCAAACCTGTGCCCAACCTCAACACATCTAAAACAAAACTTTCCACCTAAACCCTGTCCTCCCCCTGACTTTCCCATCCCTGTAGATAGCATCACCATCCTTCCTGTTTCACAAGCCTGTAACCTTGGTATTATCCCCATTCATTTGCACATTAACAAAAACATTTCTCCCTCCCTTCTTCCTTCCCTAACTGCCATCTTCAACTGTTCACTCTCCAGTGGCTTCTTCCCCGCTGCTTCCAAACATGAGTTTATCCTATCCTAAAAAAGCCCTCCCATATAGTCCCCTTGGCTCCCTCATCACCACCTTATCACCTCATCTCCATCCTACTATTCCTTCCCAAACTCCTTGAGCAAGTTGTCTACATCCACTGTCTCAAATTCCTCTCCAAATCTCTCCTTGACCCCTTCTAATCTGGCTCTTTCCCTCTCCATTCCACAGAAACCACCCTCTCAAAGGTCACTAGTGATCTCTGTTTTGTCACATCCAACATTCTCTACTCCATCTTAATTGTCCCTGACCTCTCAACTGCCTTCGACACTGTGGACCACCTCCTTCTCCTGGAAACATTATCCAACCTCGATTTAACTGACACTGTCCTCTCCTGGTTCTCCTCTCATCTCTCTGGCTGCTCATTCTCAGTATTTTTCTCTTCACCTTGCCCCCTCCTACCTCTCTTAGCTATTCTCCTACTACAAACCAGCCAGCACACTTTGCTCTTCTAATGGTAAACTCAGTATACCTCAGTCTTGTCTATCTCGCCATCAAACTCTAGGCCATGTTCTGCCTCTGGCCTGGAAAGCCCTTTCTCTTCATAACCGACAATTAGTCTGCCCCTTTTCAAAGACTTATTGAAGGCACATCTCCTCCAAAAGGCCTTGCCTGACTAATCCCTCCTTTTCTCTTCTCCCACTCCCTTCTGTATTACCTTGACTTGGTCTCTTTACTCATCCCTCTTCCCAGCCCCACAGCACTTATGTACGTATCTGTTATTTATTAATTATATTAATGTGTGTCTCCCCCTTTAAACTAAGATCATTGTGAGCAGGGAATGTTTCTGTTCATTGTTATATTAAAAGCTTCCAAGTGTTTAGTACAGTGCTCTGCACACAGTAAGTGCTTAATAAATATGATTGAATGAATGAATGGAAAGGTGCTCAGGACAGTTCCCCATGAAAACAGAAAATTGGCAAAACTGAGTGTGGCTGGGGTCTGTCTGATCCACCAGTCTCTGCTCCCTGCAGCCTCCTCATGGGCTTCTGTGTCTACCTAATTCACCCTTCTGTGACTCTTTCTAGCCATTCGTGTGACTCCGTGTGTGTCCCCTCCAAGGGGTGGTCCCTTGGAACAGATCTGGTATTTCATAAGTCCTTTCTAATCAGACAAATATTTGCAAGAGACTTTGCTTTAGCATCCACCCTCCCTGCCACCTCCCTGCCAAATTCCCAATTTATCCTGGAATTAAATGACAGCAGAAACAAAACAGGACAAAAAATATTTACATTTTAAAAGTCATGTGGATCTTTATTTTCAGTCTGATTTTACCCCTCAAGCTCTGCTGTGAGCAGTGTCCTGTCCCTCTCCTGTAAACTTTTGTTGTGGATCAGTATCCTCATCTGTTATATCAAGATTGAAAACAGTTCTCCCTCCTTAGAGTGTGAGTCCCGTGTCAGATGGAGACTGCTTCTGATCTGATTGTATTGTATCTACTCCATGATTATTATAATTCTAGGCCTATATATGTGGTTTGCAAAAATGATAATCTGTAAATGTCATTACTAGGCCCCTATTTTCCTCAGGTCCCACTCCTTGTTGCCCACACTCACTCCTTTTGTTCTACTCCCCCTCCCTACCCCACAGCATTTATGTATATATGTACATATCTATTATTCTATTTATTTATATTAATGCCTGCTTACTTGTTTTGATTTGTATATATCTATAATCCTATTTACTTATATTGATGCCTGCTTACTTTTTTTGAGGACTGTCTTCCCCCTTATAGAATGTAAGCCTGGTGTGGGCAGGGATTGTCTCTCTTTATTGCTGAATTGTACTTTCCAAGTGCTTAGTACAGTGCTCTGCACATAGTAAATGCTCAATAAATACGATTGAATGAAAGAATGAATGAATGAATAGATGAATGAATGAATTAGACCCTCTACTCTTCCGTATTCATAATACACAGTATCTGTGGAAATTTTTACTTGATGTTGCAATATACACCTAATAGTGCCTCAAAATTTGAGTTAGAGGAGGGTGGAGTCAGCTGGCTTTTCCCTTTCCATCCCTGTTTCACTCCCCAAACTGAACCTTGAAGCCCAGATCTTCCATCAGTCAATCAAGCAATCAAAAGTATTTATTGATGACTCACTGTGTGCAGAGCACTGTTATAAACTTCTGGGAGAGAAACAACACAACAGAGTTGGTAGGTATGTTCCCTGCCCACAAGGAGTTTACAGTTTTAGATGGGAGACAGACATTAAAGGAAATTATGGATAGATACATAGGTGCTGTAGGGCTGAGGGTAGGATGAATATCAAGTGCTTAAAGGAGGCGGATCCAAGTGCGTAAGTCTTAAGTATTAAAACAATGCTGTTTTATTAGAACAATGGCAACCTATGCTGCCACCTAGTGGACAAGGTTAGTCATTGTTTTAATAATAAACCAATAGTTTTAATAAACCAATGACTTATTTTGTCCACTAGGTGGCAGCATAAGACCCTGAAGTTTACAATTTTGAATTCCCGAGTTTAAATTCAAAACCACATAGTCTTTAATATTAATTACAAAATCTCTCTAAATAACTTAGGGAAGATTTATGAAGGAACTATAGAAAAATAAATCTTCTGGGTGCTCTATTCTAGTTTTTTCTTGAGCACTGATGCAAAAATAAACCAAGTCTGAACCAAGTTCACTAGTGCACTTATTCCTGCTTGTTTGCAAAGTTATTTGTTGTAAAAAAAAGTTGAGAAATCATTTGGATGCCAGAAGACTGACAATGGTACCAGTAAAGAATATGAGAATTAAAAGTGGATTTATTAGAGAATTTACTTTGCAAAACTGCATAGGCTAATGGAAAGAGCAAGAGCCTGGGAGTCAGAGGACCTGGATTCTAATCCCGGCTCTGCCACTTGCTAGCTGTATGACTTTGAGCAAATTACTGAAATATTCTGAGTCTCAGCTTTCTCATCTGTAAAACGGGGGTTCAGTACCTCAACTAATGGTATTTATTGAGTGCTTACTGTGTGCAGTACACTGTATTAATCCCTGTTCTCCCTCTACTTAGATTGTGAGCTCCTTGTGGGACAGGGACTGTCAGACCTCACTAACTTGCATCTGCCCTAGCACTTCTTAGTTCAGTGCTTGGCACATAGTAAGCTCGTAAAAAATACCACAATTATTATTATTAAGCAGTGCTTTGCTCATGGTTAATCTGTTGTGTGTGTATGTATATATGTGTATGTGTGCTACTGCCCCTGCATGCTTCCTTTCCAGCAGTGGCTGTGGTGAGAAAAGAAGGGAAGGATGAAGAAATCTAAGGACATCATATTGGGAGAGATCAATGATCCATCAACACTGGCATGAGCAGTATTCTTGGGTGTATGTGGGTGTATAACACTGAACTATCAGCTGTAGTAGAGAAGCAGGGCAGCCTAATGAATAGAGTACAAGGCTGGGCGTCAAAAGGAATTGGTTTCTAATCCCGGCCTGTCACTTTTCTGTCACTTGTGGCTCTGTCACAATTTCACCAACCTCAGAAAGTGTTCTTTATTGATTCTCTAAACAGCGCGGCTCTTCCTAAATGCTTAGTTGAGAACTCCGCTCATAGTAAGTACTCAGTAAATACCATTGGTTCATTATTCATCAACTCATCAGCCAAACTTAATCTTGATGAATTTATGCCTATCTTCAACTCTTGCATTTTTTGTTCCACTTCTATATTCACTTATTCTGAACAATCAATGGTATTTATTGAGCACTTACTCTGTGCAGAACACTGTACTAAGCCCTTTGGAAAATACAGTCCATTAGAGTCGGTAGACATAACTCTGTCCATATGGAGTTTATAGGATATAAGTATTCATCTTTATTTATATTACTATTATATTCTCATTCTTCCTCCTACTCCTATTTGTAAATGATTTTATCTGGCTCCCCCATTAGATTGTAAACTCCTTGAGTGTATGGATGCAGCATGTTCTAGAGAAAAAATCCCCACCCTGGAAGTCAAAGGACATATGTTCTAATCCCAGTTCTGCCACTTGCTGCTATGTGACCTGGAGTAAGTCACTTCACTTCTCTGTGCCTCAGTTCCCTTATCTGCAAAATGGGGATTCAATCCCTATTCTTCCCTTCTATTTAGACTGTGAGCCCCATGTGGGACCTGATTATCTTGTATGTACACCAGGGCTTAGTTCAGTGCTTGACACACAATAAATACTTAAAGTAAATATTTAAGTAAATATTTAAGATAATACCCCAATTATCATTATTATAGAATACAAACTTTGTTTCTAATGTACTCTCGCTAGTTCTGAGTACAGTGCTCTGCAGCCAGTGACCCTTCAACAAATACCACTGATTGATCCCCTCTGTAGCTTCCTGGATGAAAACAGTTTTGGCTAGTAATATGAGGTCCTTAGTAATCCCATTTTACCCCAAATTTATAATTTCCAAACAAAGCTTCATTTGAGAAGCAGCGTGGCTCAGTTGAAAGAACACAGCCTTAGGAGTCAGAGGTCATGGGTTCTAATCCCAGCTCCGCCACCTCTCAGCTGTGTGACTTTGGGCAATCACTTAACTTCTCTGTGCCTCAGGTTCCTCATCTGTAAAATGGGGATGAAGACTGTGAGCCTTACGTGGGACAACCTGATTACTCTTTATCAACTCCAGTGCTTAAAACAGTGCTCAGCACATAGTAAGCGCTTAACAAATACCAACATTATTATTATTAGTATTGAATTTCAGAGTGAGAGATTAGTTCTTTGGTCCCATCTAAAAGTGTTAAGATTGGGTCCCACTCAGTGTGTTACTTTAGACCTAGATGCTGATCCAATTAGCACTGTCAGGGAAAGGAAATTACCCTGCCAAATTGGGAATTAAGCTAAATGTGGGCAGTTACGTAAAACTAGAATTTCAGCAAAGGAATTCGATTTCCTAGTTTCCCCAGAGCTCTTGCAAGTAGATGGTGGATCCTTCAGATGATATTTGCACTTAGTTCCTAGAGATAAATTGATTTACACCCTAGGGGATCCACACCTTTCTTAATAATAACACAGTGATCAAAAAGGGTAGAATGAGAATGTTGATAAGGAATTATTCTTATTTCTATTTCCTATCAGCTAAAGATGAGAAACCCCTCAGGGTCACCACCGGAGAGTTTCCAGATCTCAACTAAGGGAGGGAGAATCAAACAGAGGAATATCATTTCCATTCCTAGCATGGTCAGTGGTTAGTGAGTGGAAAGCAATCTGCTACAAGTCAAAACTCAACTGTGCTGGGCAGCAGCGGCATGGGAGAGAGTCGAGATGAGGAAACTCAAGGTTACTGCGTGGACGGCAGCAATGGTAAACCACTTCTGTATTTTTACCAAGAAAACTCTATGGATAAGCGGCCAGAACGATTGCAGATGGAGAGTGGGGTGTCCTGGGAGAGATGTGTCCATGGTGTCTCTATGGGACGGAGACGATTCGACAGCATGAGACAAAGATGAGAAGCAGTGTGGTTTAGTGGAAAGAGCATAGGACTGGGAGTGAGGGGACATGGGTTCTAACTTCAGCTCTGCTACTTGGCTGCTGTGTGACCTTGGGCAAGTCACTAATTGTTCCGAACCTTTAACTCTCTCCTTAGGCCCCCTGTTCCTCCCCCTCCCCCATCTCTCACCCCCAATGATCTGGCCACCTATTTCATCACAAAAATCAACACAATCAGGTCTGAGCTCCCCGAAGTCACCCCTCCGCCTCTCCCTTCCCTCCCCACCAACCCTCTCCCCTACTTTTCCATCCTTCCCTGCAGTATCCTCAGAGGAGATCTCCTCCCTCCTTGCAAGTGCCACCCCCTCCACCTGCGCCTCAGACCCCATTCCCTCTCACCTTATTAAAACCATCGCCCCTGCCCTCCTCTCTTCCTTAACTTCTATTTTTAACCACTCAATCTCCAATGGCTCCTTCCCCTCAGCCTTCAAACATGCCCACGTCTCCCCCATCCTAAAAAAACCCGCTTTTGACCCTGCTTCCCCCTCCAGTTATAGCCCTATCTCCCTACTACCCTTCCTTTCCAAAATCCTAGAACGAGTCGTCTACAATCGCTGCTTAGAATTCCTTAACTCCCATTCTCTCCTGGACCCCCTTCAATCTGCCTTCTGTCCCCCCCACTCTACCGAGACTGCTCTCTCTAAGGTCACCCATGACCTCCTTCTTGCCAAATCCAATGGCTCCTACTCCATTCTGATCCTCCTTGACCTCTCTGCTGCCTTTGACACCGTCGACCATCCCCTCCTCCTCCATACCTTATCTCACCTTGGCTTCACGGACTCTGTCCTCTCCTGGTTCTCCTCTTACCTCTCTGGCCGATCATTCTTGGTCTCCTTCGCTGGAGCCTCCTCCCCCTCCCATCCTTTAACTGTTGGAGTTCCTCAAGGGTCAGTTCTTGGCCCTCTTCTGTTCTCCATTTACACTCACTCCCTCGGTGAACTCATTCGCTCTCATGGCTTTGACTACCATCTCTACGCAGATGACACGCAGATCTACATCTCCGCCCCTGTCCTCTCCCCCTCCCTTCAGGCTCGCATCTCCTCCTGCCTCCGGGACGTCTCCACCTGGATGTCGGCCCGCCACCTAAAACTCAACATGAGCAAGACTGAGCTCCTCATCTTCCCTCCCAAACCCGGTCCTCTCCCAGACTTCCCTATCACCGTGGATGGCACGACCATCCTTCCCGTCTCTCGGGCCCGCGATCTCGGTGTCATCCTTGACTCGTCTCTCTCGTTCACCCCGCACATCCTATCCGTTACCAAGACCTGCCGGTTTCACCTTTACAATATCGCCAAGATCCGCCCTTTCCCCTCCACCCAAATGGCTACCTTACTGCTACGGGCTCTCGTTATATCCCGGCTAGACTACTGTGTCAGCCTTCTCTCTGACCTCCCTTCCTCCTCTCTCGCCCCGCTCCAGTGTATTCTTCACCCCTCTGCCCGGCTCATCTTCCTGCAGAAACGATCTGGGCATGTCACTCCCCTTCTTAAACACCTCCAGTGGTTGCCCATCAACCTCCGCTCCAAACAAAAACTCCTCACTCTAGGCTTCAAGGCTCTCCATCACCTTGCCCCTTCCTACCTCTCCTCCCTTCTCTCTTTCTACCACCCACCCCGCACGCTCCGCTCCTCCGCCGCCCACCTCCTCACCGTCCCTCCGTCTCGCCTATCCCGCCGTCGACACCTGGGCCACGTCCTCCCGCGGTGCTGGAACACCTTCCCTCCTCCCCTCCGCCAAACTAATTCTCTTCCCCTCTTCAAAACCTTACTTAAAACTCACCTCCTCCAAGAGGCCTTCCCAGACTGAGCTCCCGTTCTCCCTGTACTCCCTCTACCACCCCCCCTCCACCTCTCCGCAGCTTAACCCTCTTTTCCACCCATTTCCCTCTGCTCCTCCCCCTCTCCCTTCCCATGCCCTCAGCACTGTACTCGTCTGCTCAACTGTATATATTTTCATTACCCTATTTATTTTGTCAATGAAATGTACATCGCCTTGATTCTATTTAGTTGCTATTGTTTTTACGAGATGTTCTTCCCCTTGACTCTATTTATTGCCATTGTTCTTGTCTGTCTGCCTCCCCCGATCAGACTGTAAGCCCATCAAAGGGCAGGGACTGTCTCTATCTGTTGCCGACTTGCTCATTCCAAGTGCTTAGTACAGTGCTCTGCACATAGTAAGCGCTCAGTAAATACTATTGAATGAATTGAATGAACTTAACTTCTCTTAGACTTCCTCTTAGTCTGTGAAACTCATGTGGAATAGGGACTCTGTCTGATCTGATTGTAGTATGTACCCCAAAGTTTAGCACTGTGCTTGGCACAATAAAGTTCTTTTTCTTTTTTTGGAATGGTATTTACTAAACGCTTCCTAGGTTCCAAGCACTGTACTAAGTGTTGTGTACAACACTGTACAAGCTAATCAGGTAGGACACAGTCCATGTCCCACGAGGGGCTGACATTCTCAATCCCCATTTTACAGATAACAGGCACATAGAAGTGAAGTGATTTACCCAGCCTCACACAGCAGAAAAGTGGCTGAGCCAGGATTAGAACTCTGAGCCAGGCCCATGCTCTGTCCACTAGGTCATGCTGCTTCATTGATTTTTAAGGGATTAACAAAAGCCACAGCTATCATTATTATCGCATGGTGCCATCGCGGAGTAATGGTATTTACTGAGCATTTAGTACACTGTAGTAAGTGCTTGGGAGAACACAGTACAAAAATGTAAGAGTTTTTACATTTTTTTTTACAGAGAAATGGGCACATGTACTGAAATATTTAGCTGAAATTGTACCGCACTGTACTTTTCTAAAAGTTGAGACGACTCATAACCAAGAAAAAAACACTTTCCATAAATCACAAACTATGTCAACCCTCCGTTGTCAGAGATGAGTATATTCTAATGACCTAAAAGAGCATGATTTTGGAGTGGCCCTGATTCAGTTTGTAGGTGTGATCGTGCCCCGGCTCTGACCCACCATAGTTTGAAGGCCGATATATGTGCACTGCTGCACCTTCGCTGCTATGGTGTGCGCCCTAGCCATGCGCAGAAAGGGCTGGTAAACACCTTATGTAAATTGTTTGCATGTTCTCGGGACGTCGCGTGGCCTATAAAGGGAAAGCCCCAGCCAGTAGGGGGCGTGGTGTGCTCACTCCTAGTCCGCCAGCCGCCACGGACTGTCCCGTTAAGTAAATTCCCCAAATAAACCTCTTTTACGTATATGTCACAATCAGCCTGACTGGCGTGGTCTGCTTCCTTTTCCGGAATCTGGGCAACTTGACGGCCTGTGTCAGTACACAGTTTATCTAGATAAGTTTATCTTATTCTGAAATGACAAGGACAGATCTGCTAGGAAGATATCTGGAGGTAAATAGAGTTTCCTAGAGATGAAATTTGACAGATATAGGATGATGAAAACAAATGACTTGGAATGGATTATGGATGGGTAGACAAGGTCGATGAGGCTGATCAGATATTACAGTGTGTTTGCAAATAGCACAAAGTTTATCTAAGAAGGATACTACTGGGGCAAGAAGAAACTACTCTAGAATGTAAGCTCCTTGTGGGCAGGGAATGTGTCTACCAATTCTGAACTCTGTGGTATGGTACTCCCCCAAGAGCTTATTACAGTGGTCTGCACAGGGAAAGTGCTCAATAATAATAATGACTATTGTGATATTTAAGTGCTTACTATGTGCCATGAACTGTGCTAAGTGCTAGGATGGATACAAGCAAATTGGATTGCACTCAGTTCCGTGTGAGGCTCACAGTCTTAGTCTCCGTTTTACAGATGAGGTAACCCAGTCACAGGAAGTAAAGCAACTTGCCCAAGGCCACAAAGCAGGCAAGTGGCCGAGCTGGGCTTAGAACCCATGACCTTCTGACTCCCAGGCCAGTGCTCTCTCCAATATGTCATGCTGCTTCTCATCAATATGATTGATTGGTGAGTCATGTTTTGAGGTCTAGATCCAAGCCCTCTCCTCCCTTTTTCAAACCAACCTTGACCCAGGCACAGTGAGGTAAAGTGTATGCCAGAACAGAACTGTCCTGACTTCTTATCACTACAGCTCATTGTAGGCAGGGATTGTGTCTGTCTATAGTTATAGTGCACTCCCCAAGCGCTTAGTACAGTGCTCTGCACACAGTAAGTGCTCAATAAATAAGATTGAATGAATGATTTCGAAGAATTGAAATTTACAAAGTGACATGATAGTAGCAAAACTGGGAGAGCAAGACATTTTTCTTGTATTCATTCATTCATTCAATAGTATTTATTGAGCGCTTACTATGTGCAGAGCACTGTACTAAGCGCTTGGGATGAACAAGTCGGCAACAGATAGAGACAGTCCCTGCCGTTTGACGGGCTTACAGTCTAATCGGGGGAGACGGACAGACAAGAACAATGGCACTAAACAGCGTCAAGGGGAAGAACATCTCGTAAAAACAATGGCAACTAAATAGAATCAAGACGATGTACAATTCATTAACAAAATAAATAGGGTAACGAAAATATATACAGTTGAGCGGACGAGTACAGTGCTGTGGGGATGGGAAGGGAGAGGTGGAGGAGCAGAGGGAAAAGGGGAAAATGAGGCTTTAGCTGCGGAGAGGTAAAGGGGGGATGGCAGAGGGAGTAGAGGGAGAAGAGGAGCTCAGTCTGGGAAGGCCTCTTGGAGGAGGTGATTTTTAAGTAAGGTTTTGAAGAGGGAAAGAGAATCAGTTTGGCGGAGGTGAGGAGGGAGGGCGTTCCAGGACCACGGGAGGACGTGACCCAGGGGTCGACGGCGGGATAGGCGAGACCGAGGGACGGCGAGGAGGTGGGCGGCAGAGGAGCGGAGCGTGCGGGGTGGGTGGTAGAAAGAGAGAAGGGAGGAGAGGTAGGAAGGGGCAAGGTGATGGAGAGCCTTGAAGCCTAGAGTGAGGAGTTTTTGTTTGGAGTGGAGGTCGATAGGCAACCACTGGAGTTGTTTAAGAAGGGGAGTGACATGCCCAGATCGTTTCTGCAGGAAGATGAGCCGGGCAGCGGAGTGAAGAATAGACCGGAGCGGGGCGAGAGAGGAGGAAGGGAGGTCAGAGAGAAGGCTGACACAGTAGTCTAGCCGGGATATAACGAGAGCCCGTAATAGTAAGGTAGCCATTTGGGTGGAGAGGAAAGGGCAGATCTTGGCGATATTGTAGAGGTGAAACCGGCAGGTCTTGGTAACGGATAGGATGTGTGGGGTGAACGAGAGAGACGAGTCAAGGATGACACCGAGATTGCGGGCCCGAGAGACGGGAAGGATGGTCGTGCCATCCACGGTGATAGAGAAGTCTGGGAGAGGACCGGGTTTGGGAGGGAAGATGAGGAGCTCAGTCTTGCTCATGTTGAGTTTTAGGTGGCGGGCCGACATCCAGGTGGAGACGTCCCGGAGGCGGGAGGAGATGCGAGCCTGAAGGGAGGGGGAGAGGACAGGGGCGGAGATGTAGATCTGCGTGTCATCTGCGTAGAGATGGTAGTCAGAGCCGTGAGAGCGAATGAGTTCACCGAGGGAGTGAGTGTAAATGGAGAACAGAACAGGGCCAAGAACTGACCCTTGAGGAACTCCAACAGTTAAAGGATGGGAGGGGGAGGAGGCGCCAGCGAAGGAGACCGAGAATGACCGGCCAGAGAGGTAAGAGGAGAACCGGGGGAGGACGGAGTCCGTGAAGCCAAGGTGAGATAAGGTATGGAGGAGGAGGGGATGGTCAACAGTGTCAAAGGCAGCAGAGAGGTCAAGGAGGATCAGAATGGAGTAGGAGCCATTGGATTTGGCAAGAAGGAGGTCATGGGTGACCTTAGAGAGAGCAGTCTCGGTAGAGTGGAGGGGACGGAAGCCAGATTGGAGGGGGTCTAGGAGAGAATGGGAGTTAAGGAATTCTAAGCATCGATTGTAGACGACTCGTTCTAGGATTTTGGAAAGGAAGGGTGGTAGGGAGATAGGGCGATAACTGGAGGGGGAAGTGGGGTCGAGAGCGGGTTAGTTGACAATTCGTATTTTTGAGGCAATAGTTACATCAGCACATTTCATGACTTTTTCCAGGTACTTCATGGCAAGTCTTCCTAACATTAGTCTTTGGCATATTTCTTGGCTACTAGTTCCTTTAATTTTAGGCTCCCTGTGGCTCAGAGTCCAAGGACCAGTCACAGAGACCACTACGGCAGCCACCAGCCTTTCCAAAGTTTGGTGGGTTCTTTTCTCTTTCCTGTCACCAAGGTAGAAGGCAGGAAGGGATGAAGTCTCCTTGATGGTACGGAGGAGAGCAGCTGGGGTTTCCTGGGGAAACCCTGGGGCTGTCTCACAGCAGCCACTTAAATCCCAGCTACCCAGCATGCACAGACCATGTTAGGACTGGGAGCCTTTGATGGAAGGAGGTGAGGCCGCAGTTACTGGTTGCTTTGCTTGGCTGAGGTGGAGAGGGACAGAGAGTAAGCAGAAGCAGCATTTATATCTGCATCGTGGCACACACCCTTAGACTGTGAGTCCTGTCGGGGTAGGGACCAAGTCTGATCTGATATTTTTTTATGGCATATAAGTCCTTACTATGTGCCAGGCACTCTTCTAGGCACTGGATTAAACACAAGGTGATAATAATGATGGCATTTGTTAAGCGCTTACTCTATGCCAAGCACTGTTCTAAGTGGTAGGGTAGATACAAGGTAATCAAATTGCCCCACATGAGGCTCAGTCTTAATCCCCATTTTACAGATGAGGTAACTGAGGCACAGAGAAGTTAAGTGACTTGCCCAAAGTCATACAGCTGACAAATGCAGGAGCCAGAATTAAAACCCACAACCTCTGGCTCCCAAGCCCGGGTTCTTTCCACTCAGGGTGGACACAGTCCCTGTTCCACATGGACACTAAGTCCTAATCTTGATTTTACAGATGAGGTGACTGAGGCACAGAGAAGTAAATTGACTTGCCCAGTGTCACATAGCTGACAAATGGCAGAGCCAGGACTAGAACCCAGGTCCTCCTGACTTCCAGGCCCTAGCTCTATCCATTAAGTCATGGCACTATATTTGTCATATAGTAAGCAT
Source organism: Ornithorhynchus anatinus (assembly GCF_004115215.2). NCBI lineage: Eukaryota > Metazoa > Chordata > Mammalia > Monotremata > Ornithorhynchidae > Ornithorhynchus > Ornithorhynchus anatinus. The sequence continues at coordinate 22,821,681 of NC_041740.1, read as the reverse complement.
TGAACATATACTACCATGATTATTCATTTATTCAATTGTATTTATTGAGTGCTTACTCTATGCAGAGCACTGTACTAAGCGCTTGGAATGTACAATTCAGCAAGAGATAGAGACCATCTCTGCCCAACAACGGACTCACAGTCTAAATGATGGGCTTAGTGCATAAGGGGCAGGATAATCTATAAGGAGGGAGTAAGAGTGGGTTAACTGGAAAAGCTTAATGAAAGATCACCAGATAGAACAGTGCCCTGGCCATGATAATAAAACTTAAATTGGGCTATCACAACATTATAGATTTCCATATCTCTGCACCAGTGCAGAAGCATGGGGTATGAACAGTAGGAGAAGAGTCACTGGGGGATATATTCGTAACTATGTTAATTACCTATCAGCATTTGCCATGGGCACAAAGGAAGTAATACATTTTATGTGATGATCTGATGATGGGTCTTATGCCGTAGAGTCATCTCCGACCCATAGGAACTCCATGGACACATCTCTCCCGAAGTGCCCTATCTCCATCTGCAATCATTCTGATAGTGTACCCATAGAGCTTTCTTGGTAAAAATACAGAAGTGGTTTACCACTGTCTCCTTCCGCACAGTAAAACCTAGTCTCCACCCTCGACTCTCTCCCTTGCTGCTGCTGCCCAGAACAGTTGAGTTTCGACTGATAGCAGGTTGCCTTCCACTTGCTAACTACTGCCCAAGTGAGGCATATTCAACTAGGTCTCTGCTTGACTCTCCCTCCCGTAGTCTAGACTGGTAGAGTACTGGAAACTCTCCAGGTGCAATCCAGAGAGGGAGATTTGATGATAACTGAGAAACAATGGGATAACACACGTGGCTACTGTGCTACCAGATCAGAGACTCCTCCAGAAGAGAGTTGAGCTCATTTAGCTTTGGAGGGGAAAGAACTGAATACTTCTAATGCATTTTATTACATTTATTTTCAGTAAATTTGCAGCTCCTACTTAATTCTCCCTCTGTTGTTCTTTCCATCTTCTGAAAATTTTTGAAAAATTTTCTGCAAAAAACAGAAAAAGTGGTCATCATCTCACATAGGGTGGGTGCAGCATGCGAAAAGGCATGTGGGAATTACCAGGTCTGGTTCCATTCCCAGCCCTGTCATCTGTTTTCAGTGTGAATTTGGGCAAGTCACTTAATTACTCTGAGCCTTTGTTTCCTTATCAGTAGAACTGGGATAATAAAATCATCCTCTTGGATTCGGTGAGAGTACTATAGTTGGTATGAGAGCAGTTTGGAAAAGTTAAAAATGCCAATTTCATTTTTGTTATGTATCAACTAAAGGGGTATGACATAATTTGAGCAAAACAGAATTTAATTTTTTTAATGGTAACTACTTAATAATAATAATAATAATGTTGATATTTGTTAAGCGCTTACTATGTGCACAGCACAGTTTTAAGCACTGGGGTAGATGCAGGGTAATCAGATTGTCCCACGTGAGGCTCACAGTCTTAATCCCCATTTTACAGATGAGTTAAGTGACACCCACAGTCACACAGCTGACAAGTGGCAGAGCGGGAATTCGAACCCATGACTCCCAAGCCCGTGCTCTTTCCACTGAGCCACACTGCTTCTTTAAGCACTTTCTATGTGTCAAACACTCAAGCACTGAATTGTGAGGTAGATGCAAGATAAGCAGCATGGTGTAGTGGAAAGAGCATGGGCTTAGGAGCCAGAGCATGTGGGTTCCAATCCTGGCACTGCCACTTTTCTGCCGTGTGACCTTGGGCAAGCCACTTAACTTCTCTGTGCCTTAGTTACCTCATCTGTAAAATGAGGATTAAGACTGAGGCCCACGTTGAGACGATCTGATTACCTTGTATCTACCCAGCGCTTAGAACAGTGCTTGGCACACAGTAAACACTTAACAAATACCATAATTATATTTATTATTATCCCAGGTTGGACACAGTCCCTGTTCCACATGGGGCTCACAGTCTAAGTAAGAGAGAGTAAGATTTAATCCCCCTTTTGCAGATAAGGCAAAGTGATTTGCCCAAGATCACGCTGCAGACAGGAGACAATATCAGGATTAGAAGAAAAGTCCTCTGACTCCCAGGCCTATGCTTTTTCCACTTGGCCATGTTGCTTCCCTTTCATTTCACACTCAGGACAAAAACAAAAAATCAGAAATCAAAGTTGTTGTAAATTCAAAAGTTCACATTAAATTTGGTCACCCATCAAATTGTTTCTGGTAATCCCATGAAACAGTGTTTTAAAATAATGCACAAACATGACAGCAGAGGTTAAAATGAACTCATGTCATTAAGCCCAGGTATATGATTACTGTGTTGTCTCTGTAGTCTCTACTTGAATCAGATTTCTTGGGGAAAGAATATATCAAACAAAAATTCCTCACTACTGGCTTCAAAGCTCTCCACCACCTTGCCCTTTTTTACATTTATATTTACCCCATTTACGGAATGCTGACAAGTTGCTTGGTGTGAGCTTCATGGTACAATGTGGATCTTCATGTGGAGGAAGGGTCCCCTCACTTCTCCTAGTCTCCCAGAAATCAGTCAAGCATAGAGATTCTGAATCCCAAAATATCACTGGAGAACAAGAATATTTCCCAAAGTTAGGGAGTGTTTTTTCGTAGCAGGTTGACATTAGTGACACAATTCAAACATCACTTCAAGTGTGGAAGCAAACCTGTAGAAATGGAGGGTTGGGTTTCAATCAGAAACTTAAGTCAAGTCCTAAGGGCAGCAGAACTAAGAAGGAAACGCCATATAGAAAATGGGAAAAAACATTATTATTGGAAATACCTTGCAAATCAGTTGGAAGGGCAGCCCAGAGGATGACAGAGATGATCTTTTAACCGTGTCCTGAAGTTGAAGGTAAAAAAAAAATCAGAATAAAATTTCCATCTGGGGAGAATTGACCCAAGAATCATTTCATTTAGAGCAGAGAAGTAGCCAAAAGGATCTGACTTTTTTGAAACCAGGTGCTGCCAAAGGGAAAGTGGGAAAATATCTGTGGTTAGCAAGAATGACTTCATTTTGTATTATTTGATCCCAGAAGCAACAAGGCCAAAGGACGACTCCATCTTGTATTAGTTTGACCCTGGGAGCAACAAGGCCAAAGGACGATTTAGAGGAGAAATGGTATTATCTCTCTGAGGAGTTCTGAGGCGAGGAACTGAATTGTCTTGCAGAGGGCTTAAGGAGGGGCAAAATTTCTCTGCTCTCAGGAAAAGAACTTCTGGATGGGGCTCTGGATAAGGCTCACCTTCCCTCTCTGGCTTACCTGCTAATGAGCTAATGAGATAACGCACAAGCAGAAAACAGCAGGAAATCGTGAGCATCCCCCTTGCTTCATTCCCCCAAGAACAATGGATAATAGGGGGAAAGAACTGGCTCTCTTTGCGTTGTTGGCACTTGACCCGGTTTGCCCAGTATGGAACCACTTAAGCCATGCATTGAGACACCTATGGCTGCTGTGGTCCAGCACCTAAGACTTGAACCAGGATGATGATGAGCTGCAGACAGTCTGACTCCTTGAAACTCCTCCAATATGAGACCATCTTCACCAAGTCTTGGAGAAAACCAAAGACGATGATGAGCTGTGGGCAGTCTGACTCCTCGAAACTATCATCTTCACCAAGTCTTGGGACAAACCAGTTGGATTGGTAACTATAGGCATTGTGCTCTGTGTGTGTGTTTATGTGTTTGTATATGGGTGCATATGCGCCTAACCTCCGTTTTAGTAAAGCTTTCCACTGTAACAGTGGTGTTTGGCTTTATTTTTTTGACATATCATTTGAGTGCCCGAATTAATGAGGGAGTCAAGACAGGCTTGAGGACTCCTGGGTCGAGCGCCTGATATTGTTGGGGAGCGATCTCTGGGTGGGGTTCACGACAATATCATCATTCCTTACATTGCTGGTGTGGATCTTTGCTTAAGACATTAAATTATACCAGATATTTACTTAGACTTGCACCATACCAAAAATGCATATATAAATATGAGATCTGTTTTGAATTTAAAATTGAAATAAATGCTCACCATTGCATAATACATCAGCCTGTTCCCCTTGTTATTAAATGTAATTCAGTGAATTGCTTGGTTTCATCCTTGAGAACAACATTTCTAGTAAAGTCCTAATTGCTGATGTTAAATGACTGCAAGCTCAGTGAACTAATGAAGGATTAAAGAAGAAAATCTTTATTGAGGCATTAAATCAATCTATATTCTCAGAATGTATTATCCCAAGCACTCTTTAATGAGCACTTACATGGAGCACATTCAGATAAATTTTAAAATAATTCAAAAATCTGAAGCTTGTAATCGTGTCTTATTAGTGATGCCCATAAAATGCACCGCATAATAACAGAATCAATTTTAAAACGTCACTGAGAATTGTAATAAAGGAAAAACAGAAATGACTGCTACCACCTATTGTACATAATCTGAATTACCAGCAACTGCTTAATAAAGATAACGAAACTTGGGTTGTAAACATTCAAAAGTATTTATTGAGCGCTTACTGTGTGGAGGGCACTGTACTAAGCGCTTGGACATTCAGAAATTCTGCAACAGATAGAGACAATCCCTGCCCATCGATGGGCTTTCAGTCTAATCGGGGAAGACAGACGGACAAAAACAAGACAACTAAATCACAATAAATAGAATCAAGGGGATGTACACCTCATTAACAAAATAAATAGCGCAATAAAATAAGTAGGGTGATAAAATATATACAAATGAGCACAGTGCTGAGGGGAGGGGAAGAGGGGGGGAGGAGCAGAGGGAAAGGGGGGAAAGGAGGTTTAGCTGAGGGGAGGTGAAGGGGGAAGGGGGAGGGACCAGAGGGAGCAGAGGGAAAAGGGGAAGCTCTGTCTGGGAAGGCCTCTTGGAGGAGGTGAGCTCTCAGTAGGGCTCTGAAGAAGGGAAGAGAGTTAGTTTGGCGGAGGTGAGGAGGGAGGACATTCCAGGATAGCGGGAGGACCTGGGCCAGGGGTCAACGGCGGGATAGGCGTGAACAGGGGATGGTGAGGAGGTGAGCGGCAGAGGAGCGGAGCGTGCGGGGTGGGCAGTAGAAAGAGAGAAGGGAGGAGAAGTAGGAGGGGGCAAGGTGACGGAGAGCCTTGAAGCCTAGAGTGAGAAGTTTTTATTTCGTGCGGAGGTTGATAGATAACCACTGGAGGATTTTAAGGAGGGGAGTGACATGCCCAGAGCATTCCTGCAGGAAGATGATCTGGGCAGGGGAATGAAGAATAGACTGGAGTGGGGAGAGACAGGAGGAAGGGAGATCAGAGAGAAGGCTGACACAATAATCCAGCTGGGATAATATAAGAGCCTGTACCAGTAAAATAGCCGTTTGGATGGAGAGGAAGGGGTGGATCTTGGCGATATTGTAAAGGTGAGACCGGCAGGCATTGGAGACAGATTGGATGTGTGGGGTGAATGAGAGAGCTGAGTCAAGGATGACACCAAGGCTGTGGGCTTGAGAGACGGGAAGGATGGTCGTACCATCCACGGTGACAGGGAAGTCAGGAAGAGGACAGGGCTTGGGAGGGAAGATAATGAGCTCAGTTTTGGACATGATGAGTTTTAGGTGGCGGGCAGACATCCAGGTAGAGACGTCCCGGAGGCAGGAGGAGATACGAACCTGAAAGGAGGGGGAGAGAACAGGGGAGGAAATGTAGATTTGGGTGCCATCTGCATAGGATGATAGTTGAAGCCGTGGAAGTGAATGAGTGTAGATGGAGAACAGAAGAGGGCCAAGAACTGACCCTTTAGGAACCCCTACAGTTAGAGGATGGGAGGGGAGAAGGAGCCTGCGAAGGAGACCGCGAATGAACTACCAGAAAGATAAAAGGAGAACCAGGAGAGGGCGGAGTCCGTGAAGCCAAGGTGAGATAAGGTGTGGAGGAGAAGGGGATGGTCTACAGTGTCATAGGCAGCTGAGAGGTAGAGGAGGATTAGGATAGAGTAGGAACCATTGGATTTGGCAAGAAGGAGGCCATGGATGACCTTTGAGAGAGCAGTCTTGGTAGAGTGGAGGGGACGGAAGCCAGATTGGAGGGGGTCCAGGAGAGAGTTGGAGTTAAGGAATTCTAGGCAGCAAGTGTAGACGACTCGTTCTAGGAGTTTAGAAAGGAAGGGTAGGAGGGAGATAGGGCGATAACTGGAAGGGGAAGTGAGTTCGAGAGAGGGTTTTTTTTAGGGTGGGGGGACATGGGCTTGTTTGAAGGCAGAAGGGAAGAAGCCATTGGAGAGTGAGCGGTTATAGACGTTAAGGAGGGGAGGAGGTAAGGGGCAGTGGTTTTTATAAGGTGAGCGGGGATGGGGTCCGAAGCACAGGTGGAGAAAGTGCACTTGCGAGGAGGAAGGAGATCTCCTCTGAGGATACTGCAGCGAAGGATGGGAAAGTAGGGGAGAGGGTTGGGAGCAGGGGGGGATAGAGAAGGGGGAGGGGTGACTTTGGAGAGCTCAGACCTGATAGTGTTAATTTTCGTAATGAAGTAGGTGGTCAGATTGTTGGCGGTGAGGGATGGGGAAGGGGGAGGAACAGGGGGTCCGAGGAGAGAGTTAAAAATCCGAAACAATTGGCGGGGGTGATGGGCATGGGAGTCAACGAGGGAAGAAAAATAGTTTTGCCTGGTGGAGGAGAGGGCAGAGTTAAGACAGGAAAGGGTAAATTTGAAGTGAATAAGGTTGTCTTGGTGCTTAGACTTTCGCCAGCAGCGCTCAGCATAAGAGCAAAGGAGGCGGTCAAAGGCAGAGATCCAGGGCTGCTGATTAGTGGAGCGAGAGTGGCGGAGGGAAAGGGGAGCGAGCGAGTTGAGTTGAGTAGAGAGGGTGGACTTGAGAGCAGTAAGCTGATCATCGAGAGTGGGAAGAGAGGATAGGGAGGCGAGGTGGGGTGAGATGCTTTGGGAGAGATGGATGGGGTCAAGAGAGCTGAGGTCTCTGTGGGGGAGTAATACAGATTTGTAGGGAAAGGAGTGTGAAAGAGGAGGCAGGTGAGAAGGTTATGGTCCGAGAGAGGGATTTCAGAGTTGATGAGGGTGGAGATAGTGCAGTCGTGAGAGATGATGAGATCGAGGATGTGACCAAGTTGGTGAGTGGGCGAGGTGGGGTGGAGCAGGAGGTTGGCAGAGCCGAGGGGTGATAGGCGGGTGGCAGATGGGTCACCGAGTACATCCATGTGGATGTTGAAGTCTCCGAGGATCAGAGTGGGCAGGGAGAAGGAGAGAAGAAAGGTGAGAAAGGTGTCAAGGTGGTTAAAGAAGTTGGAGGTGGGACCAGAGGAGGAGGTCGATGACAGCAACAAGAATCTGGAGGGGGTGGTAGAGACAAATAATATGGGCTTCAAAGGAGGGGAAGGAGAGGGAAGGGGAGGAGGAATAGTGTGTAAACGGCATTAGGGTGTGAGAAAGAAGCCGACGTCTCCTTCTTTCCCGGCGCGTCTGGGGGAGTGTGAGAAGGAGAGGCCTCTGGTGGAGAAAGCAGCAGAAGAGACCGTGTCCTCAGTGGTGAGCCAGATCTCCATAAGGGCAAGGAGGGGGATAGAGCGGGAAAGGAAAAGGTCAAGGATGAAAGGGAGTTTACCTATAATGGAGCAGGGGATTCCACTGGCCACACTTGACAGCAGCTGTGGGAGAGGAGGAGGGAGGGGGACGGGAGCTGGGAGAGGGGAGGGTTTGGATGGGAATGAGATGGCGGGGACCTGGGTGGGGAGGGGTGATGAGGGTTGGCGCTGCTAAAGTTGGGTTCTAGGGAGGGGGTGGAGGGGGGAAAGGGGTAGAGGAAAGTGAGGGAAAGATCTGGGCGGAAGAGGGGAAGGGAAGGTGAGGAATGGGAAGGGCAGATGGGAGGAGGGGGGTTGGAAGGTCATGGTGAAGTCAGTGAGGTAAGTGACAGCACTGAGAAGAGTTAAAGAGTTAACTATTAACATGTGATAGCAATAATATAATAATATAATATTAATATCATATAATAATATGATACAATATAATAGTATTAATAAGCAGTTGATGCCCAGAGTCGAATGTCGACTTGTCCATGGGTCTATCGAATCAAAATCAAAAGGCTAGCGACAAGGAGAGTCCTGAGGCTCGTGGCCCAAATGTCTCTGAGGCGGCGGGAGGAAGCCCTGTGGATGGCCGATTTGGAGATGGGTAGAGCTGTTATGGGGGATAGAGAAGAGGAAACTCCTTGGGAGAGGAGCAGGTAACCAAGCAAAATGGGCGGGGTTACTGGTGCGGGCGCAGGTATCAGCTAAAAGTAACACAGTGAGAACAAGGACAATGTTGCCCGGGGAGGGGTGGTGGTAGCGGGGGAAATCATTCACTTCTAATCAGAGCACAGGAGAGGAGGGAGTGGGGGCTCCTCAAAAGATGGCTAGTAATGTCTCATGGCCTTGGGGGGTGGGGGAGAGCTGGGGAGCACAATGTCCCACGGTCCGGGGAGTGTGGACTGGGGAGCACAGTGTCCCACGGCCCGAGGTGGGGGGGAGCAGGGGAGCACAAAGTCCCACGGCCGCGATGTGTGTGTGTTGGCGGGTGGGGGAGGAGGCGAGCATAAAGTCCCACGACCCTGGGTGTGTGTGTGTGGGAGGGGGATAGGGAATACAGTGTTCCACGGTCCGGGTTGGCTACCTGGAGGGGCTTTGAGAGAGTGCTAGACTAGGGGATTTGGAAGTTGGAGGGTCAGCGGAGAGATGAGAGTCTGGGAGCTACACAGTGGTTCTGGGGACTGCGGGGCCTGCGTAGAGGGGTCCTCGGTGTTGGAGTCCTTGGACGGGGTTGCAGATGTCCGGGTTGGGGAGATGACCATGAGCCCGGATTCAGGTCACTGAAGTCTGATAGTGCGGGCTTCTCGGGAAGAGAGATCTCGGCACATAACGTGTCGGTGTCCGGAGGAGAAAGAACCAACCGGGAACCCCAGGAATCCCAGAACCCTAGGAGCCCCAAGACTCCAGAGCCCCATACCCCAGGAACCCCAGAAACCCAGAGTGCAAAGCTCCAAGGTCCTAGGAGACCCAGAGCTACAGGAGCTTCAAGCCTACAGAGACCCAGAGCCTCTTGAGTCCCAAAGCGTCAGAACACCCGAGCCACAGAGTCCAGAGTTCCAGAGACCCGAAGGCCCAGGAGCCCCAGAGCTCTTGCATCACCAATGCCCCTGAGCCCCGGAACCCCTGACCCCAGGAGCACCAGAACCCCAAGGCCAGGGCCCTAGAGCCCCAGAGTCCCAGGAGCTTCAGTGCCCAAGGCTCCAGACCTTAGGAGTTCCAGAATCCGGAGCCCGCGAGTAGCGGTAGCCCTAAAGTCCCAGAGAGCTAGATTCCTAGACACCCAGGAGACCTGGAGTCCCATGAACCACCAGAGTGCCAAGGCCCCAAGGCCCTAGTGACCCGGAGCCCCAGGACCTCAGAGGCCCAGGAGCCCCAGAGTTCCAGGAATGCCCCAAACCCAGAGCCCTGGAAGCCCTGGAATCCAAAGAACCTCAGGAGTCCCAGGGTTCCAGAGCCCCAAAGCCCCAGAGCCTCAGAGCATGAGGAGAACCATAGCTCCAAGATCCTCAAGACACCAGAGACCCTAAGCCCCAGTAATTCCAGAGCCCAGGGGCCCCAAGACCAAAATGCCCCAGAGCTACAGGAGCCCCTGAGTCCCTCGATTTCCAAGCCCCAAAGCCCCAGAACCCCAGGAGCATCAGAACCGCAGAATTCAGAGACCCAGTGCACCAAGTGACCCAAGACCCCAGAGCCCCAGAGCTCAGCACTCTAGAGTCCCAGGAACCCTAAGGCCACGGAGATCCAGATCTCAGAACTCCAAATGTTCCAGAGTCCCAATGAACCCAGAAGCCCTAGATCCCCAGAGCCCCAGGAAACCTGCAGGCCCAAGAAACCCAGGAGCCCTAAATCCTCAGAGCCCCTAGACCAAGGACCCCGTAGGACCCAAAGCCCAAAGAGTCCCCGAGGCCCAGGATCCCCAGAACATATGGAGCTCCAGAGACCAGAGCCCCAGAGTCACAGGAGACGTGGAGCCCCAGAACCCGAGGAGCACCAGAGCCCCAGGAGCTCCAGAGTCCAAGAAGCCCCAGAGTCTCAGAATCCCAGAAGCCCCAAGATCCAAGAGCTCCACACCCCCAGGATCCCCAGAGTCCCAGGAGGCCCAGGAGCTCCAGGAGCCATGGAGTACCAAGAACCCACATGGAACTCGGGAGCTCTCCTCCCAGGCGGTGGTTCCTTGGGCTGCCTGCCCCCCGTTTCCAGCCTAGCTCTTTAGCAGCCTTTGGCCACCGACCGCCGACTTTAGCGGCTTATTGGCCGCCGACCGCCGACTCATCCACGCCGAGACCACCCCCCTCTCCCGGGAAGCTGAGCCTTGTCATCGCCCGGACCCTTGGAGCCATTACCTCGTAGGCTCGGGATCTCTGCTCCCCTGAGGCGCAGCCTCGGCCCACCCGGCCCCGATTCCCGACAAGCCCCCCTTCGCCTACCGCTCGCCGACTCATCTGCGCTTCCTCCCCCTCCACCGGGGAGCTGAGCCTCGGACCGTCCGGACCCGCGCCCGCCTCAGCCTTTCGCAACCTGGACCTCCGCACCCCCGCTCGGGAACTCCGACACTACGGATCTTCACCCCCACAGATCCCCAGCCACCAGCTTCCAGTCCACCCCCCCCCCCCGCTCGGGCCCGGGGACATTGCGCTCCCCTTCTCGATCCTGGGGACATTGTGCTCCCCTGCTCGGTCCCAAGGACATTGTGTCCTCGGGGGACATTGTGTCCCCCTGCTCGGGCCCGGGGACATTGTGCTCCCCAACCGCTCCTCCACTCCGCCCGAGGCGGCCATTTTGGGAAGCCCCCACTCTGCCTGAGGCGGCCATTTTGGGAAGGCCTCACTCCCTCTTCCCTCTTGAGGTGATTCATCTCTCCCGCCCCCGCCGCGGGCGACGACGTCCTTGTTCTCACCATGTTACCTTACCTTAGCCGCCGCCCACGGCCGCCACCCACCCCGGACAACCTCAGGGCCCCCCCGCCGCCACAGGGACATTTGATCATGAGCTCTGGGACTCTCTCGGCCGCTGGCCACTTGACTTTGAGTCTGATCGGGTAGGGTCGGCTCGTCGCCCGACCCTGGTCATCGCCTGCTTATTAACACTATTGTAGTGTGCCTTACTGTAGCATGTTGCTATATTAGCGATCTCGCTTGTCATTGTTTATTGTCGTCAGACTTTGAATTTGATCAGGTCGCCCCTTAATCGAGTCTACCCCCGACCCTGATCATCACCCCTTTTATTAACACGACTATATTGTATCATACTGTATCATGTTGCTATATTAGCACTACTGTATTGTATCATACTGTATCATGTTGCTATATTACCGATTTCGTTTATTACTGTTTATTGTTGTCAGTGCTGCCACCCACCTCTCTGGCCTCGCCATGTCCCTCCTACCCCCCTCCCCCCTCCCGCCCCTTCCTATCCTCCCCTTCCCCTTCCCCTCTCTCGCTCAGCTCTTTCCCGCTCTCTCCTCTGTCTCCTCCCCCCTTCCCCTCTCCCGCCCTAGAACCCCACTTTACCAGCGCTACCCCTCTTCCCCCTCCCCCTACTCTTCCCCCCACCAAACCCCCTCTTCACCCCCTCCCCCCTTCTCTCTTCCCCACCCATGCCCCATCCCAGTCCTCTTGTCCCACCGCCACCCCCATCCCCCTCTCCCCGTCCAGGGCCCCGCCACCTCCTTCCCATCCAAACCCTCCCCTCCCCCCGCCCTTGCCCCCCTCCCCCCCTTGCACCCACAGCTACTTTCAAGTGTGGCCTCTGGAACCCCCGCTCTATTACAGGCAAGCTACCTTTCATCCATGACCTTTTCCTCTCCCGCTCTCTCCTCCTCCTCGCCCTTTCGGAAACGTGGCTCTCTCCCGAAGACACGGTCTCCGCCGCCGCTCTCTCCGGCGGAGGCCTCTCCTTCTCCCACTCCCCCAGACTCACCGGTAAGGGAGGAGGCGTCGGCTTCCTCCTCTCGCCCCGTTGCCGCTTCCGCACTATCCCTCCTCCCCCCTCCCTCTCCTTCCCCTCCTTCGAAGCCCATATCATTCGCCTCTACCACCCACTCCGGTTACTTGTCGCCGTCATCTACCGCCCTCCTGGTCCCACCTCCGACTTCTTCAACCATCTTGACCCCTTTCTCACCTTCCTTCTCTCCTTCTCTCTGCCCACTCTGATCCTTGGAGACTTCAACATCCATACGGATGTACCCGACGACTCCTCTGCCGCCCGCCTGCTTTCCCTCCTCGACTCTGCCGACCTCCTCCTCCACCATACCGCGCCCACTCACCGACTCGGTCACACCCTCGATCTCGTCATCTCCTACCGCTGCACTATCTCCTCCCTCACCAACTCTGAAATCCCTCTCTCTGACCATAACCTTCTCACCTGCCTCATCTCTCACACTCCCTCCCCCTGCAAATCTTCGCTACTGCCCCACAGAGACCTCTGCTCTCTCGATCCCATCCGTCTTTCCAATAGCATCTCTCCTCACCTTGCCGCCCTGTCCTCTCTTCCCACTCTCGACGATCAGGTCTCCGCTCTCAACTCCACCCTCTCTACTCATCTCGACTCTCTCGCCCCCCTTTCCCTCCTCAGCTCTCGCTCCACTAACCCACAGCCCCGGATCACCTCCTCCGTCTGCCTCCTACGCTCCTATGCTCGAGCTGCTGAGCGCTGCTGGCGAAAGTCCAAGCACCAAGCCGACCTCACACACTTCAAATTTATCCTTTCCTGCCTTAACTCTGCCCTCTCCTCCGCCAGGCAAAGCTTCTTCTCCTCCCTCATCGACACCCATGCCCGTCACCCCCGCCGATTGTTCCGGACCTTTAACTCTCTCCTTAGGCCCCCTGTTCCTCCCCCTCCCCCATCTCTCACCCCCAATGATCTGGCCACCTATTTCCTCACGAAAATCAACACGATCAGGTCTGAGCTCCCCAAAGTCACCCCTCCGCCTCTCCCCTCCCCCCCACCAACCCCCTCCCCTACTTTCCCATCCTTCCCTGCAGTATCCTCAGAGGAGATCTCCTCCCTCCTCGCAAGTGCCACCCCCTCCACCTGCGCCTCAGACCCCATTCCCTCTCACCTTCTTAAAACCATCGCCCCTGCCCTCCTACCTTCCTTAACTTCTATTTTTAACCACTCAATCTCCAAGGGCTCCTTCCCCTCTGCCTTCAAACATGCCCACGTCACCCCCATCCTAAAAAAACCCGCTCTTGACCCCACTTCCCCCTCCAGTTATCGTCCTATCTCCCTACTACCCTTCCTTTCCAAAATCCTAGAACGAGTCGTCTGCAATCGATGCCTAGAATTCCTTAACTCCCATTCTCTCCTAGACCCCCTCCAATCTGGCTTCCGTCCCCTCCACTCTACCGAGACTGCTCTCTCTAAGGTCACCCATCACCTCCTTCTTGCCAAATCCAATGGCTCCTACTCCATTCTGATCCTCCTTGACCTCTCTGCTGCCTTTGACACTGTCGACCATCCCCTCCTCCTCCATACCTTATCTCACCTTGGCTTCACGGACTCTGTCCTCTCCTGGTTCTCCTCTTACCTCTCTGGCCGATCATTCTCGGTCTCCTTCGCTGGAGCCTCCTCCCCCTCCCATCCTTTAACTGTTGGAGTTCCTCAAGGGTCAGTTCTTGGCCCTCTTCTGTTCTCCATTTACACTCACTCCCTCGGTGAACTCATTCGCTCTCACGGCTTTGACTACCATCTCTACGCAGATGACACGCAGATCTACATCTCCGCCCCTGTCCTCTCCCCCTCCCTTCAGGCTCGCATCTCCTCCTGCCTCCGGGACGTCTCCACCTGGATGTCGGCCCGCCACCTAAAACTCAACATGAGCAAGACTGAGCTCCTCATCTTCCCTCCCAAACCCGGTCCTCTCCCAGACTTCTCTATCACCGTGGATGGCACGACCATCCTTCCCGTCTCTCGGGCCCGCAATCTCGGTGTCATCCTTGACTCGTCCCTCTCGTTCACCCTACACATCCTATCCGTTACCAAGACCTGCCGGTTTCACCTCTACAATATCGCCAAGATCCGCCCTTTCCTCTCCACCCAAACGGCTACCTTACTATTACGGGCTCTCGTTATATCCCGGGTAGACTACTGTGTCAGCCTTCTCTCTGACCTCCCTTCCTCCTCTCTCGCCCCGCTCCGGTCTATTCTTCACTCCGCTGCCCGGCTCATCTTCCTGCAGAAACGATCTGGGCATGTCACTCCCCTTCTTAAACAACTCCAGTGGTTGCCTATCGACCTCCACTCCAAACAAAAACTCCTCACTCTAGGCTTCAAGGCTCTCCATCACCTTGCCCCTTCCTACCTCTCCTCCCTTCTCTCTTTCTACCACCCACCCCGCACGCTCCGCTCCTCTGCCGCCCACCTCCTCGCCGTCCCTCGGTCTCGCCTATCCCGCCGTCGACCCCTGGGTCACGTCCTCCCACGGTCCTGGAACGCCCTCCCTCCTCACCTCCGCCAAACTGATTCTCTTTCCCTCTTCAAAACCTTACTTAAAAATCACCTCCTCCAAGAGGCGTTCCCAGACTGAGCTCCTCTTCCCCCTCTACTCCCTCTGCCACCCCCCCTTTACCTTTCCGCAGCTAAAGCCTCATTTTCCCCTTTTCCCTCTGCTCCTCCACCTCTCCCTTCCCATCCCCACAGCACCGTACTTGTCCGCTCAACTGTATATATTTTCGTTACCCTATTTATTTTGTTAATGAATTGTACATCGCCTCGATTCTATTTAGTTGCCATTGTTTTTACGAGATGTTCTTCCCCTTGACGCTGTTTATTGCCATTGTTCTTGTCTGTCCGTCTCCCCCGATTAGACTGTAAGCCCGTCAAACGGCAGGGACTGTCTCTATCTGTTGCCCACTTGTTCATCCCAAGCGCTTAGTACAGTGCTCTGCACATAGTAAGCGCTCAATAAATACTATTGAATGAATGAATGAATGAACCCCAGTAGGCCCAGATCACCAGAACCTCAGAGACGCAGGAGTCGCAGATCCCTGGTAGCCCCAAGTCCCCAGGAGCCCCAGGAGCCCTAGAGTCCCCCCCAAACCACAGGAGCCACAGAGCACCAGAGCCACAGAGCAGAGGAGTCCCAAGGCCCCTGAGCCACTGAGAACCCAGGAGCCTCAGAACATTAGAAACTCCAGAGCCCCAGGAGCCCCACAGCCCAGAACCCCAGAGTCCCAGGGGTCCCTGAGCCCCAGGGTCCCAGATTCCCAGAGCCCCAGAAACTCTGGAGTCTTAGGAACCCCCAGGAGCCCCAAGAACCCCAGGAGCCCCAGAGGCCCAGCAACCCCAAGACCCCAGGTGCCCTAGAGGAGCAGGAAACCCTGGAGACCTGGAGACTCAAGAAACCCAAGAGTCCCAGAGCCTCAGAGCCTCAAAATCCCATAGCCCCAGGAGAACCTAGAGCAACTGAGCCCCGGGGTCCCTAGTGATTCAGAAACCTCTAATTCATTCATTCATTCATTCATTCATTCATTCATTCAATAGTATTTATTGAGCGCTTACTATGTGCAGAGCACTGTACTAAGCGCTTGGGATGTCTAATCCCCCGAGCCACCGAACCCCAGAGACCCTGAGCCCCAGAGCCCTTGATCTGAAGAACCCTAGGAAGCCCAGAGCCCGAGAACCTCAGAAGCCCTAGAGCCCCAGGAGTCCGGCCCAAAGCCTCAGGAAACTCAGAGCCCAGAGCCCCCGAGTTCCCAGGAGCCCCAAAGCCCCACACTTTGAAGAAACCCAGAACCCTGGAGACACAAGAACTCCAGGAGCCCCAGAGTCCCAGAGTCCCCGAGCTGCCGGAACGCCAAGGCCCCAGAACCCCAGAGCCCCAGGTCCCAAGGAGCACTAAGGCCAAAGAACACCAGAGCCCCAGAGCCACAGGAGCCCCAGAGCCCCAAAGCTATAGGCGCTCCAGTGCTCAAAGCCCAAGAGTCCCAAGCGGTCAAAGTCGCAAAGCCCCAGAGGCCCAGGCGCTCTGGAGTCCCAAGAGTCCCAGGAGCCTCTGAGCCCCTGGAACCAGAGATCCCCAGAAACCCCAAGGGAAAAGAGTCCCCAAGCCCCAGGAGGCCCTGGAACCCCAGAGTCCCAGAACCCCGGAGCCCCAGGAGCCCCTGCGCTCCAGGAGCCTCAAGGCCCCAGAGCTATGAGCAGCAATAGCCTGTAGACTCCAGAGCACCAGAGCCTCAAAGGCCCAGGAGCCCCAGATCATGAGAGTCACAGGACCCCCAAGGCCCCAAAGGCCTAGAGAAGCAGCATGGCTCAGTGGAAAGAGCCCGGGGTTGGGAGTCAGAGGTCATGGGTTCAAATCCCCGCTTTGCCACTTGGCAGCAGTGTGACTGTGGGCAAGTCAGAGTCACTTCTCTGTGCCTCAGTTACCTCCTCTGTAAAATGGGGATTAAGACTGTGAGCCTCATGTGGGACCAAATGATTACCCTGTATCTACCCCACAGCTTAGGACAGTACTCTGCACATAGTAAGCGCTTAACAAATACCAACATTATTATTATTATTAGAGCCACACAGCCTAAGAGCCCCAAGGCCCCAAGGTCCCAGGAACCAGAGATCCCAAGAGCCCTGAAGCCCTAGAGACTCAGGAGCTCCAAGGCCCCTAAGCCCCAGAGCCCCAGGAGGCCTAGAGCCCAGAGCTCCGAATCCCAGGAGCCCCAATGCCCCTGATCCCTGAAGCCCCAAGAGCCCCAGAGCCCCAGGAGTCCCAGAGGTTAGTTTTAGGTTTAGGAGTAAGGTTAGGGTTAGGATTAAGGTTAGGGTTAGTGGTAGATTTGGGGTTAGGTTTAGGACCAAGGTTAGAGTTAGGGCAATTTGTTGCCCTTGAACAACATTCTTGGGGCTGAAAATTTCCAATCACATAGGCCCCTAGACACACTTCTGAGAGTAGGGTTAGTGTTAGGGTTGGGGTTAGGGTTAGGGTTTGGTTTAGGGATTGGGCTATCTATAGCGTTTGTTCATTGTGTTACCCTGATTAATTTACAGGGAAAACATCATTTTGGGGGTTGGAAGAGCCCACTCACACAAGCTACCAGATTGTCTTCCACAAGCCCTGGAGAATTATGGCTAGGGTTACTATTAGGGTTAGGGTTAGGGTGATGGTTATTGTAAAATCTGAGGCCAGTGTTATGGTTAGTATTAAAATTAGGGTTAGAACTAAGGCAAGGACTAGGGCCAGAGTTAGGGTTAGTTTGAGGTTTTTGTTTAGGGTTAGGCTAACCCTAGCCTTAAAACCAAACTTAACCCCAGCCCTCAACCTAATCACATCCCTGACCCTAGCCCTATTGCTAACCCAACACTAACATAACGCTAACTAGCCTTTTTGCTAACCCAAAACCTAACCATAACAGTGACCCTAACCCTAATCCTAGCACTAACTTTAACACTAATCCTAACCTTATCTTTAGCCCTAGGCCTAGCCCTAGCCCTAACCCTTATACTAACCCTAACCCCAAATTTAACCCTAGCCCTTAACACTAACCCCAACCATCACCCCAAACTTGACCCTAACCCTCAACCTAACCCCAAACCTAAGCTTAGTCGTCATACTAACTCTATCCATAGCTCTAACTCTTACCCTAATCCTCACCCTGTAACTAACTCTAACCCTAACTTTACTACTAACCCTAACCCTAACCCTGGCCTTAGCTCTAAAGCTAAACCTAGCCCTAACTCTAACCCGAACCGTTAATCTACCATAATGCTAACCATAATACTAAACCTAAACCTAACCCTTATCCATAACCTAACTCTAACTCTAAACCTAACCCTTGTTTTAGTCCTATGCCCCAAATTAACTTTAGCCCTAGGCCTAGCCCTAACTCTTCCTCTAACACTAGCTTTAGGCCTAGATATAACCTTAACCCTACTCCTAATCCTAACTCTCACTATAACCCTAACTTTAACTTTAACCTTAATCCTAGCTCTATACCTATATTTACACCTAATCTTAATCCAGTTTTTACAGGAGCCCTAGCCTTACACCTACCCAAACACTAACTCTAAACCCAATCTTAACCCTAGGCTTTACCTTTACCAGAGCCCTATCCCAAACCATAACACTACCTCTAACCCTAACCCTAACTCTAATCCTAACTCTAACCTTAATCCTAACTCTAACCCTAATCTTGGCCCTAACCCTAACCCTTACTGTAACCCTAACCCATTCCCCTAAACCTAAACTTAACCCTATCACTAATCCTAATCCTAACCTTTACCCTAATCTTCATTTTAACCCTAAACCCAACCCAAACACTAACCCTAAAATGAACTTCAACCTTCGCCCTAAAACTAACATTAACCCTAAATTTTCAGGGCTGTGGAATCATGACTGGAGGTCAATGTGTGTGTGGAACTTTCAGTCCCAAGAATTTCCCTCATCCTGTTACTTCCAGGGGAACAAATTTCCCTAATAATAATAAAGATGGCATTTGTGAAGCACTTACTATGTGCCAAGCACTGGTATAGATACAAGATAATCAGGTTGTCCCTCATGAAGCTCACAGTCTTAATTCCCATTTTACAGATGAGGTAACTGAGGCACAGAGAAGTTAAGTGACTTGCCCAAAGTCACCCAGATGACAAGTGGAGGAGACAGGATTAGAACCCACCACCTCTGACTCCCTCTTTCCACTAAACCACAATGTGCTAACCCCGGCCATACTCAAGTCTAACTCTACCTCTAACTCTAACCCTAATAATCATAATCATAATTATAGTATTTGTTAATAATAATAATAATAATGATGTTGGTATTTGTTAAGCGCTTACTATGTGCAGAGCACTGTTATAAGCCTTGAGGTATATAGGGTAATCAGGTTGCCCTACATGAGGCTCACAGTCTTCATCCCCATTTTCCAGATGAGGTAACTGAGGCCCAGAGAAGTGAAGTGACTTGCCTACAGTTACACAGCCGACAAGTGGCAGAGCCAGAATTCGAACCCATGACCTCTGACTCCCAAGCCCGGGCTCTTGCCACTGAGCCACATTGCTGTTAAGCATTTACTGTGTGCCGAGCACTGTTCTAAGCGCTGGAGTGATCAAACCCTCACTCTAACCCTAACTTTTACCATAAATCTAATCATAGCCTTAACATTAGCCCTAACCCTTACCCCAATCCTAAACCTAATTCCAACCTTAGCCTTAACCCCAAATCTATCATTAAACCTAACCCTAACACTAACCTTAACCCTAATTCTAACTCTAACCCTAACCCTAGCTCTAGCCCTACCCCAACCCTAAAATTAATCCTAACACTGACCCCAAATCCTAACCCTATCCATAGCTCTAATCCTAACCATAAACTCAAAAGCTAACTGTAACTCTAACCTAAAACCTAATCCTAACCTTAACCCTAACCCTAATCTAACCATAAACCTAACTTCTAGACTAATTCTAAACTTAACTCTGTCTAGGCTTAGTCCTAACTCGAACCCTAACCAATCTACACAAACCATAACACTAACCGAACTTGCCCAAACCTTAACCCAAACCCTAAAGGTAACTTTAATCCTAAACCTAAATCTAATCCTAACCCTAAAAACTAACCCTGTTCACTGTAACCCTATCCCCAGCCCTAACTGTAACACTAACCTCGCAAGTGCCACCTCCTCCACTTGTGCCTCGGACCCCATTCCCGCTAACCTTATAAAAACCATCACCCCTGCCCTCCTGCCCTCCTTAACTCCTATCTTTAACCACTCACTCTCCAATGGCTTCTTCCCCTCTGCCTTCAAACATGCCCATGTCTCCCCCATCCTAAAAAAACCCTCTCTCGACCCCACTTCCCCTTCCAGTTATTGCCCTATCTCCCTACTACCGTTCCTTTCCAAGATCCTGGAACGAGTCATCTACACTCGCTGCTTAGAATTCCTTAACTCCCATTCTCTCCTGGACCCCCTCCAATCTGGCTTCCGTTCCCTCCACTCTACCGAGACTGCTCTCTCTAAGGTCACCCATGACCTCCTTCTTGCCAAATCCAATGGCTCCTACTCCATTCTAATCCTCCTTGACCTCTCAGCTGCCTTTGACACTGTCGACGATCCCTTTCTTCTCCACACCGTATCTCACCTTGGCTTCATGGACTCCGTCTTCTCCTGGTTCTCCTCTTATCTCTCTGGCCGGTCATTCTCAATTTCCTTCACAGGCTCCCCCTCCCCCTCCCATCCTCTAACTGTGGGGTTCCCCAAGGGTCAGTTCTTGGCCCTCTTCTGTTCTCCAAATACACTCACTCCCTCGGTGAACTCATTTGCTCTCATGGCTTCAACTATCATCTCTATGCAGATGACACACAGATCTACATCTCTGCCCCTCTCCTCTCCCCCTCCCTTCAGGCTCGTATCTCCTCCTGCCTCCAAGACGTCTCTACCTGGATGTCTGCCCGCCACCTAAAACTCAACATGACCAAAATGAGCTCCTCATCTTCCCTCCCAAGCCCTGTCCTCTTCTTGACTTCCCTATCACTGTGGATGGTACGACCATCCTTCCCGTCTCTCAGGCCCGCAACCTCGGTGTCATCTTTGACTCAGCTCTCTCATTCACCCCACACATCCAATCCGTTACCAAGACCTGCTGGTCTCACCTTTATAATATTGCCAAGATCTGCCCTTTCCTCTCCACCCAAATGGCTATCCTATTGGTACAGGCTCTCGTAATATCCCGGCTGGATTATTGTGTCAGCCTTCTCTCTGATCTCCCTTCCTCCTATCTCTTTCCCCTGCAGACTATTCTTCATTCCGCTTCCCAGCTCATCTTCCTGCAGAAACACTCTGGGCATGTCACTCCCCTTCTTAAAAACCTCCAGTGGTTGTCTATCAACCTCCACACAAAACAAAAACTTCTCACTCTAAGCTTCAAGGCGCTCCATCACCTTGCCCCCTCCTACCTCTCCTCCCTTCTCTCCTTCCACTGCCCACCCCGCACGCTCCGCTCCTCTGCTGCCCACCTCACCGTTCCCCGTTCTCGCCTATCCACTCGACCCCTGGGCCAAGTCCTTCCGTGGTCCTGGAATGCCCTCCCTCCTCACCTCTGCCAAGTTAATTCTCTTCCCCTCTTCAAAACGTACTTAAAGCTCACCTCCTCCTAGAGGCCTTCCCAGACCGAACTCCCCTTTTCCCTCTGCTCCCTCTGCTCCCCCTTTACCCCCCCTTCACCTCTCTTCAGCTAAGCCCTCTTTTCCCCCTTTCCCTCTGCTCCTCCCCCTCTCCCTTCCTCTCCCCTCAGCACTGTACTCGTCCTCTCAACTGTATATATTTTCATTACCCTATTAATTTTGTTAATGAGATGTACATCACCTTGATTTTATTTATTTGCTATTGTTTTAGTGAGATGTTCATCCCCTCAATTCTATTTATTGCTACTGTTCTTGTCTATCTGTCTCCCCCGATTAGACTGTAAGCCCGTCAAAGGGCAGGGACTGTCTCTATCTGTTGCTGATTTGTACATTCCAAACGCTTAGTACAGTGCTCTGCACATAGTAAGCACTCAGTAAATACTATTGAATGAATGAATGAACTAACCCTAAACCTGGCCCTAACACTAAACTCAATCCTAACCCTCATCCTAACCCTAACCCTAGCACTAACCCTAACCCCACTCCAAACCCTAAACCTACACCACATCTATTCCTAATTCTAACCCTAGGCCTAACACTAATCCTAACCCTAACATTCACCCTAGGCCTAGTGACAAATCTAACAGTAACCTTAATCCAACCCTAACTCTAGCTCAAGCCTTAACCCTAACCATAACTCTAACTCTAACCCTACCCCAATCCATAACCGTAACCCTAACTCTAACCCTAACCCTAACCTGAACCGTATCCCTAAAACTTAGCCATAATTCTACCTCAACACTATCTTTAGCCTTAGACCTAATCTTAACCCTTTACACTATCCCTAACTGTAACCCCAAATTTAAGCACAGCCCTAATCCTAAACCTAACCCAAACCCTAAACCTAACCCTAACTCTAACCTTAACCTAACCTTAGCCTTTAGCCCTATGACTAGATCTACACCTAACCCTTACAGGAACTCTAGCCTTGATCTGACCCGAGCACCAACTCGAACACCAAATTTAACCTTTAACCTAACTCTAATCTTAAACCCAATCTATCCCTAAACATAGCCTTAACTCTGAGCCTAAACCAAAACCTAATTCTAACACAAATGCTATCCCCAAACCTAGCCCTACTGCTACGCTAACCCTAAATTTAACCTTAATCTTAATCCTAGCTCTAACTCCAAATCCAACCCTAACCCTAACCCTACCCTTAGTCCAAGGCCTAGCCCTACTTCTTACCCTAACCTAGCCCTAACACAAATTCTAAATTTAACTTTTAACCCTTTCAGGAGCCCCAGCACTAAAACTAACCCAAACCCTAACCATAATCTAACTCTAACCTTAACCTCAAATTAATCCCTAAAACTAACTTGAAATCTAAACCTAGGACCAGAATAGCCTAGCCTTGGCCTAGGCCTAGAACTAGCCTTAACTCTCACCCTAACGCTAACCCTAGCCCTAAACCTATTCCAATTGTAACCCTCACCCTAGCCCTAACCTTAAACCTAAATCCAATCCTAACTGTCATCCTAAACCTAACTTGAACCCCAGGCTTAATAGCATTTCTAACACTAACTCTAATTAACTCTTAGAGTTAACCTTAACCCCAAATCTAACCCTAACCTTAGAAATAACTCTAGCCCTACACCCTAGGTGCAAAGATGATGCGCTGAGCAGTTTAAGCTATCTCAAAGTGACTCTATTGCCTCTACGCAATAATGTTGTGGGGACTTAGATTTTATCTATACTCTACTATTCATTCATTCATTCATTAGTATTTATTGAGCGCTTACTATGTGCAGAACACTGTACTAAGCGCTTGGAATGTGCAAATCGGCAACAGATAGAGACAGTCCCTGCCCTTTGACGGGCTTACAGTCTAATCGGGGGAGACAGGCAGACAAGAACAATGGCAATAAATAGAGTCAAGGGGAAGAACATCTCGTTAAAACAATTGCAAATAAATAGAATCAGCGTGATGTACATCTCATTAAACAAAATAAATAGGGTGATGAAGATATACAGTTGAGCGGACGAGTACAGTGCTGGGGGGATGGGACGGGAGACAGGGAGGAGCAGAGGGAAAGGGGGGAGAAGAGGGCTTAGCTGCAGAGAGGTGAAGTGGGGGGTAGAGGGAGCAGAGGGAAAAGGGAGGAGCTCAGTCTGGGAAAGCCTCTTGGAGGAGGTGAGCTTTAAGTAGGGATTTGAAGAGGGGAAGAGAATTAGATTGTCGGAGGTGAGGAGGGAGGGCATTCCAGGACCGCCGGAGGACGTGGTCCAGGCGGGATAGGCGAGACCGAGGGATGGTGAAGAGGTGGGCGGCAGAGGAGCGGAGCATGCAGGGTGGGCAGTGGAACGAGAGAAAGGAGGAGAGGTAGGAAGGGGCAAGGTGATGGAGAGCCTTGAAGCCTAGCGTGAGAAGTTTTTGTCTTGTGCGGAGGTTGATAGGCAACCACTGGAGGTTTTTAAGAAGGGAAGTGACATGCCCAGAGCGTTTCTGCAGGAAGATAAACCGGGCAGCCGAGTGAAGAATATATTGGAGCGGGGCGAGAGAGGTGGAAGGGAGATCAGAGAGAAGGCTGACACAGTAGTCTAGCTGGGATATTACGAGAGCCTGTAGCAGTAAGGTAGCCATTTGGGTGGAGAGGAAAGGGCAGATCTTGGCGATATTATAAAGTATTATAAAGTATTGTTATTACTAATAGTAAGGCTGGTGTTAAAGTCTTCCCGCCAGTCACCATTGTTTGGTGAGATACTTGCACTGAAACCCAGTGTTGGAACCTGTTTGGGGCAAATTGCTAAATGAACTCAACATAAAATTAGCCAACTAGTAATACAGTAACATAAGTTATCTACACTGATCCTTGCGCTGAAGTGTGCAGCCAGTCAGGAGTCTAGTCTTCTGCATGTGTCATTTTTCTTCTATCCTGCTGAACAGGCAGGTTAAGTGAATGTATGTTTTCTGTTCATTCTGTCAAATGGGCTACTCCCAAGAAAGCACACTTGTTGCCGTAAAAAATTGTCACTATCCATCTTCAGGTTTTCTTTTTACTGCATGTTGGGTTATGAAACTGCACATAGATGCAAGGATGTTGTGGGGAGCAGTTTAGGGCATTATCTCAAATCATCTATATTATATTCTATGAAGCTTATCCCAGTCACACTGTGTTGACTTACATGTTCTCTACGTTCTGCTTATAGTGCGACAGGGAGTTTCAGTCCAAACACTAGTCATCACTCTCTAGCTAGAGGCTTGCTCTGAAGCCCATTTGTCATGATTTCCAATGGAACTCTTCTGGAAATTTCAATTTTTTTTTTCCCATGTACTATTGTACTACAGTAACAGAAGATATTTCCATTGATCCTGGCACTACATTGTATTACTACATTACTACTGTAACACTGTTTCACTATAATCAGGAGTCTAGTCTTCTGCAAGGGCTATTTTTTTCTATCCTGGTGGGTGGGTAAGTTAAGTGAATGTGTGTCTGTCCATTCTGTCACACAAACTGCCTTCACAGAGAGCAAACATGACCCAGGACTAAAATTATCACTACCCATCTCATGGTTTTCTCTTTTACTGTACACTGGGATATAAGAGCACACATAGGTGCTAAGCAGTTTAGGCTATTATCTCAAAACTTGTATATTGCCTTCTAGGAAGCTTAGCCCAATGACGGTGTATGACCTAGATGTTGTCTATACTCTGCTTAGAGGATGACGTGGTGTTTGAGTCCTAAGACCAGTGACCAGGCTCTAGCAAGTCACCAGCAATGCACGAACTGTCAAATGAACTTGACTTGAAATTTCAAATGTTCAGTACCATGTACGATAGTAATGCAGTAACAGAAGATATCTACATTCGTCCTTTCACCCCAGTCTACAGACTATCTAAAGTCTAGTCTTCTGCATGTGCCATTTTTTCTAACCTGCTAAGTAGGCAAGTTAAGTGTCTGTGTGTTTCCATCTATTCCTTCAAATGGACTACCTTCACAGAGACCAGACTTGACACCATAAAACATTTTATTATTATCTAATTCAAGGTTTTCACTTTTACTATGTATTGGGATAGAAGAGTGCACACAGATGTAGGGATGTTGTGCAGTTTAGGCTGCTATCTCAAAACACCTATATTAGCTTCTAGGAAGTTTAGCCCAATAACTGTGTGTGGAAATAAATGTTGTCTATACTCTGCTTATAATGTCTTAACAGCAGTCACCACTGCCTAGCAAGTGACTTGTGTTGAAACCTGAGGTAGAGTGTTTTAAAGACAATAATGAGGAGTTTTTGTTTGATACAGAGGTGGATGGGCAACCACTGGAGTTTTTAGAGGAGCGGGGTGAAATGTCCTGAATGGTTTTATGGAAAAATGATCCTGGCAACAAAGTGAAGTATGGACTGAAGAGGCAAGAGACAGGAGGCTGAAAGATCAACAAGGAGGCTAATGCAGTAATCCAGGCGGGTTAGGATGAGTAACTGTATTAACATGGTAGTAGTTTGAATAGAGAGGAAAGGGAGGTTTTATTGATATTGTATAGGTGGGACCGACAGGATTTAGTGGTGAATGAATTGAATATGTGGGTTGAATGAGAGAGAGGATTCAAGGATAATGCCAAGGTTATGGGCTTTTGAGACAGGCAGATTCTTGTTGCTCCCCCAGTCCCACCTCCAACTTCTTCAACCATTTTGACGCCTTCCTCACCTTCTCTCCTTTTCCATGTCCACTTTGTTCCTCGGACACTTCAATATCCACATGGATGTACCCAGTGATACCGCTGACACCCGCCTTTTATCACTCCTTGACACTGCCTACCTCCTGCTCCACCCCACTTGGCCTACTAACCAACTTGGTCACACTCTCGATTTCATCATCTCTAACGGTTGCACTATTTCCACACTCACCAACTCTGAACTCTCTCTCTCTGACCATAACCTTCTCACCTGCCTCCTCTCTCACACTCCCCCCCTGCCCAAAATCTGTATTACACCCTCACAGAGACCTCCACTCTTTTAACCCCATCCATCTCTTTGAGCACATTCATTCATTCATTCAATCTTATTTATTGAGCGCATTACTGTGTGCAGAGCACTGTACTAAGGGCTTGGAAAGTACAATTCAGCAACAGATAGAGACAATCCCTACCCAACTAGGGGCTCACAGTCTAGAACGGGGAGACTGACAACAGAACAAAACAAGTAGACAGGCACTGTACTAAGCTCTTGGGAGAGTACAATGTTACAAAGTTGGTAGATACTTCACTTTCTCTGCCTACAAGGAGCTTATGGTCTAGAGGGGAAGCCGGAATTTAAAATCACTATGTACAAAAGTGCTGTGGGGCTGAAGGTGGGGTGAGTAAAGGATGTAAATCCAAGTATGAGTGTGACACAGAAGGGAGAGGGAGTAGGGGAAACGAAGGCTTAGTTGGGGGAGGTCTCTTGGAGATGTGATTTTAGTAAGTTTTTGAAGGTGAGGAGAGTGATGGTCTGCAGGATATGAAGGGGGAGGACTTCTACATCAGAAGCAGGATATGAGCGAGAGGTTGGCTGCAAGATAGATGAGACCGAGGTACAGTGAAGAGCTTGGCATTAGAGGAGTGAAGTGTATGGGCTGGAGTGTAGTAGGAAATCAGCAAGGTAAGATAGAAGGGGGCAAGGTGATTGAGTGCTTTAAAGTCAATGGTGGGGAGTTTCTGCTTGATGCAGAGGTAAATGGGCAAGAAACAAGAGGTTGCTGAGAAGTGGGGATGCACAGACTGAATGTTTTTGCAGGAAAATGATGTGGGCAGCAGAGTGAAATATAGACTGGAGTGTGGAGAAACAGGAGGCAGGGAGGCCTGCAAGGAGACTGCTACAGTAGTCAAGGCTTTTCTTCGGGCTCCCTTGGCTTCCTCAAATATTTTTCTCTAACACTGCGCCCGTTTCCCTATACGTGTTTTCTCACTCTCCTAAAGAATGAAAGAGAAGTGAGAGAGGAAAGCACATCACACCCCACCTTGTCTTCCTAAGCACTCTTGTTGACCAAATAGATGCTCTCAACTCCACCCTCTCTACTCAGCTCAACTCACCTGCTTCCCTAGTCCTTTGTTGACTTCACACCACTTACCCACAGCCTTGTCCACCTCCTTTGCTCTTATGCTCGAGCTGCTGATTGCTGCTAGCAGAAGTCTAATCACCAGGCCAAACTTGTTCACTTTAAATTAATCCTTTCTTGCTTTAACCCTGCCATTTCCTCTGCCAGGCAAACTATTTCTCTTCCCTTGATGACACCAATGCCCATCATCCCCATCAGATATTCCGCACATTAAAATCCATCCTCAGGCTCCCAGGTCCTTCCTCTCCTCCTTCTCTCACCCACAATGATCTGGTCACCTACTTCATTAGGAAAATTAACACCATCAGGTCTGAGCTCCCCCAAGTCACCCCCACCCCTTCTCCATCCCCCCTGCTCTTGATCCCCTCCTCTACTTTCTCATCCTTCCCAGCAGTATCTTCAGAGGAGATCTCCTACCTTCTCTCAAGTGCCACCCCCTCCATTAGTGCTTCTGACCCCATTCCCTCTCACCTTATAAAAACTCTCACCCTTTCTCTCCTCCCTTCCTTAATTTGCATCTTCAACTCTCTAACAGCTGCTTCCCCTCTGCCTTCAAATATGCCCACGTCTCTCCATCCTAAAAAAAAACACTCTCTCGACACCACTGCCCCCTCCAGTTATCTCTCATCTCCCTCCTACCCTTCCTTTCAAATTCCTAGAGCAAGTCATTTACATTAGCTACCTCGAATTCCTCTCCTCTGACTACCTCCTGGATCCCCTCCAATCTGGCTTCTGTCCCCTCCATTCCACCAAAACTGCCTTCTCAAAGGTCACCAATGATCTCCTTCTTGCCAAATTCAATGGCTCCTACTCTATCCTAATCCTCCTTGACCTCTCTGATGCCTTTGACACTGTTGACCATCCCTTTCTCCTGAACATGTTATCCAACCTTGGCTTCACTGACTCCGTCCTCTCCTGGTTCTCCTCTTATCTCTATGGCTGTTTATTCTCAGTCTTCTTTGCCGGCTCCTCCTCCCCCTCCCATCCCCTCACTCTAGAGATTGGTCCCCTTCTGTTCTCCATCTATACTCACTCCCTTGGTGAACTCATTCGCTCCCACGGCTTCAGCTATCAGCTGAAGCTACGTAGATGATACCCAAATCTACATCTCCTCCCCTGTTCTCTCTCCCTCCCTCCAGACTCGCATCTCCTCCTGTCTTCTGGACATCACCTCCCGGATGTCCTCCTGCCACCTAAATCTCAACATGTTCAAAACTGTACTCCTTATCTTCCCTCCCAAACTCTGTCCTCTCCCTGACTTTCCCATCACTGTGGACAGCACTACCATCCTTCCCGTCTCACAAGCCCTCAACCTTGGTGTCATCCTTGACTCTGCTCTCTCATTCATCCCACATAATCAATCCATCACCAAAACTTGCTGGTCTCCCCTTAACAACATCGCCAAGATTCGCCCTTTCCTCTCCACCCAAACTGCTACCTTAAGGGTACAGGCTCTAATAATATCGCGACTGGATTACTGCATCGGCCTCCTTTCTGATCGCCCATCCTTCTTCTCTCCCCGCTTCAGTCTATACTTCACTCTGCTGCCCGGATTTTCTTCCTACAGATACTCCCTGGGCAGGTCACCCCACTCGTCAAAAATCTCCAGTGCTTGCCAATGAACCTTCATATCAAGCAAAAACTCCTCACTATTGGCTTCAGAGCTCTCCATCATCTGGCCCATTCTTACCTCTCCTCCTTTCTCTCCTTCTGCAGCCTAGCCCACACACTCTACTCCTCTGGTGCTAACCTTCTCAGAGTGCCTTGTTCTTGCCTATACTGCTGTCAACTCCTGGCCCACATCCTTCCTCTGGCCTGGAACGCCCTCCCTTCTCAAATTCACCAATCACACTTTCCCCCTTCAAAGCTCTACTGAAAGCTCACCTCCTCCAGGAGGCCTTCCCAGACTGAACCCCCCTTTTCCTCTGATCCTCCTCCTCTTTCTATTGTCCTGCCTTCCTCCCTCTGCTCCACCCCCCCACTCACCCCACAGCACTTGTCTATGTATTTATGATTTTATTATATTAGTGATGTGTACATATCTATAATTCTATTTATTTATATTGATGCTATTGATGCTTGTCAACTTGTTTTGTTTTGTTGTCTGTCTCCCCCTTCTAGACTGTCAGCCCATTGTTTGGTAGGGATTGTCTCTATTTGTAGCCAAAGTGTACTTTCCTAGTGTTTAGTACAGTGCTTTGCACACAGTAAGTGCTCAATAAATATGACTGAATGAATGAATAAAGGAAGGATAGTGGTTCCATCTACAGTGATGGGAAAGTCAGGAGTAGGATAGGGTTTGGGTAGGAAGATGATGTGTTTTGGACACATTAAGCTTGAGGTGATGGGAGAACATCCAAGTAGAGATGTCTTGCAGGCAAGAGAACATGCAAGACTGCAGAGAGATCAGGGCTGCAGATATAGATTTGAGTGTCAACCTCATCGATGTGGTAGTTGAAATCATAGAGGTGAATGAGTTCTCTAAGGGAATGGGTGTAGATGGAGAATAAGAGGGGACCAGGAACTGGGCCTCTAGGTCTCAGGGGCTTTTGGGCTCCTAGAGCTCCTGGGGCTCTGAGGCTTAGGTGCCTTGTGGCATCTGGGACACCAGGCCTCAGGGGCTTGGGGCCTGGGTGTTTTTAGAGATCTGGGTCTTCTGGGGCTCAGGGTCCCTGGGGCTCATGGAGCTTTGGGGCTTTTTGACTTTAAGGCTCCTGGGGCTCTGGGGCTCCTGAGGTTCTGGGGCTCTGCTGCTCTGGATCTCCTGGGGTTCTTGGGTCTCCAGGGCTCCTGGGGCTCTGGGGATCTAGAGCTCTGAAGCTTTGGGGTCCTAGAACGCAATAAAGATATTGTGAGACAGTGGCCTAAACTGCTAAGCCATGCACCTAGGTGCACTCATATCACTCTAGTAAAAGAGAAAACCTTGAGCTGGCTATTGACAAAATTGTTACAGCATCAAGTGGGCTCTCTCTCGGAAGGCAGTCTATTTGACAGAATGGACAGAAACACATATTCACCTTATTGCCTACTTAGCAGGACAGAAGAAAAATGGCAGAAGACTAGACTCTTGATGGGCTGCACACTGCAGTACAAGCATCAGTGTAGATTTCTTCTACTATATTGTTGTTGTACATGGAAGAGAACATTTGAAATATCATGAAAAGTTCATTTTGCAATTTGTGCTGAATAAGTGTCAATGCAAATGTCTTGCTTAAGTGTGGTGACTGGTGTTTAGAGCTCTGCCCTCCTCTAGAAGGGAGATGTTTCCCCCTTCCAACAAAATGCTGCCCAGTACCCTCAGCAGCCTCTGCTCTCCATGTCTTCCCACATAGAGTAGGCAAGGAAAGAACCTCCTTCCCCTCCTGCTGCCATCTGGGCCCACAGAATTAACCCCCTCCCTTCCTTGAAACTCCACCCTCTGTTTTACCTCCCTGCCAGGGACCAAGTGTCAGAGCCCCATTGTCCAGTGAACAATCCAGAGAAGCAACAT
Source organism: Ornithorhynchus anatinus (assembly GCF_004115215.2). Lineage (NCBI taxonomy): Eukaryota > Metazoa > Chordata > Mammalia > Monotremata > Ornithorhynchidae > Ornithorhynchus > Ornithorhynchus anatinus. The sequence goes on along the minus strand of NC_041740.1, from coordinate 22,790,988 downwards.
GGACTAATGGGAAGAGGCCAGAACTTAGTGATGTATTAAATGTGTGAGCTGAATGAAAGAGAGAAGTCAAGGATAATGCCAAGGATGAGGGCTTGTGAGACAGGAAGGATGGTGGTGCTGCCTCCAATGATGGGAAAGTCAGAGGGTGGACAGGGTTTGAGTGGGAAGATAAGGAGTTCTATTTTAGACATGTTAAGCTTGAGGTGACTGGAGGATGTCAAGAAGAGATGTCTTGAAGACCAGAAGAAAGAGAGATTGCAGAGAGGGAGAGAGATCAGGGCTGGAGATGTAGATTTTTGGTATCTGCATAGAGGTGATAGCTGAAGGTATGGGATTGAATGAGTGCTCCATGGGAGTGGGCTGTGGAAGGAGAATAGAAGGGGACCCAAAGCTGAACCTTGAGGGACCCCTAGAGCTAGTGGGTAGGAGGCAGAGGAGGATCCCATGAAGGAGACAGAGGATGAATAGCCAGAGAGGTAGGAGGAGAACCAGGAGAGGACAGGGTCAGTAAATCCAAAGTTGGATAATGTTTCCAGGAGAAGAGGGAGGTCCACATTGTTGAAGGCAGCTGAGAGGTCTAGGAGGATTAGGATGGAGTAGAGGCCGTTGGATTTGGCAAAAAGGAGATCAGGAGTCCAGGCACTGTACTAAGCGCTAGGATGGATATAAGCAAATTGGATTGGACAGAGTCCCTGTCCCGCATGGGACTCACAGACAATCTGCATTTTATAGATGAGGGAAATGAGGCTCAGCAAAGTTAAATGGCTTGCCCAGGATCACACAGCAGACAAGTGGCAGAGCTGTGATTAGAGCCCAGTTTCTTCAGACTCCCAGTCCAAGCAGAGAGCTGAAGGACAGAGATCAGAGAGCTGAAGGGCAGAGATTAGAGAGTTGAGGGGCAGGGAGCAAAGAGCTGAGGGGTGGAGAGCTGAATACTGAGGGGCAGAGAGCAGAGAACTGAGGGCACAAGAGCAGAGAGCAGAGAGGCAGAAGGCAGATGGACAGAGAACATAACGGTAGATAGGTGAGGGGCAGAGGCCATTGGGCTGAAGGGCAGGGGGCAGAGAACTGAGGGGCAAAGGCCAGACATCTGGGGGTCAGAGGGATGAGGGCAGAAAGCAGAGAGATGGAGGATGGAGCCCAGGACCTGGGTACAGAGCAGAGAGCTGGGGCACAAAGCAGAGAGCTTGCGTGCAGGCAGAAGAAAGCCAGGAGGCAACGAGTAGAGAGCTGTTGGGTAATAGGGAGACGGGTGGGCAATGAGTAGTGAGCTGGGAAGTAATGAGCATTTAATTGAGGGAAATGAACAGATAACTGGGGACAGTGAGCAGATATGTGGGGGTAATAATCAGAGAGCTGGAGGGAATTGTGCAAGGAACAGAGAGCTGACGGGGGCATGGAGCTGAGGGAAAGAGAGCTGAGGAACAGAGTGCTGAGGGACAGAGAGTTGAGGGAGAGGGATCTGAGCGACAGAGCTACCTCTCCTTTCCACGTCACCTCGACTCGCTCCTTTTGCTCTTGCCCCCTCCCCCCACCCCACAGCATCCAAGTATTTGTGTATATATGTATAATTCTATTTATTTATTTTGATGCTTTGTTTACTTGTTTTGATGCATATCTATAATTCTATTTATTTATATTGATACTTGCTTACTCGTTTTGATGTCTGTCTCGCCACTTCTAGATTGTAAGTCTGGTGCAGGCAGGGATTGTCTCTGTTGCTGAATTGTGCTTTCAAACACTTAATACAGTGCTCTGCAAACAGTAAGCGCTTAATAAATATGATTGACTGAATGAATAGAAATGTCTGTCATCCATTTTAGTTGGTGAGCTCGTTGTGGTCAGAGAATGTTCTATTGTAGTCTCCCAAATGATTAGTATAGTGGTTTGCACACAGTATGCCTTCAACAAATATAATCACTAGTATGATTCTTCCTTCTCTTCTGTAGGTTGTTTCAGTGTCTGCCTCTATAGTTAGATTGTAAACTTTTTCAGCTCAGAGATGTCTAGTAATTTCTCCTAAATTATTATGATTATTCTCTTTTTTAAGCACCTGCTATGTGCTATGCCCTGTGGTGGCTACAAGTTTATTAGGATAGGCACAGTCCCTGTCCCACAAGGGGCTCACAGTGTAAGAGGAAGTAGGATGAATCTCCCATTTTGCAGATGAGGGAACTGAGGCACAAAGAAGTTCAGTGGCATGCCCCAGGTCCCACAAGATCACAGGTGGCATAGTCGGGATTGAAATCTACATCCTCTGGCTCCTAGGCCCGTGCTCTCTCCACCAGGCCACACTGCTTCCCTTCAAGTTGGGCCACACCACTCACCTGAGGCAGGGGCTCTCTACGGGGTGGAGGATGGTGTTGGGGGCGTTAGGTTGGTCATCTAAGGAGAGTTCTTTGAGTATAGAGGCTAGGTGGAGCATGGTGAGTTGGGAAGACGGGATGGGGTCAAAAAATAGGAGGTCTCTGTCAGGGAATAGTACACATTTACGGGGAGGATGTGTGTGGGAGAGGACACAAGTGAGGAGGTTGTGGTCAGGTAGTAGAGCGATTTCAGAGCTGGTAAGGGTAAAGATTGTGCAATGGTTAGAGATGAGGAGATGGAGTGTATGTCCAAGTTGGTGAGTAGGCGATGTGGGGTGCAGCAGGAGGGCAGCAGAGTTGAGGAGTGATGGAAGGCACAGTCAGCAGCTGGGCCAACAGGAACATCGATGTGGATATCGAAGTCCCCAAGGATCAATGTGGGCATGGAGAAAGAATGAAGGAATGTGAGAAAGGCATCAAAATGGTAAAAGTTGGAAGTGGGACCAGAGTGGGGCCGGTAGATGACAGTTACTAGAATCTGGAGATTGTGGTTGAGGAGGATTACAGGGGCTTCAAAGGAAGGGAAAGAAAAGGATGTGGGGGATGTGAAAAGGTACGAAAGCAGCATTGAGAAGTGAGAAGGAATGCAAGACGTCCTCTTTCCCAGTGAGTCTCGGAAAGTGAGAGAAGATGAGGACCCCTCTGGAGAGAGCAGAAGGGGAGACCGTGTCGCTCAGTAGAGCCAAGTTTCAGTGAGGAGGAGTGACTGGGACAGGAAGGGGTCAAGGATGAAGGGACGCTTCCCCATGGTGGAGTGGGAGTTCCACAGGTCACCCTTGGCTGAAGCTGTGGGTATGTGGGTTTGTGGGTGGTGGGGGGGGCAGGCGATGGTGGGGGGAGAGACAGTGCGAGAATTGGGGAGGTTTTGGGTGAGACGTGGGCTGGTGTTGAGGGAGGAGGATGAAGGGTGGCACTGGGAGGATTACAGGGATGAGGAGAGTAGGATGGGAGGAGCAGTGCAAGGGGGGGGGAGGAATTGGGCGGCGGCAGGATCGAGGAGTTGAGGTGGGAGGAGATGACTGGAATGGGCTGACAAGCGGGGGATTGAGGGGTCATGGTGGCGTCTGTGAGGTAAACGACAATAACAATTTAATCCCACATTACTCAGAGGAGATAGTTGTAATGTCCTTGGGTCTTTTAGTGGGAGAAGGCCAGAGACTAGAAGAACCCTGAGTAGATGGCTGAATTGTCCTTGGATCTTAGAGACTGAAGAGTCCAGTGTTCAGGGGAATCCCGAGAAGACTGTAAACTCCTTGTGGGTATGGAATGTAACTGTTTATTATTGTTGTCCCCCCTCGAGCGCTAAGTGCTCTGCACACAGTAAGTGCTCCGTAAGTGCAATTGAATGAATGAATGAATAGTTGAAGTGTCCTTGGGACCTTGGGAGTGAAGGGGCCAATGTTTAGGGGAACCGTGAGAAGATGGTTGAATTGTCCTTGGGGCTTTGGGAGTGATTCCCCAGGTGGGACCCGCCCCCACAATTCCCTCCTTGCACTTAAGGACGCTCCTTCCACCCCCCACTCATTCCAGACGTACTCACCAAGGCCTGCCAGATGGTACCATAGGCCGTGCTCTCCCTCTTTTCCCTGCTCAGCGTCCATCCTACTACTTGTGTGTAGTAGAAGGCAGAAGAATGTACTTCTGGCTTTCTGGATATGGAGAACGCGAGGGAAGGGTGTCAGAGAGTCAAGAGGCCAAGACCAGGGACCCAGAGAGGATGGGGACTGTGAAGGGTAGGGGAGACTCACTTTGTCCACTGTCGGGTGCTTGTCCTTCAGGTGGAAGAAGACGGGGAGGAGGCAGCAAATCAGCTCCTGCTGGAGGTAAACTTCCTCCTCCATCACCCAGCCGCTGGCCATGGCTCCTGGCAGTTCCAAGGCTGCCGCAGATTAAGCTCTGCTTTCATTTGCAGCCATTTACTAAATTTAGTGTCTGAACTGGAGAACTAATCAGTTGATCCATCAGATTTATTGACCACTTACTGTTTGCAGAGAACTGTACTGAGAGCTAGGAAAACTACAATACCACAGAAGTGGTGGAGAGATTCTCTTCCCATAACTAGCTCACAATCTAAAGTATATAGTATTTACATTAATACCATAGGCCATGCTCTCCCTCTCTTCCCTGCTCAGCGTCCATCCTACTACTGGTGTGTACCTCCAGCCGATGTTCTGGGCCAGCCAGAGGAATGTACATCTGGCTTTCTGGATACGGAGAACGCGAGGGAAGGGTGTCAGAGAGTCAAGAGGCCAGGACCAGGGACTCAGAGAGACTGTGGAGGCTAGGGGAGACTCACTTTGTCCACTGTCCGGTGCTTGTCCTTCAGGTGGAAGAAGACGGAGAGGAGGCAGCGAATCAGCTCCTGCTGGAGGCAAACTTCCTCCTCCTTCACCCAGCCACCGGCCATGGCTCCTGGCAGTTCCAGGGCTGCCGCCCACACTTGGGGTTTCTCCTGTGGAGAAACCACCTGTGGAGTGTGTGGGAGGGGCAGGAGATGGATACAGGGCAGGTCCTTGTCCTGGTCGGTGTTGATGTTTCTGTCGGTTTCTAGTCCGTCCTTGGAGAGATCTCGACTTCCTTGGGGAGATGGTGGTTTATTGTCCACACCGGTTGGTGGCCTCTAGGGCCACACACTTGACTCTGGCCCTCGTTCCCACCGGTTTCCTATTCTCCCTCACTCGGGGAGCACTAGGAATAACCACAGGCCATCATTTTCTTTCTCTTCACGTGGGAGTTAAGAAATGTGCAGATCATGTTCTCATGATCTTGTCGTGATGGTTTACTCCATTATCATTCCTGCACCTTAGCCCAGCGCCTGGATCAAGCCACAGTTGTGGCCTGGGAGATGGGATTGGCTCTTTTCCCATCAGGGTGGAGCAAAAATGGTGTCCATGCAGACAGTGGTTATTCCCAACCCCTCACATAACCCTCTGCCTTATGGCGGCTCAGGTCCACACACAGTAAACAGCTTGGCATTCTTGAGAGTGGATGTCCTCCCTTCCCAGGAACCTACCTCGGAGTGTGAATTTTCCTTGCTTGCCTTGTACCTCTATTTCACTTTGTCCTATCTGATGTACGCTGCTGTTGGAAACCTCAGAAGAATAGCATGGAAGGGAGGAAATGGAATACCCCTCATGCCTGTTCAGATATTGCACTGGTAATTGGGCCGTCAAGAGCCTCACTGGGCCATGGGGTGGAGCGGTGCCATTGCGTGGGATAGAACAAAGGGGGATATGTCTCGATGGGTAGAGATTAAGCTCTGCTTTCATTTGCAGCCATTTACTAAATTTAGTGTCTGAATTGGAGAACTAATCAGTTGATCCATCAGATTTATTGACCACTTACTGCTTGCAGAGAACTGTACTGAGAGCTAGGAAAACTACAATACCACAGAAGTGGTGGAGAGATTCTCTTCCCACAACTAGCTCACAATCTAGAGTATATAGTATTTACATTAATATAAATGATGTATATTTATAATCTAAATAACTGAGATTGATTTAGCCTTCAGTCGTGAAGTGCTTGATGACTGTCACCAAGACCTCCAGGTGACTTGGGGCACATCTGCTTCTTCGGCCAATCGATGGAATTTATTGAGTGCCTACTGTGAGCAGAGCACTGTTCTGAGTGCTAGGGAGAGTACGATCCAAATATCGGCTCAGCCTCCACTTCACTTTTAGCAAGGTGATTGGGAGTTTGAAAAATAATAATGATGGTATAGGTAAAGTGCTGACTGTATGCGAAACACTGTTCAAAGCATTGGGCTAGATACAAGATCATCAGGTCAAATGTGGTTCCTGTCCCACGTGGGGTTCCCATTCTAAGAATAATAACTATGGTGTTTTGTAGTTGCTTACTATATGCCAGGAACTATATAAAACACTGGGGTGGATATGACCAGATCGGGTTGGACCCTATCCCTGTCCCACTTGGGGCTCCTGCTCTTCATACCCATAGTTATGCAGCCCCACAGCACTTGTGTATATATGTACATTTTATTATTTGATTTATTTTATTAATGATGTGTATATATCTATAATTCTCTTTATATTGATGCTACTGATGCCTGTCCACTTGGTTTTTTTTTGTTGTTGTTGTTGTTGTTGTCTATCTCCCCCGTTCTAGACTGTGAGCCTGTTGGGTAAGGATTATCTCTATTGTTGCCAAATTGTACTTCCCAAGCACTTAGTACAGTGCTCTGCACGAAGTAAGCCCTCAACAAATATGATAGAATGAATGAATGAATGAATGAATGAGTGAGTGATGTCAGACTAGAAACGTAGGTGCTGGCTTTGTGCAAGAAAATTCAGGAGGAGGACTTCGCCAAGCTCCTTGAGCATGTCACCAGCACAGCTTCGCTAAGTTCACTGAGCATATCGTTTGCACAGCTGACACTAGATTTGCCTACCAAAACCAGATGGCCATGGTACGGGAGACCTAGTCCCACATGGCTACGGGACTAGGGAAGGCCCGAATAGACTTCAAGAGACTGGAAGGAATTTGGGTGTTCCTTTCCTCACATTTCCCCACTGTGGCCTCCGACATTGGCCTTGGCATAATTTGACTGTCCTCGCTCAAGATATGGCTGAAATTGTCTTGTGCTCTGTGGGTATCCAGCTTTCTCTATTCCTGATTTCCCATCGCTGCTCCCAGAAGACTCCCCTGAACGAGCTCAGCCTAGAGGAACATTGGAGCTGACCCGTTGGGATACCCGTGGCCATGGGGTGAAGTGTGAGATGGACCCGAGCTTCTTTCAGAGTCATCCGACCAGAGCGAACCAAACTGACTCCATTTTGGAAAGCCCCCCCACCCCCCGCACTCCTTTGTTATGCGGAAATTGTTAACGTGCTCTGAGTTGTTTATGTTTGGATAACAAAGACTTGTAGTCAGAGGCCTTACCTTGCAGATATGGCTCAAGATTACACGGAAGAGGGACTAAATAACTCACCCAAATTTCCCAATATCTTCTCAGCCTGCCATATCCATGAAAACATGTTTCTATGTAGAGTAGGGTCCACGCGGAAGAAGCTCGATGTCACGTGTTACAGGCAGATAATCTTTTCCAAAACATGGTGGAGATATTGGGTCGCTCGCCTGGTTGGTCAAGAGAATACGAAAGCCAAGGTGCCACTTCCACCCCTACCTCCATCAAAGTCATGTGTACCTGGGCTAACCTCTGCTCCTTGCAACGCGGAGGGCAAGTTAGGACTGCACAGAGTGTTTTTGGTTTACCCTGGAACTCCCAGCCAAAGGCTCTATTAAGGCCCTGCCGAGTACTGGAGAGGAAAAGGCGTTCGAGGACCTGTCCATCTGAGATTGAGGTTGGGGCATGCGGGAGAACCACCCCATGTGGGGTGAGACATTGCGTCCCTAAGGGATGTAATACCTTTTGTTTGAGGTTTGGGCATGTTTTGTGCAGTGGATGCACAGCGTTTTTAGGTTTGTGCAGTAATGCCATAGCTTTTCCAGAGATGCATGCATTAAAACCTTAGCCTTTTCATAGGTATTAAAGCTATAATTTTCGTAACCAAACTTCTTGGGTCCATTTACTTCATTCTTCTGTGTCTGGATCTAAGTGTCCACCCATGAACTCCCTCCTTTGGGATATATTGGTTGCTCATTGATCTCCAGAACCTGCTGACCCAGGGCGGGTGGGGGAAGGAGGGAGCAGACCAACAGCTCTGCCCGCCACAGTGCAAGTAAGCCAGAAAGGAGATCCACGGGTCCGATCAATGGAAGGACTTGTGAAGTTCTCTCTGGGGATGCTTGCGTGGGTCTTAGCCAGTACTCGGACCTATTACCTCGCGGTAGGAGACATCTCAACGGCTTTGGGGTAAGGGCTTAATGACAAACTAACTCTCTTCCCCTCTTCAAAGCCCTATTGAGAGCTCACCTCCTCCAGGAGGCCTTCCCAGACTGAGCACTCTCTTTCTCTCTGCTCTTCCTCCCCTCCCATTTGCACCTACTCCCTCCCTCCTTTTCCTCCCCTCCCCACCGCACTTGGGTATATGTGTACATATTTATTACTCTATTAATTTTGTTAATGGTGTGTATCTATCTATGATTCTATTTATCAATTTTGGTGGTACTGATGCCTGTCTACTTGTTTTATTTTGTTGTCTGTCTCCCCCTTCCAGTCTGTGAGCCAGTTGTTGGGTAGGAATTGTCTCCATCTGTTGCCGAATTGTACTTTCCAAGCCCTTAGTACAGTGCTCTTCACACAGTAAGTGCTCATTAAATGTGATTGAATGAATGTATGAATGAATGTTGTTCTTGGGTGAGGGTTTAATGGTTTCTGACATCTCAGGTTGGATAATTAATTAATGATGGCATTTACCAAGTGCTTCCTCTAGATGATAAGCTAGTTATAAGCAGAGAATGTTTGCGCTAATACTGTTCTATTGTACTCTCCCAAGCGCTTACTACAATGCTTGTCTCATAGTAAGACTACAATAATACATACAAATGATTGGTGGATTGACTGATTGATTATGTCTCAAGCGCTGTACCAAATGCTGTGGTAGATACAAGTCAAACGGGTTGGATTCCAATCCCTGCTCCATTACAAGTCTTCTGTGTGACTTTGGGCAAGTCACTTTTCTTCCTTAGAACTCGCTTACCTTGTTCAAAAACAGGAGGGATTAGGGGTATAAGCCCCATTGAGGGACAGGGCCTGGTTCCAACCTGGTTGATGTGTATCTCTTCCAGCCCTCAGAACAGTGCTTGGTCATGTTGAAGGGTTTCCCAAATACCATCATTATTATTAGAAGATCAGCGAGGTGGATCAAGAGGACAGAAGAGCAAAGTGAGATGTGGGGCTGGGGACTCTGGAGGATAATGGAGATTGTTGATGAATTAACATCTGCGTTATCTTCCCATGCTTACACTGTACTTTACCCCTCCCTGAGTTGCTTAAATGTTTCTGAATGAGTGGTTGACTGATTAGGTCCCCAAACAGGAAGTAACCCATTATTTTATGGCCTGGCCCCCCTCAGGACATTGCCAAGAAAGCAGGCTTCTGTTACAGATGCTTTGAAATATGTGGATGGAAGAAATAACACTCAGTCGATCACTGCTATTTAACGAGTGCTGACTTTGTGTAGAGCACTGTACCAGGCACAGTATGTTGTGGCCTGAGGATGATACAAGATCATCTGTTTGGACACAGTTCCTGACCCATATAGGGCTCACTCTCTTAATCCCTGTTTCATGGTTGAGGGAACTGAGGCCCAAAGAAGCGAAGTGATTTTTCCAAGGACACACAGTTGAAAAGTGTTGGAGTGAGAATTAGAACCCAGCACCTCCCAACTCCCAGCCATGGCCTTGATCCACCAGGCCATGCTGCTTCTGTTTTTTTTTTAACCCTATCTGTTAAGTGCTTACTATGTACCAGGCATTGTATTAAGCACTGGGGGCAGATACAAACTAATCAGGTTGGACACAGTGCCTGTCTCACAGAATGCTCATGCAGCAGAGAAATGATGGATCTGGGATTAGAACCAAAATCCATCTGATTCTCAGTCCCTTGCTTGACACAATATGACAGAGTTGGTAGATGCGTATCCCTGTACACAAAACACAATCAGTCAGGGTATGAGATAAGATACAGATAAACAGCATGGCCTAGTGGGTAAAGCAGAGGTGTGGGAGCCAGAGGCCCTGGGTTCTAATCC